>NC_071540.1:11111663-11418984 GCF_026979565.1 Vidua chalybeata
TATTTGGTGATGCTAAGAGCTCTGAGACAGCTCCTGCTGGAAAGAGCTGTTGGGAAGCCTGGGGGTGTCAAGTCGGCTAGAAAAATGGCAGGTGACAAGGACAACACTTTTTTTTTTTTTTTTAATGCTACCCAGACCCACATGGCTTAGTTAAAAAGACAAATTGCAGCCTTGTGTTTCTTCTTTAGGGAGGGGGAATATGTGAGCTTTGAAACACAACCTTCTTTGAATGTAGCGCTGGAGTAAAAATTATATTGGTAATGGTTGTCTCCTCCAGAGAGAACATAAACAAATAGAATTCACTGGTGCTAGAGCTCTCTAAAGGGAAGAAAACTGCACCGTCAGTATCCTATGTGCTATAGTCAGTGATGGAAAAATACATCTACACATATATTTGTATAATCATATATACAACTAAATATATATGCAAAAAATTAAAGTTTATGTGCATGTGTGCGTGCATGTGTATATGGAAATTATACAACACATGGATACACAGATTAAACATGACACTCTGAACTACCTTGCAGTATGAGGATAATTTTACACATATACAGACTGCCTGCAGAGCAGCCAAAACACCCTTCATCCTGAAAGAAAATAAAAAAAGAGGGAAGAAAACCCCAACCCTTGAAAATGAGGAATATATATTATTATAATTTCTATATTTGTGAGAACTGCCGTGCTGCTGTGCTTCCAAGTCCTTTAAAACAAAGAGTAAAACAAAAAGGAAACAACCTCTGGCGCACAACAGCATTTTGCATTTTCAAGACCATACTAACAGTATTCTTACACTAATAATAATAATAATAATAATAATAATAATAATAATAATGGGTATGAGAGAAGTTCAGCTTGAAATTAAATTTTCAATAAACAAGAACTAGGAGAGCTGAATAGTAGCCATGACACAGGGCTGGAAAACAGGGACTATTTACTTCTGCTTCTCCCTGATGCTGAAAACACTTAAACTTCAGCTGCCCTATGTATTAAAAATAGGAAATAAAAAATCAAATAAATTCTAGGGTAATAATCCTTGCCTATCTCACCTGGCTTTTACAACGATTAATTAACACTGTCCGTGTGTTTTAAGCATCTTGGGTGTCACAAGATCATCAGTTATGATTCCTCCTGACCTTCTGGTGAGCGGTGACTGCCGTGCCTGAGACACCATCCTTGGGGACAGGGTGTCCTCCCCAGGGCAGGCCTGGGAGCTGCTGGCTGCCCATGGAGCAGTGAGAACCTCCAGAGGGGAGGGCTCCACAAAGAGGGGTCCAGCATGGAGAAGCAATGGCTAATGCAGCTGCCAAAAGGATGTACAGGAGCAAACTCTAACTTCCCTTGAAGGCCAAGTTGCAAGTATTTTAATGTCAGCAGGCAAAATGTCTCTGTAAAAGTCCTCAAACTCATTCTGCTAATTGGTAAGTGCACTGCATCTTGCTCCTCGCCTTGCCTGTGATATGACAGTTGCCATGGTAACTGTTTGTTTCTACTGAATTAAAAAACAAACACAGTCAAAAAAACCAATATTCCTTTTCCTAAGAACTTTTTGCCCAGAGTTCCTTATCCCTTTATTCTGCATTTTAACTTTTAACATGGCAATAAGGAAGCATTACTTCCTTTTTGTATTATTAGTTATACTAATACCCCGTCAATTTAACAAACTGTATGTTAAAACAAACCTATAAAAAGACTAATTACGGTGTAATTTAGAAGCAGGAGACATGTTGTATTTTTGTGATTTGAGGCTCTGCATTGGTTCAGTGAAGTGTTGGGAAAAGGCTGGTAGCAGGTCCCACCATTCTCAGGCACGAAGTAAAAGCCTTGCCATGGCCCACAAGAGACCCTGCAGATGGATTTGGGATGCCCAATACAACCAGCTGTCCATGTTCACTAAACTTTATACTTTGGTCTTGCTACAGCCTCCTGAGGATTTATAAATCATGTACTGAGCTTCCAGGGTCACAGGGAAGGAAACTTGCTCACTTCTGCAAACCATGGTCAGCCTACAAAGAGAAGGGTGCTGTGTCTATGCAGTGCTGTCCTTGCAACTGCTGGAGGAAATCAAAATCATTTTGGTTGAATTTTGTGCCCAGGTAAAAACAAAAACCCAGCCTAGGATAGGGTAAGGAGCCAAGATGTGATGTTGCCTGTGTGCCAAGAGCTTCTGACATCCTGTGAAGGGTTAGAAAAGCAAGGCTGGCAGGCTAACACAATGGAGGGAACAGTGGCAAAACAAAGCATGAGAGGTTTCTATGTTAATTTCTTGACTTTTAAACACAGAACTGAGTTTGCTTATGTTTTTCCCCCCACCTAATGAACACTAGTACAAGACATTCATTATGATTGTTGCCAACGTGCTGGTGCAGGCAGGCCCCAAGGAGTGTCATTCTGCTAGCAAAAGCAATAAAAGCCATTTGCTTAAACGCTATTATGCATATTCCCTTTCACAATTCACAAAAATACATATATCCTTGCCTGCTTAGGACCTTTTCCTGCACTTTTATATGGTTAACTGAAAGTCCCTTCCACTGACAGCTGCAAGTATTCAGGCAGGAATATCCAATTCCCAAAGCGAACTGGCTTAAAAATGGACTGAGGAATGAATAATAATGGGAAAGGTACAATTTACTGTCCTATGAGTTAATAAGGCTGGGGCCTAATTATACCATTGCTTCTCCACCTTGCCATTCTTCTTGTGTGGCTGAGCAGATTAATTCTGCCTGTACTTGGATGTTTGATGCATTAACTTTGTCTGAAGTTCTCATATGCAGAGTAGATGGGATATCATAAGCCAGGTGTCCACGTAAATGGACACCTGCTGCCCTTGAAACATTAAATTTTCAAACTGTTAGATAAATAGAGTCTTTTATTCTTTAACATAGAAGTCAGTTACACCATGGCATTGACTGAATCAAGCAACAAATAAGATTTAAGTGTATCCAGTATTTTTAGGGAAAGTGTCTAAGTCAAACAGATTAAATGCCTTGGCACTGGTTCCAAAGTAGGATTTTGTGTTCAGCAGCTGGCATCTCAAGTCTTAAAATTTTGAGTACATTAACCTGACTGTGAAAGGGGTTTAGAGTAAGTATTTGAGACTTCTATGCAGTCTTTCAGTGCAAAAGTATGATTGTTATCTACACTTCACCTGAACTCTTAAAGTCTGACAGTTTGTTGCTTTTGCACACACATTTAATTTTACAGCCAAGAAGTCTCATTCTGCAGAATGAACAAAGTGCATAACTGAAATTGCATAAATATTTGCCAGATTAGGCCTTGTCTTTATAAATGTGCAACCAATATAAGCTGAGTTCTGGCAACAAATCTGTATCTAAATTGACCCCATGCCTCAGTTTGATTTCAATATCTTCTAATCCCTCCTCACAAAACAAATTGCATTAACCATGACTACATTTAGCCAACTACATTTCTCATTGTTTTTGTTCCTCCTCATAACTTCTTCCTACAGATTAAATGCTGATGCACTGGACTAACTGCTCTTGGCTGAGGTGGGCAGGTGTAATTTGATTAGTATAGATTCTGTATTTGGTAAGTACTGTATCAGTATCCTCCCTAGAAAATAGGTGACATGTCATGGGATATTAAGTATGGCCATTTAATGTAAAAACTCAGATAATACATGAGTTAAATGGACAAAATGAGAGAAAGCTTTTAAGCATTCTCCCAAGACAGATTGCAGAATAATATTACTGTACATGCAAGTAGAGCTGATTGACACAGTCAGAAGGCCATTATACTGGTATGGTATAAAATCATTATAGCAAAAAGCATTTCAGAGCTGCAGAGTGATAGTAGCAACATATAATGAATTATCAATAAAGAAGTGGTGATTCAGTTACATTACATATGAATAGAAAGCTTCCTGTTATATAATTTAAACCTGCCAGCCTGACAAGTGACTTGAATATTCAATTCCTTCTCTAGGTATATGAATCATCCTTTAACTTTACTGGAGACTGCAATTTTGTAGGGCAGGCCAGAAACTGAGCTATGCTAAGCAGTGTTTTTAAAGAAAGGTTGGTTGAGCAGATTTCAACCAGGTAGCCTCTGCAGAGGTTCTATTTGAACTCTCATGGAAACAGCATCAGCCTTTGAAATGATGCTATTAAATAAATATTTCTTCTGGTTTATGGCAAATAAACATAAAATACAGTCTTTCAGCAAGTCAATAGCACCAATATTTAATGATTGTCATTTTATCTTACCATAAAGCCCTTGAAGTTCATATTGTCACAAATTACTATTAGTGACAAAGCCCTAAGAAAAAAATCCCCAAACTATCAGTACCAAATCCTTGCCTTTTGAAGGTTGTGCTCCCAAAGGAGGCTTGTCTCAGACCTTGCTGCTGCATGAAGCTCTTCTGAACCCAACTACAGCGTGTTAGTTAAGTGTTGCAACATGATCCCATGGGAGGGTTAGGACCTTTGGGAAAATTACAGGTCCTTTTAAATGATTATATGTATCTGCAGTGCTAACATAATACCTAAGTCAAACTGCACTGGAAGCTTAAGAGTAATTAACTTTAAAGTTCAGGGAAACAGGAGGATTCAGTTTGAATGCCCTCAGTGCTAGAACCAAAGTCACAATCAACAAACAAGAAAGACTGAGGAGCTGAAAACGATCCAGCTGCAATAAATATGGGTATAATATTACCCGCTCCACACTCTGAAAATAAATACATTCACAACACTGTCAAACACAAGAATTTTAAAGTTTTGAGTAGTTCTAACTTGTCTTTCAGGATTGTTAAACTCTTGCATGTCAAAGACACATTTTCATATTTTTTTTAAATATATAGAAATTAAGTCTTACAAAGCATTTGATTTTATAGATACATTATATTACATTGCAATATTGGAATGTAATGCTACACAGATACTCTATATAGACAAACATATACATATTTGTATACATATACATACATACCCCAGTATTATAACCACTCCAAGAAAATTAACAATAATGATAAAACTGTCCAGTAAGCTTTTCTTCAATTGGTGATTTTAAAAAGGCTTCCAACTTAGCATGTTTGCCTAAATATGATGGGCTGCTATTTCAGAAATCCTCAGCATCCAGTCACTCCCATTTCAGACATTTCACCTTCTGTTTAGTACTTCTCCTTTCTCTTCCCTGTTAAGGATGATATCTTTACAAATGACAGAAGAAACACCTTCTCTTCCCTTTTCATACCCTGTTAGAAGCCTGCAGCTGAAGACATTTCTTTTACTGTGCTGAACGCTCCTGGGACTAAAGGCAGCTCAGAAATTTAATCACAGGCTGAGAGCTAGTAGTTAGATTGATGCTTGAAAAGGCCTTAAAGGAGGCGATGGGAGCATGGATTACTGCCTCACAACCACTAATTAGTAATGAAACTTCAAGAAAAGAACTGGTGAACATTTACGTGAATTTTTGCTGCCTCCAAAGATTAGTGGAGTAAGAGTTTCATTTTTCAAGTGGAGGTGTTTAAAAACAAATCTTCCTTCACACAGTCAGAATTCTGTAGATCACAGAGGTGACTTGTGCCATTTTAAGGCTCTGTTCTTCTCTGTTTTAAATATAAAATAATTATTGAGAGTACATGGTTTGAGGGAAAGAAAGATTTATGAGTGCGTGACCTGGCAGTCAGAAACAACCAAATACTCATATTGGCTCCAAAACCATCTCCTGGGCAAATCACTGTAATCTTGGGCAAACCACTCAACTTCCCTGCCTCAGCATTCCTGACTTTCAGGCAGAGGTACAGCTAGTTGCTCATCACAAGTATGTTGTAAAAATTAATTAGCAAACTGGCTATAAAGCACAGAGGATGAAAAACGTGCTAAAAGTTAAGCATTATAATTAGTGTTATTTAATGCATCTTTAAAAATCAAATTATATTTTTTCTTTTCCTTTCATAATGAAATTACACAATGACTTTAAGAAATGACAAAGTAATTTGAAGTAAATGACTGGCCTGTAAAATTGAAACACACCCTAAAATGTGGTTATTATGGAATAACCACACACCCTGAGAGTTAGCACTGCTTGAGCTATGTATAACCTTAACTTAGTAGTGCATTATTAAGTGGAGGAGGATCAGCAATTGTAAAAGGGAGAGCGAGTGCTGATGCATGTTAAATACACGTTACCTCTTTGGCATCAGCAGATTTGGTGCTTCCACTCCTGGCAAAGAAAAGCATGCTGGGCAAATTAGACTTGTGTCACAAAAGGATTAATTAGGGTACAGCTAATACAAGCAATGTTTAGACGTGAATCAAGAAATTTAGGACACAGGGCTTATGGTGCACTGAATAATTGGCAACACCATAAAAGCAAGAAAAGACGTGAACTAATTTCACATTTCTGAGAAGTAGAAAGTTCTACCCCATCTTCTGCATGGTGAAGAATTACGCACTGTAGGTTTCTTTTTAAATACTTCATATTACCACACAAATTGTTTTCTTGTGTTTAAGTTTGGCCTCCCTCATTGTATTTAAATGTGAGCTATTTAAGGCTAAAAACATCAACAGGTATTTTATTCCCTTAATTAGAGCAGACTGGCTAAAACAAGACAGGAGACAAATAAGACTGTTGGGAAGTTAGGAGGCTGCTGTGCATGCAGGAACTGGAGCTTAGCTGCAGCTGATGACTGCAGAAATGCATGGACACAGGACAGAGATGCACAGAGAGATCCAAGATAGTTTGCTCGACACCAGAAGCTGGAGAGTGCTGATAGCACAACTCTCCTGGCCTACTTCTTGCTTGATTGATTTATTCTGCTTTTTTTTTTTTTTTTTTTTGAAAGAAGGAAAGGTAGAATAGTGGCTTCTACCCTGCAGTGGCACCTGAACACAGTCTGCCCTTTATTTGTCTAAGTTCACTATCTGTAAGTGGCTGCAAATCTACTGTTCTGTGAAGCTGTTGGAAAAAGAATTCCCTTCTCTAACTTTGCTCCAAAACAATAAACACATTTCCTAAAACATTCACAGAAGTGCTAAGAGCAGGAGTTCTCAGAGTTTTGGAACACCAGCAGACTGAACACAGCCAAAGCAACAGCCAACAGCATCTGCTCAGAGGTGACTCCTGAGCTCAGCAAAGCCAGAATCCATCTCCAACCCACAAAAAACCTTTGTGAAAATGGTGTCCATTAGGTCTATAAAATATAAAAACATATATTCTCTTTTTAAAATATTTAATATTTTGCTAACATATATATCTTGTTGAAATATGTTTCAAAATATTTAATGTTTAAATAAGCTTCTCCAAAAGTAAAAAAAAATATATTCTAAAATTATTTTGTACATTTTATGTAGGGCTTCTATACATCTTCTATGGACATTGGAGGCCAGGAAAAAAGAATACTCTAAACCAAAAAACTAAAAGAATAACATAAAAATGGGGAGAAAAGTAACCAAGTCTAAGAAATCAGTCTTAAAGCAAATGCTTCTTCAGTAGCACTGATCATATTCCCTATTCAGCCCTCAGATTCCTTGATTTTCCAGGCAAAATGAAAGTCTTGCTTGCCTGTAATATTGTTCCAGTCCTGTACAGCTCAGCAGATGCAGCAGGGCACACGTCCTGCCTGCACCTCCAGCCCAAGAGCCAGCAGGGCCAGCGCTCTGAGGCTGTGACAGATGCACTGCATCTAAACTCTCCTTCCAGGCACAGTGCTCCAAATCACTGGATTTACATGGAAAGTTTGTCCTCCTTAGCTGTGATTTATTTTCAGGGAAATTAAACCTTATATTCAAATACTGTTTTTCATTAAATCACTTTAAATTATATTTAAATAATTCCCAATCTTCTCTTTAATTAAACATTCTAAGGAACAATTTCCATCTTTTATTGAGGAAGCTTGACTTTGCCAAGTTCCTGAAACATGTGACATAGTAGGACAGAGAGTCATCTGTTATTTTGATTCCTTTTCTGAGTTTTGCTTACAAGCCCTGCTTTCTGGAGAAATGAAAAATCAGCTCCTACAAGGCCTCACACTTTAATCACTTCAGGTTAACATGACACCTTAAAGAGTAATCTCCCTTTCCTTTCCATCTCATGATTCACTCCGCTCCACCTGCCAATTCAAGGTTCTTCCAGGATTACCCATTATTCCTACACTCACATAACTTCCACCACCTTTCCTCATTTTGAAAATCAAATTAATTTTGTTAGCAACAGAATAAAAATTTGCTGAAAGCATGAAGTAGATATAATGTATTTATTGTCCAGGTTGAATCTCACCCAGTTCAACCTGAAGTTTTTGAAGTTTCCATTTAATTAAGAGTAATATGCTTTTAAATACCCATCAGTTAGTTCTGATTTTGTTGCACTTGAATGGCAGTATTCAATAAAAGGCAAGTAGAGTCACAACAAAAATACCAGAACCATGTTTCAGTAAAAAAACATTGTTCAAAAACATTGTCTAGGAATGAACAAAGCTATTAATACAACTGAATCTGTTTAGCAAACAACTTTTTTTTTTATCAGGTTCAGTTCTAAAGATCAGTTTCTTAGTTTAAAAAAACTGTCCTGAAGTTGAAAAGATGAAAGTTTAGAAAAGAAAAATTAAATAAAATAATCCTCAACTGTTTCACGATAAACTGACACCACATGCATAATTTCTATGCCTCCTTCTCTTTCACACAGATCCAGTGCGAAAACTGGGTTTACTGGTCAAGGGTGAATCCAACACAGCGCGCTCCCACTTTCACAGAAATCCTTTGGTTTCTCCTCTGTTCAGCTTCCGCTAATCTGATGAAATCAGAATTGTAGCTCCATTTCCTGCTCTGTTTCTTCCTTGTTTCAGCTCCCTGCTGTTTGTTTCTAGGATATTCTCATCCCTGCTGAGTGTATATTTTACTCTCTTTTAGAAGAGGCAGGATCAAGTTTCTTTTTCTCACACTATCTGTTACGGACGCCTGCTATGGGAATCGCCAGCCGGCAGCGAGACCCCAGCACTTGGAGCATCTGGGCAGTTATCATGAGCTAATAGAATCACTTCAGCAGCTCATGTTAACCGTGGTTAACAATTGGTTGTTTTCACTCCTTCACACTTCCTTGGATCTTAAAAGAAGAATGGCATTGAAAAGAAGCATTTTGTGCCTACAAGATGGACTAAATTTAACAGTGGTGTAAACAAGGAGAAATCTCCTGAACTAAAAAAAAGGAAAGAAAAAAAGGAAAGAAAAAAAGGAAAAAAATTTATTCTCTTAAATATATCTTTGCTTACTGTAGACGCTAAATGGGTTGTGTCAAGTGGGGTTAGTTCATTTCTGTTCCCTCAGATGGAGAGCCTCATATGAGCATGCAATGATGAAAATAAGATTCATTTATTTTTGCAATGATGTAAAACTGACACGATGGTGTCTCACCCCATTGACAGGTCAGGAATGGACCACGGTCTTCTCCTGCTCCCTGCCAGCCAAGGTATCGCAGCTTGTGAAGGCCTGTGCCTGGAACTGCTGCTGTAGGCCTTGCCCAGCTGCCACTGCACACTTCTGCAAAATAGAGGTCAAATCTGCAACCAGCCTGACCAAGAGGAGACTGCTAGGCTTCCAGCTAAGTGTATTTATTATTTATTAGATTGTAACTATCAGATTAACTTTCCAAATCTATAAGGGCAAACAAAACCAGAAGAGATTGGTGAGACAAAGAATGAAGAGTACAACAGGCTTCTGAAAACGTGGGAATGATGATGCTCCATACTGCCAAACAACTGCTAAGCTGCACAGCCAGATGCCTCCCGGTGTAGTTATTATTAATTCCTATCTCATTAACTAATTTTCTGATCTCCACCCAAAAAATAACTTTTTTTCCCTTGTGATGTAACACACAAGAGAGGCTGTCTCTCATTCAGCTGTTCTGCTAAGTCTTGCAAGAATGCTGCCATAGGATCACAGGTGACAATCCAAGAGAGAAGATGCTTTAGTTAAATACATATTGCTCCTGCCATTCTGAATCAACATCCCTTAAGGGGACAGAGGTATTTCCTCATCCCCTTCTGCCACCTGGCTGGGCAGCTCACACCTCTGTCTCTAAGCTGAATGGCCCAGGTGGGGCAGTACTTAACATCACGGTCCCTCTCCATCTCCAAACAGAAGAGCATGTCCCCAGCAGTGCCAATCCAACACTCTTGAAGCCAGCAAGGTTACTACCGGTGTGTAAGGTCTTTCTTTGCTAGGGAACGCCTAATATGCTACTTGTTCTGGAAAACTCCCTCAGGCAGCTACATGCCTGTGAAAAAGTCGAGTTGCCTCTAGGGCAATGTGCTTCTAGGGCCTGGATCTGTCTGCAAGTGTGCTTTGGAGGCGGAAGAAAGGCTTGTCACTGATCCCAGCGCAGCTGGCAGGGCTGCAGCTGAGCTGCGAACGAGCTACAAATTAGTCCAACATTTAAATGCTCACTTCTAAAGATAAAAGCCAACTAAGCCTCACACAGTAGCTTTTCCTAAGGAATGGGAAGTGTCTCTAAGAATAACCATAGCTGCTGTGGAGCGGTCGGGGTTCATGAGAGCTGCCTGACATCACGCCAGGAAGCTTCACGCTGCAATGCGATACTTTTAGAAAAGACTTCACTGCCTTACTGGTTACCATTACCAAACACCACGACATCATCCTCACATCATCCCCTTTATAGCTCACATGTGTGGAGCTGGGTCTGCCTGCTTCCCAAAGACATTAAGATGCCACCTAAAGCTCCAGCTACATGAGTACTTTATGCTTTAACCTCTGTAGAGCGCCTTAAAAAGTGGTGCCATGGCAGCTGTGTCCAGATGGATGGCTCTCACTATCCCAACACCAATGGCAGCCTTCAGAAGCACTTGGGTTCCAGTAGAACAAGACAAAATGACCAGAAACTTTTATCAGGAAAAAATAAAATTAAAATGTAATCCACTTCATCCAGTCCTCAAGTGACTGTGATTGTTAACAGCCCTTTTTAAAGAAACTGCAGTACTAAACTTAAATAAAAGATATTGATGTACTGAGTGACAGAAGTTCCTCACTGGAATAAACACAGAATGTAGACAACCCTCTTGTACAGATGTACGCCTTCTTCCTCAAACATTTTCCCCCTTGTGTATTAATGTATGTGATTAATGTTTTTTGTGTTTTCAGCAAAAAAAATACCACCCCAAATGAAACAAACAAAAAAATCCTCTAGAAATGAAGAACTAGGAGCAATGTTCAAAGTATATGGTTTATATGCCTGAAAATATTTGTTTTTACTTTCTCTTACTGAGACAAATGTTAAAAACTTCTATGAACGTTTTATGAATTCTTGCCATGCTAAATAACATGTTCCAACTCAAGATGTACCTCTAAAACCGTCTTTTCAGTATAAACAAAATGATGTCATATTGACAGAGGGAAGAGCAAAGCCTGGCTGTTTAATTTGGAAGATTGCTAAAAGTGATACATTTAACTCTTCTTGTCTAACAATGGAATGTTTTTATAGTTCACAATGCCTAACACCCTTGCTCATATAAAACAAGTTGTCTTGAGTTCCTGTTGAACTAATACACATCCTATTCTTTTTCTGTGTATATCGTAACATTAGGAAAGAAAACGAAATGTGTATCAAAATAAAACCCCATTTTCATCCAACTGCATCAAACGCTTGTAACATTTTAAAGCATTTAAGAAGCAGATTAGAAACCTACCCAGAACATTCAAGAATACAAATGTTTCAGTTATGCTCTAGGTGTATCATGGATATCTCCAGACAACACAGTTTTCAGTCCAGCGTTATTTTCTCCTATTTATGGTGCTCATGTTGCTCCTCCTATTGTTTTCATTTTGTATCTTACTTTCCTTTTCCCTGTCCTCTCCTTCCCCTAATTCTCTTTTTCTCCTCTTCTATTGCTTTTGAGTTTGGTATTGTTTTCTCCCCTTAATTTTGTGTCTAACACCATTTCTGTGCTCTGCATGGCTCACCACTGTACCCAAGGTCTCTTATTTTCCTCTCCCCATGCTTTACTGACATTGCAGCCTCTTGAAGGATGACAGGTATGTACTAAGCCCAATTCCTGACTGGGGCTTCCATGCACAACCCACCCTCTTGCCAACATATTAGAGCTCATTACATTACAATATGTGTTGATCTTTGGAAATGGGAACACTGTTGGTAAGAAAAAACATTATTATAGATTGCCCTCTCCAAGACATCTGATAAACTATGAGAGCTCTCCACATTGGCACCTCATGGGTGCACTGTGTGAAAATGGGGATACAGAAGCAGAAGAACTATGATGGAAAGCCAAGCCAAATACTTTGATGCATATCTGCAAAAGTAGCTACCAGCTTCTTCAGGAAGATCTAAAATGAAAGAATAAGAATAGGCACACATTTGAAAACATTAAAAGCCTATAGTCAAAGTTTACAATTTAAAAGCATTAACTGCCTAGCCTATTAAAGGAATAATCCTCAGATAAATGTGCTTCATCAATTGTGCAATAATTTGCACAATTCTGTCCCTTAAACCAAATCAAACCAAGCCAAACCAGAATAGTAGAAAAAACAAGTTGTTTAAAATGTAGTTAATTCCTAGTTAACAGTTTCAATTTTTAACAAGCATGAATAAGTTCCACTAAATATGTCCATAGCCAGTAACAAGTATGAGAACACCAGAAGTTTGAGTTTAGTAGACTTCCTCACCATTGTACTCCATGTCTTTCTAGCCATGCCCAGAAGGATCTGTTTGAAGGAGGAAGAGTAGTTTAGTTCCTAAAGCTTATTTAATCATTTCCCTTTCCACTGCCATTGTAAACTTCAGCTTTGTCCTGAGACTGCAAACATCAACAGGAAGCCTGTAGTACTCTTATAGTTTGAAGGGCTGCAGGATAATACTGTATCTTCATGAGATGCACAATAGGACCACAGTCTTAGTTTAAAAAGTCTAACAAACTAACTTTAGGATGATTAAACTGTGTTTACTAATAAAGCCTTTATTAAGCAGCCTTCTGCATTTCCATTGAACCCAGAACCTTTATTAAGCAGAGATAATTACTCTTTTGGCTAGAACCATGCTGATTTTTTTTTCAGAAGGCTATGGAAGTAGGAACCATTGCAGCTGCTTTACATTTCAGCCAATCCTTTCTTGAGGGAAGTATGTTGACTTCATGTTGACAGGCAAAATAGTATGTTGACCAAGGCATGACTTTCCTGATATTAACACCTGCTGGGACATTAAAGACTTGAAGATAATTGGTGCTCTGAGAAACTAAGTGTATAGATAGAAGATTCAACTGAAGACCACAAATGTAAAGAGCTGCCATTTGAAGAAGTGCCAAAAATAAATCACCATTTACAGTGCAAAGAACTAAAGTGAGTGCCTCAGCAGCACTGAGATTTCGTACAAGGTTTGTGTCACATGTTTCATTCAATAAGGCAATCAAGATGATTAGGCAGTGTAGGAGAGGTTCATTAATGGCCATAGCAGACACTGAGTCAGCTCCTCATTTATAACCAATGCACCTGGACGTTTTCATTTTTGGGGGTCTTAACTTAGAGTAGTGAAATTTATGTGGACAGACAATACACACGTGTATTGTACAATTTTTTTTTGTCTTAAAGCTGAAGTAAGTGGTACTAGCAGAAATTATTTTTAAAAATGGTGTCTCACAGTTCACATGCTTCCTTTAGTTAGTTTCTTTACTTTAGGCCCTTAATTACAGGGTGAGAAATTAGCTAGGGATTTTATTTTGAAGATATTTTATACTGAAGAGGACACCAAAGCTATAACTGATGACAATACTCAGGAGTATATCTTTAGCTCCAAAGAGAGAAATTTTGCATACTAATCACTAGCATTATGGAAGATGCAGAGTTATAGAAAGGAAAGATGAGAACTATGAGAGAAATGCACCAGATTAGTAACAACTGTGGCTGAGGTTGTGAAACAGCAGCCTTTTAATGAGAACAAGGAGTGTGATTTGCTATTCTGTTTTAATCATGCAACAACAGTTATCTCAGTTAACTCCCAGTTATCAGTAAGTGAGGAGTCCCTTTTTTCCTGTACCCTGCAATGCATATGCAAACTCAAAATAGGGTGTTTCTCATTTCATTACACATAGAAATTTTGCTGTGCACACATCCCTAAACATGCCCAAGCACTTCTTTCTGTTTCCCTGACTTGAACACAGGCACTGTGGTATTAAACAAGAGCAACAGAAATGTTGCCCAATAGTGGGGTCATGCAACAAAAAAACAGATTAGCCTTACTCTGCAAATAACATTTCTATGACCACAGAATTTCCACAAAAAGGAAATGAAAAAATTTAGTTGAAATCTGGGACCCACACAGCAAAGGTTCACCTGCCAAAGACTAAGTATTCACCGAGTAAATAGAAAAGACTTCTCTAAAAAGATTGCCTGAAAAAAAACCTTCACAAGCCCATAGCTACACACAACACTGGAAATTTTAAGACATGTATTTAAATACTGTTGTTATAAAAAATGAAAGCTAATTGAACAATAAAGGGGAAAAATAAGGAACATCTCAAGAGAGAGGCCTCCTTGACAATAGAAGTGTGATGTTCAGGTCCTCCATACTGCAAATCAATTGTTCCTGTCATTTGAACTGGGGATTTCCTGAAAGGATTCCTTCATCTGGTGCAAACAACACAGCACTCAGCTGTCTGCATGCCATGGAGGAACAGTGAAGGAAGAGCAGTGCCATACCTGGAAATCAGGAAAATTCAGAGTTTATCAGTGGCTATGACATACCAGTGACATCAAAAAGGGAGAGCACAGCTGAAGGTGGGCCATTCTTGTGTCTCTATCCACAACAAAGCTTCTCTTGAGCTCTCCAGACTGAGTTGAACAGAGGATCATTCACAGACCTCTGACTGAAGGTTGCCCATTGTAGGGGATTAGCTGGTATCACAGAAGGAGACAAGGACTGGGGGTATCCACCACTGAGCAGTGTGGGTCCTGGATCCCACTGAGGACAGAGGCTGAGTAACAGCTCATGGCATTACTGCTCAGGCCATCACAGGACCAAGAGACTCTGTAATTTGGCTGTGGGAGGAAAGAGAAGCAAAGGACCATAAAGATCTGTACAGCAGTATATTACAGGAGCAGCTCTCCCTCCCCCTGGTAGCTCAGTATCTCCTCATGGTGGAATGGGAGTGTTTTATTTTTGTTTTCCTTTCCATTAGAGGATGACCTTTGCTACAGTTAGGTTGATCTGCTGCAGAGACAACATCCTCCAGCTTCCAGGGCTTGTGCTTCCTCAGTAGCAGCAGATACTTTCTGCTGCTGCAGTTTCCTTATTTAATCATGTCTCCATAAATCAAAAGTGACCAAAACTGTTAAGAAACATTTGGGTGAGAACTCGGAGCAGCTGAAGAGAGACCAAGACTGAGTCATTGCCTGATGCAATTTCTGTAAACACAGTTGACCTCATTGTTGTGTTAACACCACCCCCTGTAAAAAGCCCCCAAAAAACAAAATGAAACAAAACAAAACAAAACCCCAACAAAAAAACAAACCCAACCAAAATATTTTTAATTGCATAAACATTGCTGTGAGTACATCACTAAATACCAAATGAAAGATGTATAGAGGAGCATATTTCTCTTGGAAACTGACCAAATGAACATCTGGTAGCTGAGTCTTCTGGAAAAATTCATCAGAGGATAATGACAGCAGCATTAGATGCACCACCATAATTAATACTATGTTTCGATGGGTTTAAACATGAAAAGTGCTGAATGCTGCTGTGAGATGCTTTCTCAGATCACACCTAGTTCAGTGAAGAGTGAATCACTGATTGTTGGAAAGATATACCAAGGAAAGGATGATGCACCACTCCTACACTGATAAGCAGTCACTGCTAGCTGGAGTCAGATAGCAGGACACAACAGAAGGACATCTGGTCTGACCCTGCATGGTGTTCATTACCTTTGAAAATATTTTGAAATTATCAATAAATAATTTTAAAGCTAAACACTGAGGTTTAACATGGGAAATAATACCAAATTTCAGACTGGTCCTGCTGCTGAAAGGGTAGGAACCACTCTGTTGTACTTTAAGGGTTTATTTTGCTCCATAAGGCTCATAGGATGCCCATAATAAAAAGGGACTTTCAATATATACACTATTGGTTTTAATGGTGGATTTCAACAAGAAAACAGGATTTTTAATACTTAGTATGATCCCTATGTCGTGGTAAGTGTGATTTTAATACAATATACAGCTTTTGTATTAGATCCACTCAATTTATTTCACAGCTGAATTATGGCCTCAGTACAAAATTACTGAAATTCTACTGAAAAAAATCACCCACAAAGAAAACTCACCTGCAGTGAAAATCCTACCTGAATAAATTACTTTGATACCTCTGCAATGTACGTACAGAATAACACAATCATAGAAATATCAGTAAAAGTGAACTTTAAGGGTTCTGCTTATGTCATGAATAAGAATTGACATGAACAATAAACAAGCCATGATCCTTACCAGACCTTGAAAAGTTCCAAGAGCCTCTGGCCAACCTGTTCCAGTACTACCATACCTTCCCAGGGGAAACATTTCTCCTAACACGCACTTTGAATCTTCTCAAGGCAGCTCTTGTGGTTGTTGTCCCTTACTAGATTGTCACTGAGCAGTTTGGCTCAGCCCTTTTGTGATTACCCTTCTTGCTCTCCTTCACATTGAAGAGGTAGAAAGGTGAGAAATGACACAGCAAAATCCTTCACACAACATCACTAAGCAACCTTTCATCCACAATACAGTTTAAAAATTTTGAAGAAATAAGACTTTTCTACTCAACTGTGTGTTCTAAACCTAATTTTTCCTGTACCAAAAGCTACCCTGAAAAATATCTGAAAAGTATTCCCATAAATGATGCAAATAAATTATTTGGGTAATATTAATAAAGAAAGAAAGCAACTGTGTTCCCCAGGTCAACAAAAGAAACAGTAAGCACATTTAAACAAGGCTTTTAAAATATATTTTTAACAGAAGCAGTATCTGAGAATACATTTACAATTGCTAAAGACATGGCTTTAGATCATTAATATCAAATAAAAAGCACTGTGGTCACAAGATGCAAAGACACATTATGGAAAAATCTCACTCTGCCATCTTTCAAAAACTATGTGTCAGCAGCCTTAATGCCAGATTAAACAATGCTTGTCCTTCCACAGCCAGCAGAAACTGCATGTTGGGAGCTAACCCAAGTATCCTTTAGCCAGATCAAATTTACCTTGAGTGCTTTGATAGCACATAGATTGGATATTAACGGTGGTGAAACCACAGCCCACATTGTCAGACAACTACATAATGCAGCTGGGGGATTTTATAGATACGTGATTGTACCTGCATAAAACCTCCAACATCTGTGGAATGCACCTTACAAATGTGCTGAATCCTGAAACTCAGGTAGACACACATCTTTTTTACCACTCACTTTCAGAACCAATTTTGGATAGTATTAAAGTTGTGGATAGCTCCTCATAGTGCCAAATATTGCTTCAGTTAATCAAATGAAACATACTTAAATATTTAGGATAGCTTATAGACTGCTATCTTCCCACATTTAAAAATTAAAATGGCTTATTTCATTATGCAGAAATCAACTGAACACACAGTTCTGTCATACAGCAAGTAACTCAAAAGAATTATAGCTAAGTAGTTTGCACAGTCTATATTTAGTGATTCTTACTTCCAAATACTTAGACACTAGATCTGTCCTTAAAGTATTCTTAAAAGGATTGGCAAGTATGTCTATGTGTAAAATATGATAATCCTATGTTAATTCTCCTCCTTACCACTCCGTAGATGCCTGGGAACAAACCATTGTAAGCATTAAGCTTGCTTGAGTTTGCACTGCATTTGTATTCATTAACCAGACTATTAGTGAGAGCATTTTAGAATTCTCCGACTTTTCCAATAGCTGTGTATGTACATTCACTGGCTGTATTATTTATCTGTGTGAGTGTACATCTACCCACCCATCCATCTCCACTCCTGCATGCATACAGATCAATATGTGTCCCTGTATATTTATGTCTTTCACCATTCTCAAGACATTCAGTCTACTTCTCTGGCACCAACTCTGGGAAACTACTGCTTTAGCTAATGCCCTTCTGACTGAAAACAGAGCTCCATGCATCATTGACAGGAACCAAGGCAAAAAAGTAGAACAAACAGATGGAGGTGCAAGAAAGGGAAGTATTTATGCTAAATTCGAGAAAAATAAAGGGATTAAGGGAATGTCACAGACTAGATGATTTAAGAAGGGGATTTCTTCTGAAGAGGGGATATTTCTCTGCTAGAATAGAAATTGATCATGTATTCTAACCAGGGTTAATTCTAACATCTAGAACAAATCTAAATCTTAAACCCAAGATTAAGAGTTGGCTTGTGGTGTCTATTGTATCTGTCAATGGCTTTAAAAACCAAGGAGAAAATATTTTATGTTTGGATTCAGCCAACACTGTAATATTATTTATAGGCTGCCTCAGGAGCAGTAATAATTTTGCATGTTTTTCAGTACTCAACAGAGCATTTTCAGTAATTTGAATTATTTTAACATGTTCAAATTTATTTTCCATCCTCTTTTCGAGACACTGGATTAAGAAGCCAATCTCCCTTCTTCTCCCTGTCACTCTGCATTTGTAGTTGCAGACTAAGCCATGCATCTGTAGGGCTATCACAAGCAGTGAAGCAATTATTTCCCTAAACCTTCTGAGCTAACTGTGCTGGAACTGGGTGATCTTTAAGGTCTCATCCAACCCAAGCTATTTTACGACTCTGTGGCATTCATGCACCAGACCTCACATCTGATAGTGATGTGGGTCTAACACAGACCTACTGTCCCAGTGCTTTTATCTCTAAGGGGTCTGACCACTTATGAACACCTCCACCCTTATTTCAAACTAAACCAGAGCACAAAGAATGGCAAAGAAAACCCCATGGCCATGGTAATCTCATGAAATCATACTTGCCTTATATTTAAATCAGTGATTGAGCTCCTCTCCTCGTGTGCCAGAAAAAATGGCTAGTGTATCCAGGGAACTTCTCCTCTGCTACTACTTTATCCCTCAGGCACAAATAGCACTGTGCTTACATGCAGACTCAAAAGTTATACCAATACCCATGCAAAAAACCTATACTGTTACATGATAGCTTTTAATCTGATCCCATGCTTAACACTTCCATGTAAATCCCTAGTGCTACTAGGATAAACATCTCAGAAAGCAGAAGTTATTTATTACTAAGTAAATAATTCTTTTCTTCTCCACCTGTCAGGTATAAGTGAAAGACAGAAGCTGAACCACATGTCGAATAAGATGATTTGGGTTGCATTGTCAAACTTATCACCAACTTCTTGTATGACTTGGAAGAGGGCAGTCAGTTCTGACGTATTCCCTGCATACACAAATCCCCCTGATGGCATTTTAATGGGAGGAATGCTGGCTTTGCTATAAATTTCTGTTCTGAAATTACAAAGAAAAGGTGAGATGTACTCAGGCTGCAGTTGTATTTGCTACAGGGTATTGCACATCTAATATCTGAAAGGTAAGAAAAGCAGAGAGAAGCTCTAAGACTGCAGCAAACTGAGTGTAATGATAACAACTCTGGTGATGTTCAAGAGAAAGCACCAGCATTACCACCTGCACAGCACAAAGGCAACGGGGGAATCCAGGGTATTTACAGATGTTCATCAAACAGTAAAGTCTCATTGCACTTCACCTGGCAGAAAAACAATTCCATTCACATTTCTCATGATTCTTTTAACATTGACTTGGATTTAGCAGAGTATACTAACATTTCATTTCTGATGAAGGCACAATACTGGGAGCATTGGCATATTTTGTGAGTATAATTCATTTTTTTGTTCTGGTTGGAATGCAGTGCAGTGCAATGTTACTGCTGAGTGAACACCTGTAGTTAGAAAACACTGGTTTGCTCAGAGGGCCCAAAGCATGCCAAACTGTTCTCTGGAAGGAGATTTGAAAAATGAGCATTAAAAAAAAAATAATCCTCCCGTGCACAAAAAGAAATAAAAAGCAGGCATGAAACTATTCTTTCAGTGCCAGATGTCAAAAAGACAAAATCAAGAATTTGAATGTCTTGGGGATGAATTTCAGCTTTGTCTGTAGGACAAACTAAGGGTTATCTCAAACATTGTAGGATCCAGTTCCTCAAAGCACCAAAGTACATACTTATCCCAGTTTCTCAAAGTACAAAAATGAGTAAAAGTCAACAAGAGCAGTGTAAGGAATGATACTGAAACCCTTTTCTCTCTGAGATACATTAATTTCACTTTTATGGAAAAATGCCATCAAGAAATGAAAGGGTTTTATTTCAAACTGTCAAAACATTCAATTTAATTTGCAAAACATCCAAATATGATCTGGCTGCAAATATTTTAGCCAGTTTTCATTTGCACATCTTTTAAAACATGTTCTGAAAAATTGACATAAAATTGCAGACAGCCTTTACCATCATGAAACTCCTTTTTCGGAGAATATCTGTTCCATGACTAAAAGGACTCAAGGACTTTATTTTCATGCCAGAATATTAAAATTCTGTTTTCCTAAAAAAAACCATGCTCAGAGTCACTCCTCAAAAAATAAATTCTAAAAACAACATGCTTAATTTTTGTCTTCTCCTGTTTTGACCTCTATTATTGAAACGCAACAGACACATTAAATTGAAGCTCATTCAAATTAATTTTGCTTGTACAATTTGCTTTACCTTGTCTTCTGTTACTGTTGACATTGTGAAACATGAACTCTGTGTTGGTGAACTGCAGTAAAATAACAGGTATGTAACATGTCCTTGAGAATTTTTAAGTTTCCTTTCATTTGTTCTACTCCCTAGATGATGCTATCTGCCATTAATTTACACAAAATTTCCTTTCCTCTTTTACTCAACATAGAGTTTGACAGTCTGATACTGAAGTTCTAGATGATACCCATCTTTCTCTTCTTCCACTGCTCTGCCATGCAGTTTGTCCTCCAGGCATTTTACTGTTCTAGCCCATTTATGCTTCTCTCCTGCATTACCTTTGACCTTCACCCCTTCTCCTTCACTGATTTCCTTCCACGTCTTTTTCCAAGCTGTGATTAAACAATACCAGATACGGCAAAAAGGGTAAGAAAACATAACTTCATTTGATCACTTCAGCTTCATCCTTAAAGCAAAAAACCCAAAAAGAACAAAACCAAAACAAGACAAACAGAACCAAACAAATCAACAAACAAACAAAAACCACAAAAAAAAACCCAAACCAAGCCAAAGAAATAATTAAGCAGTTAAGTATCAAAGTGTAAGTGTGATAAAGCTAAATCAATGGTGATGGATAAATTTCTGAGATAGGGGTGACTTACATATATCAGAATTCAGAATAAGGCCCTCTACATACCCATACATTAACTTCACATGTTCTTTCAGCACGTAAGTTTTATCTTGCATGTTTACAGAAAATGGAAAACAATACTAAAAAGCAAAGCTTTGGGCAAATGTTTTATGTCCCAAAATAATGCTGCTACTTAACACTGAAACACAAAGTGTCCAGAAGAAGAATCTGGAACTGTTATGTAATAAGGCATTCCTCCATAAAGGCTATCAAGCACAACCCGTAATATTTTTACCAGTATGAACATGAAATCCTACATGAAATCCTTGTATTAGTTGAAAAATAACTGCATGAGATATGCCGGCATTTATGTTCATCTATTGCACCAAGGTTCTTGGTACGAGAATCACCTTGTTAATGCTTCAGAACACAGTATAAATACTCATTTCAGAGAAAAATTATGAAGAATAAACTGAGTGATAATGGTGTACATGACTTGTCTAATATTTATTATGATTACCTAAATGCAATGATAAAAGAGCAGATTATTTCTCCTCCCATTTTTTGCAATAATCTCATGTAGTTTAAATTATCTACATCTATCAACTCCACACACTGGCCAAGGCTGAAACAGTGTTGGCCAGATCCACAGAAGTCAATTAGCTATGCCAATTTGCTCCAGCTGAGAATCGATTCTTGGTTGTCTTTATGCTTCCTATAGAATATTCTGTAGGAAGCATTGCTTTAATGAATCTTGGTCAGCATGTATGGGAAATGTCAACACGAAATTCCTTCTCACCAGCTTTTGGACTCCTTAAAATAGACAGTTCAAAAAAATCCAATCTACCACCTAGAAAACCATAGGCTTTGATTGAAATTGCAGATAAATTTAAAATTAACTCCAAAGGAGGGGGCTTCAACATTATCAATCTCATAAAACTATTATCCTTCTTTTCCTTCGGCAGGTTTTCATAAATTTGCAATTAAATCATTTAAACCATTCTTGTCCAGATGCTGTTGATGAGAAACAATCACAAGAAACACAGCAAACAAAAGAAAGATCATAAAATACATTAACTTTTACTAGCCATGCTGGCGTGCATTAGCATTTTTAATAATGACCTCATTATCATTTAGTTCAACAAGCAAACAAAAACTGTTTATTTGATAATTTATTTATTCTAAAATAGCGTAGCCTTTTTTATGTGTCCTTGTTATGAGCTCACTAACGTTAAAGGCACCGCTACAATCAGTTAAGTAATTATCATAGGATAAAAGCTTTTACCATGAAAAAGTTTTGTTTGAAAAAGCATGAACTGTGATTCTCATTGATAGCTTTCACCAAGTGCAGGATTCAGTACATTGTAGCACAAAGGCCTAGATTATCTCCCTCTGTTAAAGGCTTAAAATTCTACAACCAGACCATGCCAGTTACCAGTATCAGATTATGATAACAAGATCATGTTCAGTTATAAAAACAAGTGTCTAAACTTTTCTCATGTCACTTTCTATCTAAGTCCCATTGCAGTTGTGAAAGGACCCATCTGAATGTCTGTAGAAGCTCATTTTAAAGCTAGCTCTTTGAACTGGATTCATGGGGTATTTGCATAAGAAGATTTGGGTAAAAAGAATGGGCTGGTGCTGCATCTGCCCATTAATATGCCTGCTAATTCAGCACATTGTAAGCCTATTGATGTATCACAAAAGGCTCAAATTCAAGGACAGTTATCCTATTGCCATTGTTAGGGTTTGAATTCAAGTAATATGTTCACTATAGGAATACAGTTGTTACAATTAGATATTTTTCTATAATGGTATAAAGAACCGACGACAATCAGAATTACAATAACGCTGATAAAACTTTAGAATTCATGAATTCTATTATTTTAAAAGATGCAGGTGCTGATTAATTTTGCTTTGCATAATACTTGGACACTGAGTGTTGGAATACTTAAAGAGCAGCAGCAAATTGAGGCAGTATAACCTATCAAAGCTGGCAGTCTCCCTTTAGTGTCAATGCACATTTATCTTGCTTATGAGAGTTTTAATAAAAAATTAAAATACTAAACTGAGTTGCAGCAGAACAGAGGAGACCTACAACGCAAGCACAAGGAGTGGGTATTTTAATCTTGCTTATGAAAAATGCAAAAGCATCACTTGTGCTATCAGGGGATATCCTACATGGAACATTTTTATGGTGAATATGAATTGCTTAAAAACACTGTGTACTTGCAAATGGCAAAAAGAGCAGAATCAGTGATTCATGCAGGAAGCACAGAGCAGCCGCTGCACCAACTCCACAGTGGATTCAGAGCAGACACTGAGGCACACAGGCAAATAAAAAGCTGCTAGCTGAAGTGCTATAAGGAGTTTTTAAAGCACGCAACACAAAGGAAATGCTAAAGAACAGGCTAAATGGAAACAAACGCAGAAACCAGCAAATTAAGTCTAGTTAAGCTTAGTGCTTCAAGTTCCCAAGCTGGTGCGTGTTTAAGGCCGCAGCGCGGGCGCAGGGGGAGCGGTGAGGGAAGCGGTGTGTGGCGGTGAGCGGGATTTCTGCTGGCTGCGCCCACGGGCTCTGCCGAGGCCCAGCTCCCACACTGCCGCATTGTCCGGCCGCTGGGCCAGGGGGCACGGCCACATTTTTCTCACTCCGCGTCCCTCAGAGAAGACATCAAAGACCGGAGAGATGTGCTCTTTGTGTTGTTTGGTCTCTGACTCTCAACATGTGGTTTCGCAGGCCCAAACATCGGCACCTTTTAACCTATTCTGTTCAGCTTAGGCCTCAGCTCCATTTGAGCATTAGGGAAACTATAGTAACCGATAATCTGCCTGTTCCTGAATAGAAACTATGTACCTTGTCACACAAGAGCCTGAGGATCACCATTCGGGACAAGTTCCTTTACAGGCCCTCGGCTTTCTTCGCTGGGGCCCGGCCTGTCCTGCTGAAAAGGTGTCAAAACCCCTTCGCCTTTCTGCGACGGGGGATCTGTGTTAATGTTAATTTATATTTAACAAATGGGATATTGTCCCGCAGAATGTATCAGTATTTGATGATCTATTACAAATGTTTTCATCAAGTCATAAATGTGGGCCCTTGACAAAAGGCGAAAGGTCTCTGGAGGGAGCAGGACGGCGGCGGGGAAGGCAGGGACCTGTTGCACTGTGTCTGCGTGTGTTTTTCGGTGGGACCCAGCCCCGTGCAGGTGCTGACAGCAGATCCACCCGCCCCAACACCCGTGCTGGGCACCGGGGCCAAGTGACGCGTCCAAACTCGGCAGCCAAGCGAGCAGCAAAGCCTCCTCCCACGCCCGAGTGTGCTGGATCGAACGCTTTCTCATCAGCAAGTTGCAGGGAGAACTTTGTTAGTCGTTGGTTTTATTCATGTATGTATTTTGTAGCGATCTGATCTCCCACTTAATGAGCCTCCCCCCGGGCACAGGGAAAGCCTTATCGCCAGTCCCATTTTTCACTCACTCAATCTCTAATCCAGTGCTGCACTGTCTTGTTATTAGCAGGGAAAACAACAACAACAACTATGTATATCGTGTAGATCAGAGCCAGGAAAGAAAGGAACAAATGTCAAGGGTTTGAAGAAGCAATTCCAACCCAGCTTCATTTCATCTCTGTCACTCTTTCCTGACTGTCACACAACAGCCGGCTGCCAACACATTTCCCTCTACAAAAAAAAAAAAAAAAAAAAAAAAAAATTAAAAAAATTCTGCTTTCTTTATAATAGTTTAATATTAATAGGGAGGGGAGCTAAATTGACACTGCAACCAAAATACCGTGCTGCAAACCAAAGTATTTGGTATGAAACTCAAGACCTTCTGCATTAAGCTCTCTCACAGTGACCTGACATAAACTGGCAACTGGCAGCCGTCTGCTTTTGGCAGCTTGGCATATTTGGTCATTTATTGGGTGCATGTGAAGATCAAATGGGTTAAGATTCTTCTCCTTAAACAGCAGGGAAAAGAACATCAAAAAGGTGTAAATTTCATTTCCCCAGTTTTGATTAAGTCAAGCATGAAATGAAATGTAATACTCTCAAGTGGCAAGGGTTTATACTATTGATGTTGTTACTTCTGCTTCACAAAGCCCAATCAGCCGACAGCGAGTTGAACAAGCTAACAGAGTTTCAGGGTGGCCAGATGGAGGGTTTTTACTATGGTTGAAAAGACAGCTTAGTGCTTGCCTCTTCAAGCCAAGTCAATGCCAACTGTGTGAAATCCTGGCCATTCTACCCCTTCTTTTTTTTTTTTTTTTTTGGTCTCAGTGCTGGTGGCTAGCACCATACAGACCTGATAAAAAAACAAACCCTTAAGCAAAACAAGGCATTGAATGAATACTTTTTTTGTCAGAAGCATTGTTTATCTTCCTCTCAAAGTGCAGAGATTTCTGAATTCCTGATGCAGACCAATCTTACTACAGTATTTAAGCAAATGGGAAAATATATTGCATTTAAATGTTATCTGAAAGGAGGCCTTTGCAAGATTTTGGTAGTTTCTCTGAGATTAAAGTCATAATACTATTTGTTTTCAATAGTGTGGTGAAGGAAAATCTACTCACGCGCTTTGAAAATAAATGAAGATTTAAGCTGTACCTTGTTCATCCATTATGGGGAAACTAGAGTTAATTCAGAACGCTGTGAGATGCACATTGAGAAAGTCTTTAGATCTAGATACAAAAGTAACAGGTCTTAAATTGAGTGTGGTCTTACTTGGTTAGGAAATTTGTCCTTTTTTTATAGGTGCTTTTTCAGGTCCCTTGTTCCCACTACATTCTCAAATTTAATGCTCTTGCCACTATACAGCTGGACTAGAATAGAGTGGCTTTAGTAAAGACTTAATAGAATCTTTAATGCTTCTAACAATCCACTCCCATTGAACTGCATTAAGTAGATATTATGGAAGGACAAAGAGCTAAATAGCTCAACATCAACCTCATTAGGCATGCAGGCAGGCCTTGAACCATTTTATGGGCAAGCCTATTGTGAGTACACTCACCAGGTTAGCTTTAAATTGCAAATGATACTCTGAAAAGGGAAGAGAAGTTTTGGAGAATGGCCTCACAGAAAGAAAATCATTTTAGGCTATAAGAAAATGAAAGGCATTGTTAAAATTGCTCTGACCGTAGCAAATGAAATACATCATGGACTTGAGAGGCTGAATGCTACACTGGAGAGTTTTTTGTTGGCTATTTTTTTTTGTCCGTTTAGGAATGTGTTGTACAGCAGAATATAAACAATATACAGTAAGTAAGACTTAATAAGGGTGGCTCAACATACTATCCTTTGTCTGAAGTTAAACAAATGATAAGAACACAATAATTAAGTGGAAGGGGAAAGACAGAAAAACATCCCATTTATCCCATTTCAGTAAAAGACAAAGTATGAAGAATGTTATTTATTGAAGCTTTCCAGCATTGCACTGCTTAATCAATAAGGATTCATTTAGTCTTAGCACTTGTGCATTCAAAATTTTTATATTAAAAAAAAAAAAAGTCTCTCAAGAATTGTTTGCAACTGCAAAGTGCTTTAACAACTGACATTATGATGCTGCAAGTCTGGGAACATATTCCCAAGCAGAGCCCTTCTCTGTCACCTTAGTGGATGAATAATTGTGCCTTTGCATATTCCTTGTCATAAATGGCAGGAATGAAGGGACCCTAAGGACCATACTGGCAGGATTGGTGCTGTACAAGCAGAGTAAATTAAAACAAGGATTAGAGCAAGTATGATTGGGGATGACAAGCAGGGCAGTTGTCACCACACAATGTGCCTTTTTGCCCATATGGTCTGTACCAAGCTTACACAGCACAAACCCTCTAACATGGATGCTTATTAAAGCATTCCTTCTTGATCAGGACATAAAGTCCTTAAAGCTTCATGTCACAGGAGAAAAACAGTGTTTCCTTCACAACTCGGGCAGCAGCCTCAAGCACGATTATTTATGAAGTTCTACATGCAACTGCCCTATCTTTACTTTTCCTTAGATTAATATACAAGAAAGCCCATAAATGTGAAAAATTGAGGTTACAGTCTGCAGTTATAGTTATGCATAGTATAGGTTATTAAATGTGATAGTGAATTAACTGACAATTATATTTTAAATAAAAACCAGACATATGAGATATTTCAAAACTGCCTCCCAAAGTATGGATTTGCAGTGTACACAGACTATGGGTGATTTTTAACTCTGTTTAACTGGATAATGAAGGTACATAAAATTCATGCTAGGAAAATATTTGAGTGATCATATATGCCATATTGTCAGCAAAAAAGAAGAGTAGGGCAACATTCTTAAAGCTTACAAAAGCAGAATAAAGCAATTTTGTTTCTAAACTCTTGTATTATCTCACATGACATACCTAATTTTCTGTGCCTTATTTCCCTCATTGATAAATTGGAAATAATTACACATTAAAAGTATATTAAACATACAATTATACCAAAAGCATATACATGTTAGTATTTCTTTTTGCTGTTTATTTCCCTTTTACTCAAGGCTCACACCACTGGTCCTGATTTACAGAAGGGTACCTAGATTCCACAACAGCCTATGAATAATTTTAAATCTCTGAGAAGAGTTCTTCCTAAAGCAAGATATTATTTGAATGGTGCTTTCTCAGTCCTGCAATAAGGTACTCAGATAGTGGTGAGAAAACAGAGATCTAAGACCTTTTATTTAAATTTTATTCCTCTGTGGTCCATTATACTGCTCTATGTGACCTCAAAGCAACATCAAATTTAGGACATTCCTTCAAGCTTGATCTTTTTCTCAGCCAGAACAGCCAGTTCTGCAGTAGTGAGGAATTTAGGAAATCTCTTATATGGAGCAGCACACAAAACACAGCAATCAGGAACCAGCAAAACCACTGGCAGTTAGAAGTCTACAGGCACCTTCAGGAATCATCCAGAGTTCCTGCTAAACTAGACAGAGGTTTCTTATAGAAAGCTGGAAGCCTTTTGGTGAGAGTCTCACAATATGAGTAAGTGATCTTTGATGATTTTAGCTCCTCCCAAACTTGAGCCACCAGCATACAAAACATTTATTAGAACATATGTTATTTCTTGCTATCACTCCTACTTTTGGACCTCTGGAGTACTAGGATTGTTTCTCAAAGCCAAGCCCTCCTTGTGCTTTGTAGTTTCACTAAAATGAGTATGAAAACATTCCCTGCTGTGAGTGAATTGTAAGAGCCAACACTTCCCACTTTTCAGTAAGTCTTGGCTGCTGAAGAACACCCAAGCTCCATGGATGCACTATAACTCCTTCCTTTAGCAGGTGGGCAACTCTGAACTCTTGTAAACAGAGTCCCCAGTATGCCAATTTTATTGCAACAGTTCCTAGATCCTATATATACACAAATGCATTTTTAAGGCAGAATTTTAGGCTGGCAAAGAACAAGCTGAACGATGTAGCTAGCAGTGATATGGGCTGCTGCATGGAGGCCTTCCTATCTTTAACTTATGAGCATCTTAGACTAGGTCTCTTCCCCAGAAAGAATCCACAGATTTTTTTCTTTTCTTCAGTTTCTTTTGGCATGTAATTACTGTCACAAATGCTGAAGAGGATCCCAATAACCTGTTAACTTTACTTGGCTCTTAAAAAGCACAGACAGTTGTGCTAGAAAACTTGTAAGATGAACAGATGCTACTAAATTTACCTCATCTTTGTGTCCAAAAATCTTCAAACTATTATCTCTTTTATTTTCAAGGCTGTTGAAATTGAATTCAAAATTATTAGGAATAGGACTTGGCCAGGCATTATTTGTATGGATGTATTCTTATTTATTAGAGTGGCCTCTTGCTTCATGCCTAGATTTTGTTAGACACTGAAACAAATCAGAAAATACAAAGTACACTATTTTATGGGTACAAGGGACATTTGCACCACTAACCATGAACATATTTTGTATCTTAGTTTCATCACTTTGCAGTAGTATTTGGGGTTAATTTGCAGGAGCATGGCTACAGGAAAGAGTGGCCCAGTAACTAAAGCATCGAGCCTAAGATTTGGGAAACCTAATTAAAATCACTATTCTATGAAAATAACTTAATCATTTAGGTCAATATACTCAAATGTGGTTAGAAAACATACTCCTGTTAAGCTTCTAACTCCCAATGAAAATTAGTAAGAATTCTAATTTTTTGTAAGAAATGTATTAAGCACCTAAAAAAATCTTTGAGGATCAGGACTTGAGACTCTCTGTGCTCCAGGTCCCTGATGGTGAATCCCTGCATTGCCCTACTGGGCAGGGATATTCTTTATCTGCCCTACAGTCTTGGAAATGCTCAAGGTTATAGATACAGGAACAAGATAAGAACTGTAAATATTATAATTTTAAAGAAACATGGTTTGGTATAATTTTATTCCTATATTAATATGGTTGAAAGAGAAACAGCTTTTAAAAATGCTATGTTGATGGCATATTTTTTTCATACTTGAGGGATCTGCCTTTTGGAATCTTGATTTTTTTTTTTTTTCAAAAACTGTGTAAACATTTATATGATCATTATTTTAAGCATGATTTTAAAATTTCCTTCTAACACTTTTAAAAGTTCTTTTTGAAAGAAAAGGAATAAACAGATTTTAACTGGAATATTTTAGATAGCTACTCAAGCTTTCAAAGCATGCACAATTTCCTGTATATCTGTTCATACAAGGAATTATTGACAAGCCATGGAAAGAGATTCAATGAAGTGAATGTGAAGGACTTCTTCACTCTTCTCACTTAAATTCTAGATTGAGGCTACAAAATTAAACCAAATGATTACACACTCGAGGATGTTTCATATGAAGTGACTTCTGCTCAGTCTGATCTAATCTAGAATGAAATGTAAAACTATCAGTCTCTAAGAACTTTAAAGTTTCACGAGCTTCATTGACTTCATATTACCTAACACTTTAAATGTATTTGAGAATAGGCCAGGAGAAATTCTGCGAAAGGAGGACATCAGACTTAATGGCAAGGAGATATCACAGTACAAAACTTTAAAGTAATTATTGCTTCTCTGATTTTAAGGCAATATTCTCCTGCACTCTCCCCCTCATCTCTCAAGATTAAATAATATTTTTCAGCAGGCTTCACACCACGTGTAATACCTTTCAGAGCTGTTGAGTAAGTATCCTGAAATTCTTACACCTCCTGATGTCACCATTCCTCTGAAAACGTGTGAACTATGTGTGACTAGACAAAGCACTGCCCCACTCCTGCAAAGGCATGCCGAGGTATGCAGTTAACTTGATGCACTGCAAAATTGTCCCATAAATCTGAGTGTGATTGTAAGTGTTTGTGGGCTTGGAGCCTAAACGAACATCCACCTACAACTTCCACTGCATTAGGATTGAGCTGAGGTGGGTGACGACTGCCAACTGGCTTCCCCCAGGGTCCACCTAGAGACAGAGCTCAGATCCCCAAATACCTCTTTTTCATTTAATTAGAAAAGCTTTCATGTGATATTTTGACAGAAATGTTCCACCTGTCCTAACAGTTACAAAACACGTATTTCCATCACTTTGCTTTTCAGCACTTCCACTGACTTAAAACAAACCTTGAGCAATGATAAGCCTTAAGATAAGGGAAAAGACAGAAGATAACTTGAACACTTTTTCTTTTTTTTGGAAGAAGAGATAATTAACTGCTGTGTTCAACTATCTTTTCCAAAACTAAACAGAAATAGGATAATTAAAAACTTTTACTGAAATACCTATTTACATTTTTAAAGTAAAATATATATGACATAATAAATAAATCAGCAGCTTATTTGTTTCAGTGAGGACGGACTGAAATGGAAGTTTAATTTCTCAGTGGAAGTGAAGGTAGCTCCTATCATTATTAAAAGATAAACATGAAGGTACTGAGAAAACTAATTAAATTTTGTTGAGTAATCAGGAAGTCCTTCATGAATATCCTCTGGGGTAGGCCCTAATGTGAAGAGATCTTAATTTTGTGGTTAAATAATTTGAAGAGATTAATTAGTAAAGAATAAGCATTAAAGACAATCACAAGAAGATAAAGGTAATTTTTTCCACATTTACCAGTTTTATAGCTCTACCTGATGAAAAAGCTTTCATTGTGTAAAGTGACTGCTAACAAGATAGTTGTCTGAATTATTTTTAAGTATTTAATTTATTAGCTATATAGTAGAAATAAAAACCATTCCAAGATGAAAACTTAACTTTAAACCAGATTTGCATAAAGGATTAGGCTCTTTCCAGTTCAGAAGTACTTTTCAATCTCGAAGTGGGAGAACTGATCTTTATCCTGAATTTCTTTTGTTCTTTTGCAAATTCAGTTTAATCCAGCTTTCTTAATTTTCACCTTCTCCCTAAACCTTCTAGGCTTGTTACATGATAGCTAAGGATCATTATCCACCCAAGCTGAGGGGGTTTTCCCTTCATTAATTTCTGTAAGAAGATTACCAGTGCTTGTTTGTTGTTGTTTAAGCAAATTATTTCCCTAAGCAATTTGTTTTTCCAACTGGTTTACACTTTAATGCCCTCGATTGAATTTCAAACAAGAGATCAACTTGACCAACCAACTCTGTTCAGGGGGAGTTAAAAAAAAGAAAAAAGGAGGGGAACTTCATGTGAACTATTTAAGCAAGAAGAGTGCTTAAAAATGTGCTCAACCATTCAGTCAGAAATGCATCATAATCAGCAGCTCATTCAGGACTTGTTCCGTTTTTGAAGTCAAGGTGACTTTTCTTGAAGACAAAATTCTCTAATTACCACTGATATGTGTGCGTCACATCTAATAGAGTTTTTTACGCATTGAGTTCTACATATTTCCTCTCCTCTTTCCCCCTGCCCCAAACCCATCTTAATTGGAAAGGTGTCAGGGTTTTTTGTACATTTGAAAAGAGATGGCAAACAACAAGAAGATTGGGCATTTACTGCTTGCAGTTCAAATAACATTCTTACTCAAATGATTATTTTTAAATGAATGCAATGAAGGCTGTAATTCAGTTTCACTTCAGTTTTTAGGCAAGAAATGAAGTATTCGAGCACTCTGGGCTTCTCAGTGAACTTTGTATATATAACTTTATACAAGCAGACAAGCTAAGCAGCAAGAGATATCATCCTTAACTAACATATTCCTGAGTAATTATCTTAATTTAGATGATATAATATATTTTTTACCCAGGCTAAGCAGCCACCTCAAAAAAAACCAGAGACTACTAGTCAAATTTAACTCCATCAACTCCCCTACCAGTTTGATCATGCCTGTCCACTAGGTCAAGTTGTGAAATCTAGATTCATCTACTGAAGTATTTTTATCTGTGGGATGGGAATATACTTCCAAGCAAAGTTGGCAGAATCTGACTATTTTACAGGTGAGCACCACTCCTATACCCTGATTACAATGTGACTTGTCAACCAGTTTGTCTCTCCTGTTCCCCTTACCGGGAACTCCATTTGTTCTACTGCTGGATCAAACAGATACTGCTGGTGTTTAGAGAAAGAAAGCTGTTCTTATGCAAACTGCACAGGAAGAAAATATTTAAAATGAGCAACAACAACAACAAAAAAAAAACCCAAGAAAACAAAAACAAACCAAAATAGCAACCAAAACACAACAATGTGCATTGGAACATCAAGAAATGAAAAAAAACCAAAAAATTGCCAAAAAATCAACATAACTTGATTCTTAAGACTGAAATTGCACTTGTTACCTTAGAGGCTTTCAGAACCCCCAACAGCATCATTACCTCTACCCAGACTGCCTCACACCTAAAAAAGTGCCAAGTACTACACAGAGGCAGCTGCAGTTTTTACCTGACAGCACAAAGAGAACACAACCCACAAATGCTTAGGGAAGAAATGGACAACTCTTTAAATACGGGATCTTAATGGAATGGGAATTTTGTATCACCTGCAATAGTGAGATGAAAGAAAAAAAAATAATGTAAAAGTGAGTACTAGTCACTGAAAATTATAAAAACAAACAAACACAGGAAATTAAATTATTATTATTAATAGTAAGTCATCTAAATTGACAAGTGAAAGCTATTAAGATCCAACAAAGGAGTTCAGGGATGTGCACCCTAAGCAAGGCTCATGGTTGCAATTCTCCTCTGTGATGACCTTACACACTGTCTGCTTTACATTCCACTGAGGTCTTTGCCAGCTAAGTACCTTGGAAACTTTGAGATATGACCTAATATAAATTAACTGATATGAGGTCATATTAAAAAGGGAGGCCCATCTATTTTAACTTCACTTGCTGCAAACAACACAAGTAAATTGAACCATATCAAGCTATCAGCATGCTATGGAAATAGCCACTGATGTAGATGTTATATTGCATGAGATTCCCTTTCCTTGTCATTTTTCTTTTAAATAAAGAGTATCACAGTATTTCTGACTTTGGTGTCAAAAGGTAGATCAATAAACAGGTAATCATTAGTTAAAACCCAGGCTACTCAATCATGAGCATTAAGTTATTGATTTGACATTTATCCTGCCACAGTGTCTTCTCATTAAGTGTTTCAATAATCTAGTTTTGAAATTTCTTTATTCTTTGAGATCCCTGGATTCTGACAGGGCCCTATGTATATTCAGCAAGTTGTAACAATTCCACACTAACATCATTAGGAGACGAATGATACCAGTTCTGATTTTGGGAGCTGGAGATAAAATTATATGAGCCTGTTTATAAAGCAAATAGACTTTAGAAAAATGAATTTCTGCATATCAAAATTCAGCACTAAAATCACTAAAAGACACAGTGTCGTCCATTCCAATAAGCATATTTAATGAATCCACTTCAAAAATTGCATTCAAACCATACATATGTATATATTTGCAACTGGTGTATAAACAGTTCCTAATCTTAATTTAGGAACAGGATATAACAACAAATTTAATTTCATGATGACATATAGCATTCTAACAAAGGAATGTTGTCACTCAAAATAATATCCACATTTTAATATATCTTTTCCCAATCTCACCTCCTACTGTCAACACCATCAATTTCAGCAGTGCTCCTTCCCCTCTTTCAACATCAAAATGCGGTCCTTCCAGTATCATTATTATCAACCTGAGCAAACTAAATGTGAAAAGGTGCCACTAATAGGACAGCTTTTGACATCACATCTTGAACCAGAATAAGCAAACAGGCAAGTCAAATCTTCAGGGTCAAGCTTTGAAGTCAATTTTCTGACCCGGGAAATCATGTTCTGTGACAGTGATGACAAACGGTGAACACATGCCTTGTATAAATATGTCTATGAATGTTGCCTTACAAACATTCACAGTCACCATCTCACTGGAGCCAACTATGAAAAGAAAAATGGGAAGTTTACGCTTTGAACATCTACTCTTTGACACTCTGCTTTTATTAAAAATAAAAATCCAACTTTAAAATGGCTTTATTTTCTTAAGTAGAGTTAAAAAATGTAATAAAAAAGCACACACATACACCTAATTTTCCATTAACCTTCGACATCTAAACACCCAGAGAGCTGCATAATGTATACAGTGCAAATGTTTTGCTATTTGGACTCCTATGCCTAAAGCACTCTCTAGCAAAGCTTTCTAGGCACAACACTAAAAAGTCCTTGTTTATTGATTTCAAAATCTAACAGACTAATTATATATTTGTAGATGACTTGACAGATTTACAAAACTGCTATATGATTTTATAATGGAACATGCTCATGTTAATCTCCATCTATGGAGATAGCTAGAGGGGGCTGACCTTTATCTCATATTTAAAACACAAGCAATAACTGAAATTCATTTTCAATTTATTTTCCAATCATATAAAAGGAGGGGGAAAAGATTACTTTATTGAATCTTTTCTAGCTGGTAAAAGGTTGGAGACACACAGTCTTGATGCCTTCCAAGGAGCTACAGGGATGGTCTATAGGGAACAGACTTAATCGAATAAACTAATCTTTGCTGTGGAGATTAAGTAGATGGCTACAGCAGTAGAGCAACAGCAGAATGCAAAGTATCAGCAGCACCATCAGCTGCTTTAAAGGTGCTGTAGGCAGTAGGAAAGCTTCCCTGTTGGGTCCACCCTACTGATCCCACAAATTTGGTAAACTTCATGGAAATTTAATAATGCTGCTGCATTGTGTTTGCCTGCTGAGCAAACAGCCTGGTTCTGCAAGGCACATATGTGATAATTTACAAGGGGTTTTTGGAAGATACAGTAGCTGCTGCTACTCAAGCCTGGGGCCTTTAAGCTGAAGAGAGCATATACAGTGTACATCCTCAAGGTAAATACTATCTAGAGGTAAGGATGCGTTTCAAAGCAGTTCCTGACAGTTGGTAAAGTGCCTTACTTAGTAAGCACATCTTTTCAAACACTCTTTGATTCCCTATGCCAATTCACACATGAAGAACTGAATTAGTCTGAGCTAGAATCTGTCATGATATATGACTAACATATTTGTGCACTTTTATGTTAGCTTAAATAAAAACTGAGTTATTTTGTTGGGCTTCTTGTTCGCCCTGTCTCTTCCATTTAGCACTCTGAGTTGGAAATCCCAACTAATTATGGACTACACATTTCTGAGGAAATGGCAGAGATGGCACCCTTTCCCTGCAGAAAGGGTATTTTTATTATGGCTTAGAAGCAATCCAAAACACACACACTGCTTCTGCGCTTTCGGCCTGGCAGTGAAAAGGGACGCAAATCAGAGCAGGAATGATCCAGGTTTCAACATATACAATGAACTTATTTAATAAGAATAAAAAGAAACATTTCAAAAACAATTACTGCTGCCTTTGGATCCTGGAACTTGAAAGAAAACCGCAGCTGCGTTGCTCATTCCAGCAGCTCACAGTTCACAGGGTAAGCAGCTCTCGTCAATATGAATCAGCTGTGAAATGCAGGGCTGTGCTTGGACTTCAGTTTAAATTGGCCATTCCTGCAATATTGTTATTACAGTTAATAAAAACTGTTGCCTAACACTTTGACCACAGACCAGAGGAGCCGGGGTGGGGTGGGGCTGGGGAAAGGGTATGTGTCAGGGGGCAACACTTAATGTGAAAAGTATTTGAGGGAAGGTGGTTCTGTGGGTTACTTCTGGAGGTGACAGTCTCGCTTGAATATTGATTCCCTATGTGACAGAAAATGTGAAAGAGATATTAAATGAATTTCAAGTGTGCTTCAATAGCAGTTTAGCAATAATAAACAACTAGTGAGGGAGAAGCTTTCTTCCTCTTTGTCAACAATATATGGGCTATCAAAGGGCAAATAATATATCAGAAAAGCAAAAACATTCACTTTTTTTTTTTCCCTTCTTTGAGGCCAGGAACCAGCATTATTCTTATGGCTCTTATGATTTCCTCTGTTTAGCTTAACTGTCTCCCATGATAACTCTCTTTTATAACAATTAGATTATTTTTGACTTTATATAGAGGATAATAATAATAATGATTAGCATGATAATGTGCTACAGTTACAGTACATACCATTGACCAGGACCGCTGCAGTATCTGCAGGGCAAGGATCACAGTAGGGCCTTTAATACAGGTGACCAACATGCAGCAGCATTTATGTTGTGTTTCAGGCTCCCTGGGCAGTCTGAAGTGGGGGCACAGACAGTGGAGAGAGCCAAATGGTGCCATCAGCCTTCCCCTCTCCTCTTGGTGTGCAGCCACATGGACACAAATGGAGATCATGGAGCAGACCATCAAAAAAACCGCACACTTTGTCCTGAAGAAGCCTCCCACAGTAGAGAAAAATACTGACTTCATAAAGACTGAGCAAATCCAAATGTGAATGGGTGCTTGGAGACAACCTCCCACCAGATGAAATCAATGTTGATCCAATACAGCCTGAAGCGCCCCCAAAGCTGTGCTTGATACTGGAAATGTTTGCTGTGTCAAGGCACAGCCCATTCAGAATGGAAGTTTTGCTATCAAGTTATTTGGAGGTATAACTGATGTATCCCATGGTCTCTGCTCCTGCCTCCACAACACTAAATGGTTTAAAAATTGTCAGCATCTCATACTCAGACAGGACAAAAAAGAAACACTGTATTAACAAAAGGGTTCAGACTATGCTTTCAGGAGGAAAGACAGACAAGGCAAAGCTGTGAGGATGACCAAGATGACAGCTAAAGCCCTTGCCCCAGGAAGCAGCAAACCAGACTTCAAACACACAAAAGTCAACTCCGTTAAGATTGATCTGTAGAGGGCCAGGCTGCATGCCAGAAACAGAGCAGCTCAGCTCACCAGGAGTGTGTTTACAGCAGCCAGAGCACTAACAAAGGAGTTTGCCTACACCTGAGCCAGCTGCACATTTGCTGGCCCAAGGGCAGCCCACAGTGAGCAGCACACAGAACCCAGCACAGCTCAGCACTCCAGTGCTTCCTCAGGTGAGCACATTTTGTAACCCACACCTCACACCAAAACAGCTGGATTGCTACCAGTCTTTGATCTGCCCATCCAAATGTTACTCAGCCACATCTAAAAAGGCTGCAAACACTTCTATGTCATCATTGTGGACATAACCCTTATGGCAGAAAGCAATCAGGAAGATATGCAATAACAAATTAACAATAAAAGCCAAGCTGTCTTCCATGCCACAAAACAAGCAAAAGAATAAACATAAAGAACAGATTCCAAAGGGCTGGCAGGTATATCTCCAGCAGCAGTGGAGTGAAAATCCTCTGCACTTCTTCCAAGAAACTAGCCAGGATGATTAGTTGGTGTTCATTAAATAAGTTCTGTTGACCAATTTTTGTTATCTCATCATTATTTTTCTTTATTAAAAAATTAGGCTGGTTAAGTGCTATCAGTAGGATTATCTATAACCTACTGAGGTAATGGTTTTCTATGCTAATGCAAATGTGATCACTGTGCAAGTTAAACGACCTCTGCCCCTCACCCCCACTAGCTGCTAATGAAAGAACACATTTAAGAGACAATGATTAGGTTAATTCCTCACTTGAATGCTGACATTGATGCTGTACTCTTGTTATTAGATCTACCTCCAGGTAGTAGCAATGCAAGTGGTATAAGAAAGAAGGTAGTTGGTAGGCATTGCACTGGAAAGCTTAAGGTGCTTATTATCAAAGGTGAAAAGCCCTATAAATTAAAAAAAAATATTCACAATCATTAAATAACACAAAGTTATCAAAGAAGAATCTGTGGAAGACAAATTCAAAAATAAGAAATTAAAAATATGAAACTAGTGGTCACATGTGGTAAGAAAACACTACTTTAGGAAAACATGCAGATTAAGTAGCTAATTGTCACTTGTACTGAGGCAGTCCCAGCCATAAACTACTCCTAGTAGAAGAGGCTTGTCCACTTAAGACCAATCTTATAAACAAGCAAAGTGATGCACAGAAAGAGAACTGGAGAAAGTATGGTGTTTTGTGTGGTGAGGAACTGCCAGTTTCTGATTAAGAAGGTAAAAGCAGTGAGATATTATTTGAAAGTTATTAGGTGTGGCAAGGCTCCCATTGCAAGCCCAGAGGTGCCCAAGCTCTCAGCCATGCCCACACCCCTCACCACAGGCTAATGGGGCAGCAAGTGGGCTGGTGGAGAAACTTTCTGCTCTTCGTGGCCTACAGCCACCATCAGAGCAAAGCCCTCCCTCCTGCCCCAGTCCTACAGCCACCATCAGAGCCTTCCCTCCTGCCCCTGGTCCTTCACACCAGCTGACAGTAGAGGCTCATCATGCTTGAACCTCTTCAGCACCAGCTGTTTGAGCACCTCAGCACATGGCAGTGCCCTGAGCCCTTCGAACTATGCCTCATCACTTGTGTCCACCTAAACCAAAGCTTCCTTAAGGCACAAGAACCAGAGGATGGCCCCAGTTTGCTGCTACGGTGAGGTACTAATGGCATCACAGGATAAGCATAAGCCAAGCACAGAAGCAGCAGACCAAAATTTTCCTGCTAGGGGCACTCTTCATGCACCTATGCTCTTGCAGTCCCACCTTCCCATACACAGTTTGTCCACCACCTGTGTATACAAATAATTTTCTGTTTAAGAAGAGCAAAAAAAATGTGACTGACTAAAACACCATACCCACACAGTCTCCCAGATCTCTATAGCACTGCCACAAGGTTTCTAGCTGCTGTCACTCTCTGTTTATTGTCAATGAAAGAGCAATGGATTGCTCTTGCTTTCTGCTGATGGCCTGCTAGCCCCCAGGGGAGAAAACATAGACTAATCTGGAAGATTAGCAGGCTATGGACCAGGCAATCACAAGCTCCCACCCTGTCTGTAAGTGCACTTGAACCAACAGCTTGCCTGGCAGGAAATTCTGATCCTGCACATCTTCTGTCAGTCCCTGAAGAGTCAGATCCCACAGAGGCAAAGATCTGCACTTTTGTCATGGTGACAAGCAGCATACAGATCTCATCATGAGCAATCCCACACTGCTGGCTAAATTGAAAGAAATGGATGCAATGTTTCTTGAAGGGAACCCCCCCCAAAATAATCTCTAAATCCATTCACTTCTATCCAATGCAAAAGTCATAGCTAGTTCTGCAGTGCAGGGCACATCCTTCCAGTGGGCACATTTCCATCTCGCCCCAATCACACAAGTAAAGAGAGCTGTGCTCACACAGGGATAGCAGCATCACTGACACAACTCATGAGTCCACCAGCAGCAACCAAAGCCCCATCTCCTCCCCACACCAGTGCCTTTAGCCAGAAAGAGACTTACAGACTCCCCTGGTAAGGGAATGCTCTAGCTGGGAATCAACAGCTCTCCTGCTTTTTTTTTTTTTGCAGGGTTTATGTTGTTGTTGTTGTTGTTTGGGTTTTTTGTTTTGATTGCTCAAAACTTTTCTGGGAAAAAAACATATACTGGGAAATCCAGGTTGCTTTATGAAGGAAGAATGTTCTTTGTTGATTCAAACGGTGGCCAGTGCATTGCTCTGCACTGAGAAGGTGAAATATGAACATGGCCATTTTTACCCTGCCAGGCTGGTGCTCTCTGCTCTTAAACAGGTCTCCCCAGCCCTTGGGCTGTAAAGATCTTGGGGCCATGGACCATCTCATTACATCTGGTAGGGAGAACAGGGAAATCCCAAACCCAGAAACAATATGTTGATAATTACCTTAAAAAACATTTTTTTATAACTTAAATTGCAATATCAACAATTGGTTGTGTACCTTTGGGATTCTGTCACCCTAGTTCTTGCTCTGCTAAGAAATTTGGAGAGCATTCCAGATCCCATTTACAACTATGACAAAACTCTAGCTGACAAAAGTCCCACCACCATTTGAAATGCTTATTACCACTACCCAAACGCCATAATAAAAACTAATCTGTGTAAGTTTGAATTCTATATGCAATAAAGTCCACCAAAACCCATTCTCCTACTTTGCTAAGGCACCAAAATAATTGCAAATAAGATTTTACAAAGGTATCTTTTACTAGTAGTTTAGAATTTTGTTTTTTCTGAGCCATAAATAAGTTCATTTAAATAAATTAATATAAAATGCAAAATAATTTCACATTAGAATTATTATATTTTTAATGTATAAGAAAAAAAGCTCTTTAAACTTTATATTCATATACTATATTTAACATCTACTTTTTAATATACAAATTCTGAAAAGGCAAATGCGTTATACAATTAATACTGAAAAAAATCTGAGTTTGCACTAGGGTTTTTTTTCCTTACTGTTTTAGCCCTTCAACAGGTATTAGTTTAAATGGGTTTTACTGTCTATTTTACAGACATACCAGTAGAAAATGAAACATTTAAATATGCAAGCTTTAGCTAATCCTCCAACACACAGCCTATGGACTTGGTAGGATTATCCCTTATTATAACGCCGTTAGAACTGATACAAAATTGCAGTGAGATTAAACACAAGAATTTCTAAAAATGCATCCCTCTGTCTCCTCCATTTTATCCTGCAAAAGTATTTAACATTTTGAAGCATTCCTTTAAAAGTCTCAAAAAAATAATTGGTGCAGAATTTCAACATTTATATAAACATGCAGCATTACTTTATGCAGTAAACACTATACCTAACATTTAAAGCTAGAACTTTTCCCCTCAATCTAATGCAGCATTCTAGACATTGAGGAAAACAGTGGAATATTTTAATATATTTTCGGATTTGTTAGAAAAACCATAATATGTGGAAAAACTATTTCATCATATGTGGAAGAACTATTTTATTTTTTCATTTAAACATTTTAGAGCTGCTATATTATTTAAAGTCTCATCTTCTTCCTTATCATGAGCTGCTAAATTTCTTTTCAAATATAATACTGCTAGTTAAAGATCCACTCCACTGAGGGACCCAAGTTCATTTGCATCCATTGGCTATGCTAAATGCTCAGCCTAACAGATGGGAATCTAATTGCAGACCTGTTGTCTGGACATTGTTAACAAATGCAGAAGTAGCAATATACAGGGCTTTTTGGAACTGAATTTGGTCTGGCAGCAGGGGAACTCCAGTTAATTACCAGCATCTGAATTTCTTGTTTAATGCAGGCAAAGGCAAAAATAGAAGTACTCAGACTCAGAAGGACTGAAAACGGATCAGAAAAAGCACAGACATTAGATCATCCAAAGCAGCTGTTTTGGAAAACAGGGATGAGGGTTCCATGACTATACAATGCAAAACTCCATTTTGGTGAAGTGGCTTCCATGTAAGAAAAAGAGACAACTGTAAATACAATCATGTAAAAATTATTAAGCTTGCATAGAAAGACACTGTCTCTACAGTGATACATCAACTCTAAACGTCATAAATGGAGGTATTAGAATTAACAGAGCTCTAAAAGGCAAGATTGAATTTATTTGGTGATTTTGCTTTGAGTCTCAGAAACAGCAGGGAGATGAGATTGTCTGCAGAAAGCATTCAAATTACCAAAATTTAAAAAATATTTTCTTTGTTAAATGAAAAGGCATTTGCTCTTGTAGAAAATTATTTCTGCTGTTTTCACCCCAACTCCTCAAAAGGCTGAAAGAAAAATGAAGACTATTGTGGCAATGTTTACAAACCAACACATCCTCACACCTTTTGTTGCACTGCAAATGGACACCAGTTTTCTATGGCACTTCACTGTTCAAACTACTCTGTTGAGCACTTATTTCCAAAGCACTCAACCCCATCACTGTTTAATAATTTGACTTTCCTGCATTTTTTTTGGCAGGGTTTCTGTTGTTGTTGTTGTTTGTTTTGTGAGGGTTTTGTTTTGGGGTTTTTGTTTGGTTTTGAGTTTTTGGTGTGGTTTTGGTTAGTTTGGTTGGGGTTTTTCTAAGTCAGGGATCTAGAAACACACCATGGTCTATATCCATCTCTCTTTCAATGCTCATGTGCTTTTTTGCAAAAGGCCTATCAGGAACCTGGAAACCAACACAGTGTTGTAATATCCAAGTAGAACCTTTAAAAAATTGAATTTTTTTTACTGTCAGATTACATTTTGATGGGTGACAGGTAGTAGAGCCTCAAAAAAGAACAATACAGAGCTAGCATTTAACAAATCCAACAGTCTAGAAATCATATATTTTTCTCAATGACAACACTAAAGAAGAAGGAAACCAGGCTGTTCCCATGGAATTAATAACTGGATCACAAAGATTTCACTGACTGACTCCTAGACAGCAGGTGAAGGGTCTGAAGCTACACAGAGCATGTTGAACCCACCACTTGCTACCAGTTGGTAGCAGCTGAACTCTCAAGGACTGTGATGGGCTTTACATTAATTGACTTTAGATGGGATGCTTAGAAAATTTCGCTTTCTCCTCTCTACTGGGTTGTTTTATTCTAATAAAATAGATTTTTAAATTCTCTGCATATTTTCTGGTTTCATTAACTGATATTAATTGCTGTTCAATCTCAGCCCTTGCTATGGTACAACTTTTCAGGTATCAGAAGTATAGAAAATGACAGACATTTGTTTTAATGACAGGAAAGTGATACCAAGAAGTCATGCGGTGTTTCAGAAAATGCAGTTATTGTTCATGAATGAGTTTCAGGCTTTAATACCATTTGAGCTGTTTGGAATTATTCTGCTGAAGACTATTTGGCCAAAACAATCTGATAATTCATAAATTCATATAAAACACAACAGTACTTTGTCAAGGCTAAAACAAACCAAACACTGAACTTGACACAAAGCCTCCAGAGGTCCAGAGTCAATGGAAGGACTCTGTACATAATGCTACAGAGAGCATAATCTGATGTAAGGATCTCTTTCACAATTTCTTAGAGTCACAGAATCACAGAAAGGCTTGGGTTGGAAGGGACCTTAAAGACCATCTAGTCTCACCCTCCTGCCATGCACAGGGATGTCACATACTACATTTGTAGCTCATCACCTCATTGGAGCAATTTACATGAACAGCACAGCCCAAGGAGGCAAGCATCATAAACCTAAACACAAAATGGGATATTACAAGCAAACACAATTTTCATTCTGTTTCCTGCTTTATTCAGATTACCTCATATATGAATTTCATGAACATTTTATAACGTTCATTTCTTAAAGATGTCAATGGTAGCCATTCCAGTTACAGCCTGCAATCAGTTAAAATTATATTAAATAAGTTCAAAATATTAGAAAACTATGTGAATATCCACTGTAAAATACATACATTGGAGGAAAAAGGGGTCACCCTGATTAGAATCTTAAATAATCATTAAGATTTGTCACTAAACACATATTTTACTACCCAACATATTTAATTTGACTAACCCTGCTTGGTTTTAATGAGCTTTCATAAGAGCATAGGGAAATTGATCTGTCACAATTCAGAGACATTTCTATTTCTTTGCTTGTGTGGTTGAAGTCCCTATTCTCAGCAGTGCTTTTGCTCTTTTATTTTTATATTTCCTGAATACTTCATCCTTTTAAAAGTAATCCATTTCTTTATCTTCCCTTTTTGAGCTCAGGCATGCTGCAGACAGTTGAGTGACGAAGATGACGTGGATTGGAGGTGTTTAGCTTTGTAATTTCATCCTTGAATTTTGTGATTACTAACAGGACAACTTTTTTAATTTGCTCTTTTGTCTCGATTCCCCTGGCTGACAATCTGCTCTGTGAGCTAGGCTTTTTAATCAATCACCTAGATAATCAAATGTCACTGGCTATCTGCTCCGTGTAATTACTTTTGCAATTAAAAATCAACCTCAAGTTGCCTCATCTAATTAGAGGGATGGGCAGATTTTCATCGAGATTGATTTTTTAATAAATATTGACTTAAAATGCCATAATCTCATCATATTCTTTCATTTTCTTTGTACCAAAAATCAAACAAATGGAAGAATTAACAAGCAGAAAGATTCATAGGACTTCAAAGGCTTTTTCTAGTTGAGACATACAAAATTGTGCTATACAGAATCCTAGCTTATCTCAGTCTAATAACACTCAAAAGCTCCTACCTTTTATTAGAAAAAGAACAAAGCAGTTGCACCATTATATATTTCACTTTCTGAAGTTTATATTTCACTTTCCAAGTTAAATGAATAAACTCTATACTTACAATTATATTATGACAAAAAATATTGCATGGGTTTTACTGTATTTCAAAAGTAATTCACTTCAAATAAATAACGATATTGAGAATTCCTGTTTCTCCAACACACCTACCAAGATGTGGTTTTGTTTTTTTTCCCTAAAGTGCAGTTAATTTGAGGATGCTTTTTATCCCTTTGTGTCAATAAGACTACAACATCCACTATTTTACTGATCACCAGGAAAATAAGGTTTGTGGCAAATAACTGTGTAGAAAAGTAGAAGCAATATCCTAGAAAGAGCTGAAAGATTCTACTTTTATACATAGGAAAGGAGAATATTTTTGAATCTATTAAAATATTGATAAAACAGCAAAACAGTGTGGAAGGCATCACCAGGAATAGAGCCTACCTTCTTTTTCTTATTTCTGGCATGGAGTTATTCTCTGCCTGACCTTGAACACTATGAACTCATTGAACCTCAGGAGGATGTTTCAACAGCAGCAGTAGCAGGTCCTGGTGGTGCCAAGACCAACACTGCACTTGAAGAAACACAAGTCCTTGTGCCTGCAGGAGCCATAACCTCCCTGGGGCTCCTGAGGTGTTGGAGCAGCACATCTCTCCTGCAGCTGCAGAGCCATGCTAGGCAGGCAGGACAGATTCCCACTTCCTTCCCACCCCCTGTGGGAACTGTTAGTACTTGGGACAGACCCTTTTGTCAAAGGGATGCAGAAATTTTGCCTGTCTTGTTATCACTGTGCTTGGTGTTGCTTTTTGACACTTCTCTGGAACACACCCAACCTTGTTTAAGTATACAAAGATACAGATGGCAAGACAAAACTACACAGTGACTCATCCATGAACACAAGAGAAAATTTGTGTCTGTCAACAGTAGATGAATGTTCCATTTTATTTGCTAAAAGAAGCCAGTTTGCCTAATAGTTGTTGATGACCCCAAGATAAGCTTTTTAATGTATATATGTACCTCAGTCATCCAGATCTCTACAAGGCAGTTATTATTGTTTTAAATGAATGAACAAATTCTGAATGTGCTATCCTATTCAGATTATAATGATGGAACAGGATACCACAATTACAGCTGCTGGAGGAGTATGTTCTGCTTTATACTGCAGCCAGGTCCAGAATACGGTATTTCCACTGGAAACATCAGCAGGTAGAGTGCTCCACAATACCTGTTGAGATATTAATTAACCTCTGATTTGCTACCAATAAGAATATATAATTTCAACAATCATACAAGGTATTTTTCATTGTGGTACAGGGGTCTGAACTACAATACTTTTCTCAAGTGAAACACTCAGCTCCTTGTTCCTGATGAGAGTGGGCTACCCTAAACCAAGAGAACAATAACCACCAGATTCTGAAGGGGATAAAGTGGGAGGAAAGAATATAATCCAGTCCCTTTTATATTAACTACATGAAGTCCCTATTACAGCAGTGCTACCAGTCTGGTAACAATATCACAAGCACTTTACAGTGAATAACAATGCTGTGGTTGTGTCAAGCAAAACAGCATTGGCATCTATGCTGCCCATACATTGCCAATACATTTACTTTTGTTGGCTGCACAACAAAAATGAAAGTAATTACATCTGGGGAAAAAATAACTCTGCTCAATGTCCTGAATCACAGTATGCTGAGCATGAGCTAGCCAAACCAGCTCCCTGTCAGTGGTCTGGAATCTTTGCTCTGGATCAGCCACCTTGACATCATTTCCTAGCCCTTCTGTCCAGAGCTCAGTTTCTGTCCCTGTAGTGACCAGGGAAAAGCAGATGTATGTGGCACCTCTTGTCTTCTCAACAGTCATTGAATGCCACCCTGCAAAGGCCTAAGGAAGAGGCAGAAAGGGCTGTGGACAGAGGAAGAGGTGTTTCAGGAGATCTGCAAGCCATTTGGTTCTCTGTTTATTTGGGGAAAGGAATGCAGATACTAATCAGGCTCTTGGGTTCAGCAGCAGATGTGAAAGTTGCATGCAAATATGCCTTCTCTCCCCCTTGCTAGCAGTATACATCTTCCACACAAAGGCCATCCATATTTACAAAGACTGCATTAGGCCTGGAATTTGCATGCTCAGAAAGGATGGGCTGAATAAGTGCTGTGCACTCTTGATGGGAGGTACCTCAGGACAAGAGCCTCCCACACTATTTCAAGTCTCAAAGCAAGAGGTTTGTACTTTTTTGGGGGTTTGTTTGTTTGTTTTTTTGAAGAGGGGAATCTTGCTAACATCTTTAATTTCAGTTTGAAAACAGAATCAGAACCCAAAACAACTGCAGCTTCACACACGTCCCCTGACTCCCTCTGTGGAAGTTGTGCTGATCTGACCAGGTAAACACCTGAGGTTCTAACTGTGTGCAAAAAGTGCGGGAAGGACCTAATCAGAAGGAAACTTTTTGAATCATCCAGAACAACAAGTCTTACAGAAACAAGAGAAATGCAATTCCCTAGAAGACTTTTCAAGTGCCTTCTCTTGTGTATCAATATTCTATCCTTTCACAAAATTGTATAAAAAGTAAAGTAACATTCAGATGCATCTGAAACAGATTAGTTAGGTCCCTTTTCTAGGGTGACACAGAATTTAGAATCAAGGGTTCCATTTATTTCTAATTCCCTAAGTAGGAAAACATTCTGAAAAGGGACCTGCTGCAGATGAGGACATCCAGCCTGTCAGATGTGACTGAGTGAGCTTTTAAGTTGAAGCTCCAGCTAAACCTACAGGTAAGAAGGTGCATCTTTAGGTAATTTGTCCAGACAGCACATAACTTTCCTACAATGATACACAGTTCTATCCTGGCACAGCATTCCCACACACTGTGCTGACATGCTTTGCTGTTAGCAAGTGTGCATTTAATATCCTCACCCTGAAAGTAAATTCTGTGGCATCTCTTAAATGCATAGAAGCAACTCAGATGGCTCTCCTAGAATTAATTCACTGTAATTTGCCTAATGAGTTGAAAAGATTCTTTAGAACAAAAATTTAAGAGTTTCCAGCATCGATTTTTATCTCTAGCAGTGAAGTCCTTGACAAGTTCTTAGTAGCATACCTTCTTCTTGGTATACTTCAGAACATTCAGTGTCTCAATAAAATCATTATTATAATGTGTTATGTAAAGTACTTACTCTCCTTGCACTTGGCAATAATGCTATAATTTTTCTCAACAAGACAGCCTACTAATGTAATAAATTTATAGTAAAATAGAAAAGGAAGATTAAGAATTGTTTTACACTCTGTGGTATAAGATTCCTAGTTATATTAGCATTTTGAGAAGGATTTATGTGGAGATTGAGGATTAATTCCCATGAAATCATTATACAAATTTCAAAATGTCAACTACTTTGATAGAGCTTATGATTTTATCTTCTTATTTTGACAGGCAACTGTGTAAAACAACTTCTGTGTAGAAGCAGCACAGGAATAAAGCAAGGGTAGGATAAATAAAGACAGAATGATCCTCACAGGTTTTCCGATCAGCTGTCTTTTTATTCTGATTACTTGTAGGACAGAGCAGTAATAGACATTTTCCTTTGCACAAAATAATAAGAGCAGTACTTATCGCTTGTTGCCTACAGCTAGTGGCAAAAGGAAATTAGAAAAGTCCAATGAAGCTGAGTAGTAATTAATCATCATACAGTGGTGCCTGTCAAATCAGAGGGGTCTTTCCAGCTGATAATGCTGCCCAGCACAATTTAGACTGATAGAAATTAGAATTCTTTTTCCTCTGGCAAACACCAAAAATACTAGAGTTAGCACAAATGTGGCCAACAGCTCACTTCAATGACTGCCTGACCCATTTACAGCCAACGTCTGCATCGAGTTTAGCTCAACACAGATTTGAAGGAACACCACTCATTCCTCACAGCAAAAAATAAAAGAGTATCATTCACAACCGTTCTGCCTATAGTGGTTAAACAGCACTAAGCTGCTGGTTCTTCCTTATTTTTTTTATGCAAACATTTAAGTCTTGGCTAAAAGAGAAAGAAAAAAAATTCTTTTATTTAAAGTGAACTTACTGCTTTTCTCCAATTCACAAGAAGGAAATGGCAAAACTCACACAGACACCTCAAACTCTTTTAAAGTGAAATAAATAAGAGGCAGGAGTGTCCCCCTCTCTCAGGAGTGTCCCCTTCTCTCACTGATTGGCTGCCTCAGCATAGCTGGGAGCAACACAGTCATTAGGGGGATCGGGGCTTATTTTGCCCAGTGCAGCCAAAACAGTTTTGCTGCTGGCTTTGACAGACACGTTGTTAAGTCCTGATGAGATGAGGCCCTGCCCAGGCACGGATGGGGCTGAGCAGAGAGCTGGGAGGTGCTGCCATGGGGCCCTTACTCTGTGGAAGCCCACGGGAAAACAAACCTAAAGAAAGGCCTCCAGGAATGAAATGCCAAAGAAAATGAACAAAACTCCGTCACAAAACGTTAAGACCAAAATATTTCTGCTGTGGCTGTCTTAAAACCAAGCACATTAATGTTATTAAATAAATCCAAGGCAGGGTAGCGGACAAGGGCTATCCACTCAAGGGAAAGTCCACATCTTACATTGCATATGAGCATGCTGCCATAAAAATACCAGTATAGCCCAGTGACAGAAGCCAGCAGGCTTTGTTAGCTAAAACTGTGTGTTATGCTGCTATAGCCAGAGCAGGCAAAAAGTTTTACATGCACACAAAGAAGGGCCCAATATATTAGGGTTTGCATTTGAATAATATGGCTGTATTTCTTCCTTTTCTTCATGGAAGGAAGGGATTCCATATTGTCACAGAAAGTGTGCATGCATGGGTACCTCTCTGACAAACCAGCTTTGTGAACATAAAGGCTCCATAAATCTGATTCTGTGTATCTCAACTTTGGGGGAGTAGAGGAGAGCACAGTGTGCAGATAACAAAATTAACATCTGAAAACCACTTTGTTTTCCTTTCATCTGAGGTATAACACAGATTCATTAGGAGATCTGCATGCTTCTGTACCTTTCCCCTTAATATTAGAATGAATGAGTGCTATTTACATATGTCATTAGTGGGAAAATCCCCCACAGAGGAGCATACTGAATCCTAATTTGCACTGAATAAAGTGCTTTATGATGTAAGACTGTCAGGCACCCCAGTCCGTGCAAATGAATGTTTAATCATCACAAAGAGTTAGACATGACATAGTGCAAAGTACGTCAGGCAGAATCACAGCCAATATGAACTTCCAATGCTCAATGACTCTTTGATCAGTATTATCAAAATGCATCTCAGCACTGAAATGATGCAAAAGTAACAAAATGCTGTCTTGTGATCGTGGAAATTAAACTTATTTCAAACACTAACACTTAGGGAGAGCATGCATGACTTGGTGAGTAAATGCAACAAGTCTGGAGGTAATAATGGCAGCATTTCACATTTTCCCACTGTGATTAAATGGACCACGTTCCACGGTGTGGGTGGGGGTTTACAAAGAGAGCTACAAACCCTAGAGAGACAGTACTCCCACCCAATCCTTTTCCTAAAGGTCTGCCATCTCTAGAATTCCAGACCTGCTGGTACAGCCATGCTTTAAGCAATCAAAACAACAGCATGAGCTCAACACACTGTTGACTAATACCCTCAATGATAATTTTGCCCCTTGGTATTTTGCTTCTGTATACATAGAGCTATTATGGGGTCCCCCCTGTGACCCTCATCAAATTCTGTGACCTGTGTAATACAGGAAATCAGGCTACAGGCTTACAGTTGCTGTTGACACATAAACAGCAGAATCCCCTTACATGGCAGATAACAGCCATGTTATATCATCAACAGTAGCCTTGACAACAGATAAATCTAACACAAAACCATCAATTTTTCCTACAAAAAAATCACTGTTAAGGAAAATATGCAAATAAAGCCATGGCAGATCTTTTATCTTCCTTACAGAGAAAGCTTAGTGGTACCAAAGGATAATTAAAAAAAAAAACAAAAAAAAAAACCAAAAACAAAAAACAAAAAAAAACCAAACAAACAACAAATCAAAACAAAACAACAAAAAAAATCCCCCAAAAAGCCCAGTGAAATAATTTTGTTTTGTGGAGACTTAATTCTAAAACATTTGGGTTTCCTAATTTATTTTTTTCAATTGTTCATGATCTGAAGTGAATTACCAAGCTCTTGTTGGTTCCACTGGTACAAGATCAGGAGTATTATTCCAAATTTATCCTTTTGAAAAAGTTCAGGCCCCTCTGTCACAGAGGTGGTCATCCACAGATGTCAGAGTCAGCAGCACAAGGTGACCTGCATTCCCTCTAACTCCCTGCTAGTGATTTTGTCTTTGAATAATACAAATTTTCAATACTTAAAGACTTATCTCAGATTTCATTATTTACATAAATCTGGGTAATAGCCACACATAGACTTTTATGTGTAAGACATTGGAGTAAAAACCTGTAGAAACAGATTAGTGTTTTTACATAAGATGCACAAAAATTCCTCAGTCAATAAAAGATGAGGAAAGAGGACCTCAGCCATTATTCAGTAATTGCATAGATGATAAAAAAATCTGAAAGGCACAGCAGAATGTCTTTATGAAGACAGAGTGTTTCCAGAAAAGTCTTGGAAAGGAAAAACATTTAAACAGCCTAAGAATTTGAATAAGGATGTGAGAAGTTATTTAGGCCACCAGAAGATAAACTGCATATAAACCAAGCATATTCATTCTTTCCCCTGCTCTTCCTAAATTAAGTATGCACTTAAATCCCACCAGTTCCAGGGAAGGCATTTCCAAGGCAGGGTTGTATAGAAATAGGTGCCCTAGACTGATAATACAACCTACTCATAAGTTACATACTGGCTTAGCTGTGAAGCAAAGTAGACTTCATGCTGCTCTTGACCATTCTGTCACTGTAAGTATTCATGTATTTAAAATCAAGCACACACAAGCATTTTGCTGAACTGGAGCTTTACAGCAACTTAGGATCAAAGTTTGAGTGTCATGAAAGCACATGGCTTCTCTTCCAGAGAGCAGTAGCTTAAAATACTTGCAGTTTAATGCTAAGAAAATTTAATGGAATCCTGCAAGGGAAAATAGATCCCCTCAGCCCTCAGAAAATGTAAGGTTTGACTGCTGCCTTGTCCTTCACATGTCTCCAAACTCTCCCCACTCCTTTCTTTGTAAGCTTTACTGTGGTGGTCAGCATGACAAAGGCAAAACAGTGAGACACTTTGCTCATAACAAATCCCTCTCCTTGTGGATAAAACGTGAGAAGCTGTTATCCTTCATTACTGTCTCCTAGTCTGATGCTATGGAACTGGGTGTTCAGGAACTGGTGCTCAAAGCAGCAGCCAGTGCACTGTCACTGCAAGGCACAGACAGAACTTCATCATCTCCTGCCCAGTCTGCCTGAGGAAACTCCCTTATGAAGGCAACATGCAGGAAAGACAGCTTCTTCCCTGTTCAAACATATCCTTCGAGCTTTGATTTCCACACTGTTTCGAGCAATATGGCATGACAAGTGATCCTTATTAACATCTTTGGAAGTCAAAATCTCATAAACCATTAGGTGGCCTGTTACTGCCTTACACTCATCCTTTGCAGGTGTCACACAAGAATCAACAACTCAAACTTCCCAATTTAACAATACTGCTCACTCCACCAGGCCTAGCTGGCTAAAATGAAAAGTGAGAGACAGGCTGAAAGAGGCAAGAAGTAAGTAAAACAAAAACCAAATTTTTTTTTTTTATTAGGAAGCCATATAATGTTAAAGTAGGCAGCATCTGAAAGCATACATTTATAATGACCCAGTCTACATGAATACCATCTTTCCTTCAGGATACTGTTAGCCAGTTCTCTTGTATTCAACCCTACATTTACATATAGATTGAACCTTTCTAGAAAGCAATTTAACGCATTTTGTCTTAATATTTTTCTCATTAGCATTGCACATAGATTAGGCTTCTTGAGAAGGAAGAGACATACCTGGATATCATTGGCACTATTTCTAGAGATCATGTTTGCTTTTGAAGAAAAATATGTAATAAAAGACGAATAAACACAAGGCTGGTCACAAGTGAATTTTCAAGAATCAGACTTTTAAAAAATACAGAAATTGCTCTGGTGCTCTTAAAACAAACACTTCCTTAATTATCTTCTCTAGTGAGAAGTAACAATAGAAGAAAAACAACAGCAAAATTGCCTGTAAAACAAACTTCTCTCACAGGGCTTAGTACTTCAGCAAGGATCATTAGTCCTAATCAATCAGAGCATTTAATCATATGCTTAAGTTTAGGCTTACAGATAAGCATATGTATAGTCAGATAAGACTAGGTATTTTGCTGAACTGGGGCTGAAGTACTCAGCATCCAGCAGGATTACCCTGCACTGCTGAAATCTAAATTTTCTTCATGTCTTATTTGCAGACTGGGTGTAGGATTCAAATTAGAGGAAGGATTAAGGAAAAAAAAAGTCCTCATGATAGCAGGGCCAGGCTAAGCAAACATTTCATATACACACCAGGAGAAAGATGAAAGGCAAGCAGCTGCCCTTCCACGGTCAGAAATTCTTATCTGTTGACCGAACCTTTGTTAGTTTGAGAAAGCACAAGTGGTCTGCATTGGCGGAAGGTTCAAAGCAATTTTTTTAATAGATAATGCAATCAAAAGTCTGTCTGTTGAAATATTTAGAACAAGATATCGCTTTAACCCCTCTACACCTGAGACCTTTGTCAAAGACTTTAAGAAGTGCCTTACACTTGTTTATGTTTTTTATCTTTAATAGGCTTCTGCATTTTTCAAAGATTAACATCTTGTGATCTCCTTTGAGCAAAAGATATATTCTGTAACTTATAGCCAGTATTTCTCTATTGCCTTCTTCAAAGGAGTTGCATATGAAGGTATGCTACCAAATTAAAAACCAACATGCAAACCACAAGTTACCTGTGGTTGTTGTTGAGGAACATGAGGTTCAGGTCTGCCTGTAGCTGGTGCACATTCAAAACAAAAAATTAATTAACCCAGGCAATTTACTAGAGATAAGGTAAAATGTTCAACACCTTTAAATGCCAATTTGAGAATGGAAAACAGTGTGTTTCTGTTCTGTCTGATATAATTATCTCAATAGTTACATATTCTTAGAAAGAATGGTGAAGTAAACAGGAACTCCAGAGAAGAATTTCCCTGTACAAAACATTTTGGCAAGAATGGATGACTTCTGAGATTAAATCATGCAGAACAGAATCTTGCAAGTTCCCAGGATAAAAACCAATGAAATAGGATTAATATCTTCTGTGTAGACTTATAGCAGAGGAATTTGGGTACAGGAGAATAGTCAACTGCCATCTCTTTAGTCTTATATTTAGAGTACTGGAAGGGTTCCAGAAAAAATAAATTCAGTTCCTGGGTTTGCCACTTCATCTCCCTTCTTACAGGCAGGGGCAGTGCTGCATGACTTTCTTAAGAAGTGGCTCAAATGACAAAGAGCAGTAAATGTTATTATTCGATTCCAGCTCTACTACTGCCTTTCATTCATTAACTGCTCCTGTTATTGACTGTCATCCTACTTTTTTTTTTTCCTTTTATCCAAACATACTCCAAATACAATGATTATACTATATATGCCACTATCTAACAGACCATGCTTTGGTTTTTGTTTCTAAGTAATCACTACAGGTGTATTTGTTGTCACTGATCCACTCAATACATTCAACATACCTGCCTAAGTTTTCTAAGCTATTTGCAGCAAAAGTAACTAATCTTTTCCCATAGCTTATAATCTTTTATAAAGAAAAGAAGGAAGTGATGTCATACCAGTTATCCTTCTGCCTTTTGTAATGACCTTGCTGGCTCAAAATATATAGCTTCTCAGTGCTTTATATCTTCACTCCTGAAGCCAAAATTTGCTCTGCTACAAGCAAGTATAGTTCCCCTGAATCCATTTAAACCAAGACTGAGTTTAGCCCCTATGCCAATTAAATTTCCATTTGTATTAAAATTGTCTACTGCTTTGGAAAGACATGTGAGTTGGAATTACTTAGATTTCTGTGGGTATTTCTTCTCTGATTGGGCCCTCAGGCCAGATTCATCCAGTCACCAATACAGTCAGGATCAAGCTGTTCATGCATTTACTATCTATGGCTGTGGACTTAGCCAGAAGGACTTCCAAAGCTTCTTAGCTGCTGGAGAATGGCTGAGGCTATTTTCAGGCAACTGTTGTGGGCACATTAGTGCACAGAACAAGTCAGAGGGTGCTCTGGCACCAAGATTGTTTCTCCCTGAGCCCCTGGGCAGCGTCACCTTGCTGATGGCCCTTACACAACGGCTGTGCTTGCCTCAGAAGCCAGGCAGAGCAGGGCTAACTTTCCCCTTTACATCAGAGGATAACAAAAAAAATCCCAAGGAAAAACATTTCATTATTTAATCAGTTTTAGTAGCCTTCTCAGTGCTAGGAAAGGTTCATTTATTTAGAAGCTGGGGAACAGCTGACAACTTTCTAAAGGCTTCTTCATGCATCTCTCACTCTTGTCCCAGTATTACCCAGTGTGACCCAAGACAGAGCCAGTCTGAAGGTAAGTCCTTTTAAATGAAACCTCCTTTCTTGAAGACAGATTAGTTACCAACAGAACATGCAGATGTGTCTCTGTGCTTCACCAAACCCACTATTCATCTTTCTCACTGCAAGGACTCATCACGGTGGAAGGATTAATGTCAGTTTGTCCCAGATGGAATTTTTAGTTTTAGTCATTTTATTGAAAACCAAGAAGCTTCCTGCTGTCCCCTGCAGCCCTCTGTGGGAGTACTTTTAATCACTACATTTACTTTTTTATAAACTGGATCTGGATGCTGCAGCAGCAAACAGGCCAGAGCAGCGATGCTGCTGGCGGTGTTGCTGCAAAGCACAAGCTGGAGTTGTGGGAAAGAAGAGGTAGAGAAGGAACAGGAAGGTGAAGTTGGGGGGGGGGGGGAAAGGGAAAAAGTTAGTGTGACAGATTTATAGATTTAATGAAAAAGAGACTATGAAACAGTAACAAAAATACAACAAAATAGACAGGTATGTAGGATATTTTTCCTTTAGGTAGGTTTAACAAAATGCTTAGACTAACATGATTCTTTTGTTAAACTAGATAATATTTTTGAGAAACAGCATTACAAAAGGTTAAACATAGAACAGATGTAAGTTATAAAATACAAGCTGATCAAAGCTCAGATTTTGAGACAGATATGTTAGCAAATGATGATAAATCAGTCCCACTAGAATTGTAAGAAGCAGACAAATGTAACTCTGCAGGACTGAAAGTTGGGAGTTGAAAATAGGGAAGAGGAAAAAAAAGAGTGGAAACAAATGTTTAAGTTAATTCTAAACAACTTGTACAGAACATCAACTGACTATATTCAGCGAGAAGGGAATAATATCTACTGACATGCACCCAATTTGATTTCAAAATTGGATTCAATTGCTTTAAACTCTTAATATTGCCTTAATATGTACAACATTCTATTCATTTCCTATTTAGTAGCTGCTTTTCTCAAAAGTTTTCAATATCAAGAAAATCTGTACTGCCATGATCAAAGCTATAAAACAGGTAGAAAATGTTATAAAAAAGGTATGCACTAGAAAGTTGATCTTTATCTACCTTGCCTAGATACTTATTAAAAAAAAAAGTTATTAACACATCTAAGTTAGGACGAAATATATAGACATACAGACATTTGAATGAAAGCTGAAGTTTCAATTTCTTTTCCTTTTGTAGGTAAATAAATAAAGCACAGTGAGAAGCACACTATTTACCAAGACCTAAGTGAAACAGAAAACATTTGAAAGACCAAGAAAAAGGAGGTAATTGTTAGGACTGTCAGCAGGGGACCGCTGTGATAATTTGATCTGAACTCTGCTAACAAATCACTGCACCATTCTTTTTACTTTAGTATCTGTTTATGCTTCTACAAATTGAAACCCCACTGGCAATGCGCTGGAGAACAGAGCTGAGCACAATAACACATCAGCCTGGCGATTAGTTCAAGGTGGGGAAGGATTAGCTGACCATCCCAAACCTACAGTCCTCCTCGATATTTTGTCTTTCCCTGCTGAGGTAAAAGGGTGCAGACATATGTAAGTAATAAACTAACAGGCTTCCATCCACTTGAGGTTGAGTGGAAGGAATGCAGAACAAAACTATAAAAAAAATAATAGACAAAGGGGTAGTGAAGACTTGGGGGAACTCAATACCACATCTGCTAAGCTATGCTGGGATGTAGCACCAGGATGCCCATAAGTTTTTAAAAGATATAACTATGCCTTTTTGTGATCTTGCAGCACACTGTTATGGCCTGAGTATGCCAACATTTAGACCTGACACAAGATCAAAAGGCTGATAAATGAGAGGAAAAGAGATGTTTGACCCACTAAACCATATTCTACAAGAATTCAAGGCTTTTTAAAGCAATAAAAAAAGCAATACATTACTGCACCTTGAATATATTGTGACATTCTTTTCTAAGAAAAACCCCTAATATCTAGGTTCATAATATACTTCTATACACATATAAAAATTCATACATTCACATTCATGAATACATATGTTCATGTTTATTTAGGTAAAGGTATTTTACATTATAACAAGCTTCTGAAAACGAAATTTCTGATGAAAGTTATATTAAAATCCTTTGAAAATTAACTTAACTTGGGGTGTAATTATTTATGGGTCCAATTTATTGCTAGCAAAAGTATAACAAGCAACAAAAAAGGAGGGAAATCCAGCATGGAATTTGTAGTTAAATAAACAAAAAGAGTTTGGCTTTTCTATTTTAGCTAGCCTGTGATATGCACTAAATTTCTGCCACTGCTGAATTCAACATGAATTTTGTGAAGAAAACCAGTGTGTTTTGTTCATTTATTTCACCAGAGTCAGGATGCCAGAAGTACCAACAGTCTTGTCATCTCATCAAACTTCCACAAAAGAGTTCTGAGCTCTAACCCACATCTACAGGCTATAAGCAGCAATAACCATTATTACACATACAAACCCAATAGTTTTGAAATTTATATTTAATGAAGAATGTGCCGATTCCAAATGCTACACAGTCAAAAACTTCCTGGAATATTTCTCCTCGGTGTCACGTTAGGGATTGGTATTTCTTATTTTTAAAGAAACAGATGCATCCTAACCCCTAAGAATGGAGCTGTGCTGTGATCTACCATGAGGACGGGGTGAGGAGCCACCAGGTTCTGAATGGTGTGCAGGGAACCATGCAGGGCCATCAGTGATATCAGAGTCACCCTGTCAACAGTGATATCAGCCCCTCTGCAGATTTCCCAGTATGCAAGAAATCACACCTGCTCTGTTGACAGTCCTTATATCTCTCTTCCTCATTCCACTGAGCAGTTTGGAAGGGGAGCGTAGAGTGGAAGTGGTTTTCTTGTGCCCAGCCCCTCTCAATGACTTTGAGTGAGTGTGTACTCTCCAGAGGAGGAATTTAGAATCAGCAGTTCCTGTGCTAATCTCTTCTAAGAGCTTTAGGTGCTCAGCACTTTTGGAAATCAAGTTAATAACTATTAATGACTTAGAAGGATGAGAACTAAGTCTTCATGGTACTCCTTATTCAAGCATTTTTCACATCAAATTCGAGTGGAAATCCAGCTTTGTTAAGAGAGAGGATTGCTGAAAAGGATCCAACATCAAAAAAACCTGAGTAATTAAATTGAATTTGGATGAAAAGTGATGAGATGTTCTGATTGTCCTGAGGATTCAGAAAAATTCTCTTATTTGTAAAATAAACATTGTATAAATGTATTAGGGTATGAGGAGCAGCCTATAAAAAGGCAAAATAATACTTGAGGAAGCTGAGAAGCTATTTACGTCTTAAGTCCATGTGTAAGGAAGAAGCTTCCAATGTCCTTAACTTTCAAAACTCATCAATTGCATCGTCTAGTATCAGGGTATTGGCACTTTTTAAATTAAATAGCTCAGATAAAAGTCACTGTATTGCAGAACTCACCTCAAGCTGACCACCTGCATACTCCCCCAGCTTCCAGGCCACTGCAGCTACTCTTCTGCTGATGCCCAGGTTTGTCTGGTTTAGAAGGTAGAGTGAGTGTGTCTGTGTCACCACAAGGCTGTGCCCACCAGCCTGTAAATCACTGTGTAAGAAATGCTTTATCAGTGTGTGACACTCCTTGTCTGCCGTACAGCCAGGGGAATTCCCCACTTTGGAATGCTCTTTTCCATCTTGAGCTGTTCTCCTTCCTGGCTCAGTCCCACATGCCAGCCAGGATGGATGCTGCAGCACAGGCAGGTAGCTGCTGATATCTGGGAGCAGTGAAGGCAGGCAGACATGTCGAAAGACACACTCAGAATCAATTTTTAGAAGTAGGTAAAAATAGCAGGTTTTTTCCTCCACAAAAAAAGAGCAGGCAGGAAAGAAGCCTCTTTGTAGACAGATCTGGGTAAATTTGCATCTTGTCAGATGCACAAAACAATTAGTTGAAAAAGCACAGAGAACACCTACAGATTGTAGGCAATGTTATTTCTACATCTGCAGAACAAAGATCAAAGCAGTCAATAATAAACTTCAGAAGACCTGAAGAATTACTTTGCAACGATTCAACTTTTTCCATCAAACCATCCCCCAAACCATCAATAAATGTTAGGAGTCACCTGCTTATATCAAAGGAGCAGGGCCGAGCACTGAAGCCAGGATTCTATCGCAATTACAAATATATCAGCTGTCAGAGTAAGTGAATCTCTAGTACAAACATAGCAGCACCTATATAAAGCTTTGTATTTTAACAAACATGAAAAGGAAATCACTGCCAGAAATGTTAATACAAGTGAATTCTGAGCAAACAGGTTATTTATTCTATTAGTACTAGAAACCTTTCTATCAAATAAGTGTATGACATAGTTGGAGACAGTCTTTCTTCCTTGGGGAGATTTGATTTTGTTTATTTTTAAGGGCACAGAGCAGACTTAATTATTCTTAATTTTAAAACTCTGGTGTCTGCTTTGTTTTGCTGTCAGATTTTAAATTCTTGGTTTTTACAAAGTGTTTTTTTCTTTTCATTAAGACTACTGAGGTTTCCACATACAAATAAAATTAATATTATTGATTACTGGCTTTTTCGTGGTAAAAATGCATATCTGAAAGTGACAAGATGCAGGAAATAGAGTGACAGAACTGCTGTAGTGAGTTTTCTGCAATAAGAAAACAAAGCAGCCAAACTCTGACGACGTCCATTGTCCTCACCGTCTGGAGCACACCCACATGATGGACAGACTGCTCACCCCAGCCACCTTTGGGGACAGATGGCTTCATTCTGGACCCAGCAGAATGTCCATAAAATTAACATTGACTACATATTCCTTGATAAACAAATGTGGTTTGAGTGATGAAGGAAAACTGCAAGAAATCCTACAAAATACTCTTTGAAAGTCAGAAAAGCCTCTCTGCATTTTCAGCTTCCAACCCCCCAGTCGAGAGCAGCCAAATGATTTAATAAATGTATTTTAATGCAATCTTAAGTGACGTGGTTACATTAAAATCCAGTTTTTGCACAACAGTTGTTGTATTCCAAGGGAATACAGTACAGATTTTAACTGATGTGAAAACACACAGATTTGGTTTAATAGCCTCTTAATCCTGCCAATTTTACTAATAAGATTATTTTATAAAAGGCAGCTAAATAAAATGTGCTGTTGACACTTTAAACAAAGCAAAAAACACACCTACCTACCCCCTGAAAAGCACAATTTCTCCTGAAACATTATTTTCCTCTATTATGGCCCCAATCCAGCAATGGGACTACTTATGTGCTTAAAGGTAATCGAGTGCTTAAGTGCTTTGCTGGACTGAAGCCTGCAACAACATAAATCTGAATGGACAAATTATCATTATGCATAAGAAACCTGCAACAAAATGAAAATAATTAAACAACTGAAGCTGTTTGTAGAGATACTTAAGTGCTGCACGATGATGTAAAGTATGTGTGCATTTTGCATTTCCCACTTTTGCCATTTTATTTCCGAAGAACACATGCTTCTCACTGTTTTGACTGAACTTTCAGCTACAATCTTAGAAAGGGAAGTGAACCCTCCTGCCAGCTCTGTATTCTGATAGGTATCAAAATCTAACTGGGCAGACACCAAATATTTCTGGGCGAAAGGATGGGTCTGTGGGAAAATGATTTGCAACAGTAGATTTTCACTACAGAGTGAACAGCATTGGAATGGTAGAAGGGGGAAATTAAAATATCAAAGTAAGGGGAAAACGGGATTTAATGGAGTATTTTTTATATTTCATCTTTTGGGTATTATCTGAAAATATTTGGACTTCCTTCCCCCCATCAGCCAGGCCTCCTCTTGAGCCTTAATTTTCATTTAGTTTTTATCTCTGTCACACAGTCTGCCTTTATATACTCTCCTTGCTCCTGCTCTAAGAACATTCAGGCTAATTTCCTTTTCCCTTAGCCATTTATCTTTCCTACACCCATTCAAGTCTATGGATGCATGCATCTTGAAGGAGGAAAAAAAAGCTGACTGTATATGTCAGAAATGTGACCAGGAATCAAAAATAGCTTGGGGATTAAAATCCATCAAAACTGCAATGTCCAAAGCAAAGCATCCTGGCTGTCTAGACAAGTAAATGAAAAAGACGAGCTACATTCTGCAGGAGTGTTTTCCCCAAACTTTTTGTCATGGTATAAAATTTCTTCTCTTTCATGAAATCTCCACCTTCAACAGAACATTCCCCAAGACCTTTAGGCAGCATCTGAGCAACGAGGGGAGCCAGCACAGGGACCCTTCAGACTTTGGTCAGTCTGAAAGGCTGCAGTCAGGTGAGCACAGACTCATGAGTCTGTCAAATGCAATGTTCCCCAAATTCACACAATACCGTGTCAGTGCACGCACAGCAGCCATTTTGCAGCTCTTCCAGCTGGGCAGCTGGATGTTCAGAAAAGTCAGCAGATTTTACTGCCAAGATGTGTCAGCTCTGGAAAGCAATGTGGAAGCAAAAACCCACATGGGTCATTCCTGCATGGAGGAACGCTAGCAGCCGCCTCACAAAGCTTTCTGAGGAACTCAAGCTTTCTGTGAATCTTCCTAATACAGGGACTGCTTCTCCATCACCCGCCCTTCCCTTCCCATGGGGCACATCTCCAGTTAAACAAGACACAAGAGCTTTTCCTCTCCTGCTGCTGTCCCTCATTCCCCTGTGAGGAGATAAGACAACTGGCATGCGAGGCAGCGACGCCACCATCAACAGCTTCTGGCCATCAGAGTCTCCTTGACATGGGGAATGCTCCCGTCCAGACCTCTGCTGGCTTTGCAAAATAAGCGTGGTGGACTGGAAAATCTGGTCATGTGTATTGATTTCTGGGTTCTGTTACAAATGCACTCGCTGTGTGTTGTTCTGGGGCTCTGGCTTTTCTCCAGCTTGGAGCTGTCAAGATTAGCTATGGAGTATTTTCATTCAACTTTCTAAACATATAACTTTGTTGAAATCATCTTTTGTGTGTATGTGTGTGTGAGAAATGGATTTTCAAGGAGATCTATGAAAAATGATGGTACTCTCAGTGTTAATGCACTGAAGTTTTCAACAATTGAGAACCATTTGGTTAGAATGAACAAAAATATCTTTTTTTTGCCCCCATAACTTGACTCTGCCATCATAAATCAGACCAAGTAGCTGTGCTTTGAAAAATGGAAGGAACTTTAAGGATAAGGATTAAATACTGAAGTAAATTTCATATATTTACCTTTACCCTAAATGAAATTCCCTGATTTTCAAGCAGAGACCCCTTTATTGCCTCTTTTGGGCCAAGAAATACAACACATATGGATCTTAGGGTGGATTAGGAACTACTCATCTGATATCAATATGGCTGCTGTCAAGTCAAAAAGCGCGAGGGATCAAAAGTAACTATAAACTGTGGAGCAGGAAAAGAGGCTGAAAGGGACAATGTGGCAGCCAAGCCATGCTGATCAGAGCTGAGCTGAAGACAGTCAGGACCTACACAACAGTGTCAGTAGAAGATGAGAGTGAAAGTGTAATGGCTGAAAAAATATCCTAATTGCTCCTCAGTCCATGATGAACATGCCAACCTGCAAACCCTTTCCTGGGCATAATATTTCCTTCTATATCTTCTTTGGCAGCACAGCTGTTATAAGTTCTTCTCCGCATTTGCTCATTCTCACGCAGCCTCTGTAGCACTGCCTTCTCAGCTGTGTTGTTGGTCTGAGTGTGCTGTGCAAGATAATGGATGTAATCTGGACTTGAACAAAAAAAAAACCAAAAAAACAAAAAAACCTTCACCCCTCCAAAACAGATACTCAGGAGAAAGCAACAGGTGAGAAAAAACCCAGAATGTCAAATTTTATACTTTGAAAATTGTAAAATACCCCTAAAAGGTTTGATTTGTTAAGAAGTGCTTTAGATTAGCAGACACAATTCATTTATGTTTGGCAGCATTAACTAATTACTGTCTGCAGACTGGCAGCACAGATACAGCTCCTGCTAAGACCAGCACCACAAAGCATGTTAAGCAAGCAACAGCATAATAGAAAGCACAGCTCCATGGAAAATGTACACTGACAAACTTTCAGTGCTTTTAATTGTGCACTTTTTAATTGGTATTATTCCTAACAAGAAAAAAGGCTATCCTCAGGAGGCTGCAGAATTATATTTGCCTGAAAGCTTATTCTTTAAATAAAAATGGCTGTTCATAGAAAGTCTATTAGTTTCTTCCTTCATCCCACTGAAATATGTTCTGTCCCTTGGGAAATAAATTTTAATTTACTGTAATTTTTCTTGAGGTTTTTCACTTAGTATGTCAATATACAGTTCTCCCTTCTCCCTTTTTTTTTTTTTTCTAAAAGAGCAAGCTTTTAAAAAATGGAATTAAATCTGAACAAATGAAAAAAAAAAGAGTCAAAAAATCTCAAAAATAGCTGACAAATTTATGGAGCATTCTTTCCAACACTCTTAGTTTTTCTCTCTGTGTGTCTCCATTTTCTGAACAGCAACAAGGACAATAAAGCCTTCTAGTAAATAACATAAATTAAACAAGTCCTGTTAATATTGCCTGCTGACCTCAGAAAGGCTAAAGTGAGAATACAGTCCACATTTCTTCTACTGCCAAGTTTGTGCATTGATTCACTTGATAAAAAATTAGCCATTTCAAATGGACTGAGGTTCTATGAAGAACATATCCCGCATGCCCTGGCACCTGCAGTCACACTTGTGGGTCTGCAAGAATGAATGACTGAAGGAAGGAGTTAATGAATGAAGACAGCCTTGGTATTTAGGACTGCTGAGCATGCACAAAGTAGAAATGCAGAGAAAGCAGGCAGCAAACTGTGAATGTGTGAATGGAGAGGTTCTTTCTAGTGATCAATATGGCAGCCAAACAGCACTCATGCCACAGGAGCCAAAGGGCTGTTAAAATGAGAGTGATGATAATCTGGACAAGATCTGATGTAGAGATGGCCCAGGATAAGCCATAACCAGAGCTCACTAATGTATAGTAACTCTTTTTTAACACGCACAAAAGAGAAAAATCATGGTTCGCTGCTCTAACTGAGCAGGGCTGGACACCATTCTAAAGAAAAGGACAAATGTAGTCAAAACTGACAATTTGAGAGAAAATGCAAAAATTAATTGGGTGGAGCTTACAAAATTCTGTGGAAGAACTGCTTCCTTGAAACTGACCTCTTCCAGCTTGGAGCAGGTTGAAGCCTCCCAAGATCAAACCAAGCTATCTAAGAGCAGGAAGCCCAAAATAGAAACACCCACCTCAAACCAGTATTGGGGTATGTGCAGCACAGGGCCAAATATGCCCTGAACAGTGTCATTTCCTCCCATTCCAGTCATCATATGGCTGTAGATCTTTGATACTGGGGTGACGTTCTCCACATCCATCATTAATGTGTTCTTTTGTCACTTTACAACGCCTGTACCAATTTTCATCCTCACTAGTTTCACTCCATGCTTCTCATGGTATATTCTCATTAATATACCATGCTTTACTAAATTACAAAGAGATTAGATCCAATACATTTCCTTTGTGTACAAAAGGAAATAGAAAAACCAGTTGACTCATCAAAAAAAAAAAAAAAAATCAGGTTAAGTTGGCTCTACCATGAGGAAACTCACACTTCCTAGTTTGCATTTAACTCAATGCCTTCAAGCATGTTTTCTTTATGATTTTTTAAAAACTGGTTTACTACTGAGATCTGACTCAAAACCCTGCTGTTTATCAAATCCCTTCTATTCCTCTCCTGTTTTTAAGTACTGATGCTGTATGTCTTATTCTGGATTTACAGTAGCCCTCTCTCCACATGCTATAATTAACAAACCTATCTTACTAGATTGGCATTATGATTTACCAGTTCAATCTGTCTTTTGGCATGGGATTTCTCTGGCAAGCTTAATTAGAAATCTTCCTCTTCAGATTTTGTCACTTCTACAAGTGTATTGTTAGCCACTCTTCCATTATCTTCCTTTATCCCATTTTTAACATACTCATTCCCCAAAATAAAGTCTGGTCAGGTAACATCATTAGGAACTGAATGGTGCTTCTAATAAAGTCTGGAAAATGACACAATATATCCACCCCATCTTTATCTTTAAAATCATGGTGATGCACGTTTTTCATTACAAATACATATTTGGTAATAACAATATTAACCTCCTCCCTAGAATTAGCCACAAAGTACTTCACAGCAACTTTCTAGCAAAAAAAAAAAAAAAAAAAAAAATCTCTCTTACTAAGTTCTATTAATTTTTCTCCTATCCTGTGCCTGTGCATGGTAGGAAACAGTAGTTAAAACCAGGACTAGCAGCTACCATCAGTCGCTTTAGCGCATGTCATGTACTTCCTGCTGTGTTTTATTAGACAAATATAAAATTAACAACAGAGCTATAATGATTCCCTAAACTGGTTCCAACACAAATTTCCAATTTGAGGTCAGATGTATTGCCTAATAAAGTTTTACAACAGCAGTCAAGTAGTGGTAGTTAGCTCCTCAGAAATACAACTCTTAATTCACCAGATTTAGTTTTAAGACTTGTTCATCACATAAAACAAAAATAAATATTATTATAGCTTTACTCAAAACATTCAGATGATAACCTCCAGATAAGATGATATTGGGTTACTTTAACTGCAAACAACACAATTAAAGATACTTGATATATTTACATTTGTAGCAAATATCCACTATAACATTTTGATTACTTGACCTGATGCTTGTAAACTGTCATTCTGAAGTTACTTGGCAAGTAGACACTGGTAATTCTATTGCTTACAGAGCATGAAACTTTAGATAACAGGCTGCTATGGTCTTGCATTGGGAAACCTTTTGTGTTCTTGATGAAGGAAACTGGGGCAAATAAACACTTTTTTAACATATCAATAAATTAAAACTGAAGAGATAACATCCTAAAACCACAGCTTACAGCAGAATGTGTTCCATAATAACAAAAAAGTTCATCTTCCACAATGGTTGGTTGACACATTTAGGAATTCAGTGTCAGTCCTTAAGACTTTATTGAGAACCTCTGAAAAGTCTATTGAAATTGTATCAAGAACAATGGCAATGCAAGCAAAATTTCCATGCACCAGTATTTAATCTATAGGAAAGATAGTTTAGCAGTTAATCATGTCTGTAAATCATTGGTTTGGACATGTCTATTTACAGTGTACAAATATAAGTGAGCTGCCCATATTAGGGCAAAAATCTGTCTCAAAGGATGACTTGATCTAACCAGAAGCTCTGTACAACAAAATAAGAAAGATCCACTTCTTCTTCCCCCCAAACTTACTGACAAAGTGAACTAGGACTTTATTAAACAATAAAGGTAGTGCCAAGGGAAGTGAACGTTAGTGCTGTAATACACAGGATCAAAAATATACTATTCTTAGTCACACGCAATTACTATTTTTCTGCACATTAACAGTAGGATTGTGTAACAGCATCTGTACAGCAGAGTTTATGGCCAAAACCTCCTTGGGATGAATGTAGATGAGATACTGTGAGAATTTTCACAACCACAAACAAAGACAAAGGCACCGGCCTTGGAGTAAAATTTATATGCACATACATTTATAAATATCTCTTTAGAGATACTCTATTTATAAATATCTCTTTAGAAAAAAAACTCCTTCAAATCTAACAACCCTTGAGACTGTTTTGCCGAAAAATCAGCTTAAACCATCCCATGAATACAGAGCACTATTACCTGTATTTCTCAATCCATTCATTTTGACTTGTCTCAGGTTTCAAGTATAATCACCAATATGCACATTAACTGAGAAACGGTGAGTACGCACCTTTTGTGTCTCTTTGGCCTTATGTTATGTTTTTTTAACTACTGAGTCCTAGTCAGGAGATAAAATGAGATTGTACTGCCACAGATTGGCTTTCTTTTTCCTCCTTCCTCCTGTGCTCCTTCTCCCCACTTAGAAACTCTTTGGGGTTTCATTATTTAACTTTCCCCTCAGGCGTGAGGATAACACCATTGGAGCCATTTTGCAGGCAGCAGGATTCTATAAATGAGGCACTTATTTAAACAGCTTCACACAGAGTCGATGTCAAAGTTCTTGGCTATTTACAGGTGACATCACAAGAGATGGCTTCTGAAGCACAGCCAAAACAACTACCATGCACAGATTAATTTTTCTTGTCCAACATACATCAGAAAACAGTCATTCCAACCTTGCTTCACTTCACTAAACTCTTCCTTCAAGCAAATATATGACAGAGCTGCACAGCAATGTTTTTTCTGCCTGTTGAACAGAGCACAATTTGGTTATTGCTGAGCAGGAACAGGGCACATTTTTGGGTACAATTCTCTCTCCCATCACATTTTAACATCCTTAGTGAGAGCTGACAGCAAGCAAAAACCTCCACACACAAACCAAAAAATGAGGTCTGGTATCAGCTCTTGACGGACATGGCTAAGTAATCACCATTTAATTAATCAGAATCTGATAGTGCCACCTATAATAATAAACCAGGCTGTGAATAAATTAGTTCTTACTTTACATTTCTTGGAATCCATCTGAAATACAACAAAGAATCAGGAATAAGATCACCAATACTTTTTTTTTTTAAATAATTACAGCAGATTAAATATATACAGCCCTTAAGTGGGAAATACAAAAAAACCCTGTGTTTTCCAAGGTCAAGTAATTTAATGAGAGCACAGCTTTCCAAACTGAGGGTGGGAAGGTGCTGGTGTAGGTAGCTCCATTATCCCAGCAGAGCTGCTCCTGTGAGGGGAGGAACTGCAGCAGTACCATTTGCAGGGCCCTAAGTTTTGAAATTTAATGTGCTGACTTAAACAATATACACACATGCTTTGAAAGATCTCTCCAGTCCTCTGTTAGATATTAATTCTACACAGTAAATTTTGCCATTTATTAGCATACATTTGGAGTTTATTTTCTCAATGTTTAATCACGCATAGTAGTCATTAGCATATATGAACACTCCTTTTCTAGAGCAGTTTGTGTAGAATTCTCATTTGAGTTAATTGCTATGTAAGATAGCTAAATTCTAATTAAAATTCAATGGCACATGTAATGATAATATTTATCAATAGTGTCTTTCTCAGCAGTTACTTTTATTAAATTACTTAGCTTCATTGTTTATTTCTTGAGATGGAGATTCTAAATTACTCTGGTTTTAACCACTGAAACAATAATTTCACTAGGCTTTAACTGCAATGTTTTTACTTCATATTTTAAGGGAGTAAGTGTCTTTCAAGTTTTGTATTGACTTGTTTTTGCTTTGCTATGTCTCTGAAGATCTTTATTAACCTCTGTCTCCTGGCACTGAAAACAAAAAAAAGCAACATTGGTGCTCCTGAAGCTGAGGGCAGAACATCCCTTCCCATCACTGAGCTAGGAGCCACGCAGTCCACAAGTATCTTGAGCGAAATATAATATGATTAAAATGGATAAAATTTGCCATCAGATAAAAAACCCAAACCTTTTTAGTGAGAACATGGCTATTTTTCTGCACCATCACTAGTAATGTCAATTGCTGCAGTACTAGATATAATTTACTTTATTTAGTGAAAATCTTCCCCTTACAGAGGTCAAGGCAGCAGCCTGGGCTCTTTCTTCAGCTCCCTTCAATGCTGCATTTCTCAAAGTGACCGCTGTGGATGTTTATGTGCATTTGCATAAGTATCTGCAAGCTAAGGAAAATACTTCACTCATGCAAACACTTTTCCTTTTTGAGAAAATCTATATATATTAGATAAGTCTTGTGGCTTGAAAATATAAAAAATCTCTTTTGATTTTCATGTGGGTGGGGTGATATATGTGTAAAAATACCTGTGTTAGGTTTTAATCTGAGCTCAAGCTTTGCTCCCTGCATGCAGGATGCACTGCTGGAAACTAAATGTGCTCTGAACAAAAGCAAAAGAACCTTGAGCAGCAAAAACTCCTTTTTGCTGCACCAAATGCAGAAGGCTGTTATTCTCAAACATAAAAATGACTAATCACCCTTTAATCAAGTTATGGTTAATAAAGTCATCCAATTTTTGCTTAATCATGTTAATATTCAGACATGTTAAACACTAAATCCCTTCAGGCATGCAAGCCTGTTTGCCAAGTTTCAGCCTACAACAAGGTGTAAATCTCTGAAAACAGCCCTGTGGAAATGCTGACAAACCTTCGGCTATTGTAACAGAAGTTGGTGTCTCTGCAAAAAAAGGGAGAAGGCAGAGCTCAGTTTCTCTAAAAATTTCTACCCTAAGATTTGCAGAATGTAATTCCAGTGCCCTAAATTTACTCTGTGCAGAACCCCTATTGCTATACAAGCCACGGAATAATATTGAAATAGGCAGGAAGAAGAAAAATTGACTACAATTAATTATTATTAGAAGATAACAGTTATTAAAAAAATATAGCAGTACTTCTACCTAAAAGTTTAATTATAGTAGATCAGCTTCTCAGAGACATTTGTAATCAGGTTTATTCAGTTGTTTGTTTTTAAAGGTGCTTTATGACTTTTGAAACAGAATAAAATGATAAATAATGCATTTTGCTCAGTGTTGGTAGGAAAACTCAGGCTATAATTAGCATACAAAATTACATATTCTGATACTTGATGTTCAGTGATACCATTTCCGTCATGTCATACTGCATAAATAAAAAGCTGGCAATCCTAATACCACCAATAACTTTATTCTTATAAACAACCCCTGCTGTTCCAACACAGCTTATCATCAATAACTATTTAAAGTCAGAGCTCCCGTATCTTCCAGCAACTTCATTCTAACTGAAACCTGCACTCTGTGCTGCAGCCTCTGCAAACACCAGATCTCTGTCTGTTCCTAAAGAGCAGCACAGGAAAAACTGTGCCACTGTGGCCAGGAAGGCCCCTTTAAAGGGAAAGCCTGGGGAGATGCTGGGCAGGGGCTCCAACAGAGGACCTTTGTGCTGCCATGCAAATGGATCCCTGCAGCAGCCTCCAGACAATGCCCAGGGAGAAGGCAGGGAGAGCCAATCCATCTGTGGAGAGTTGGGGAACTCAGCCTTCCCGACATTCTTTCTCTCACACAAAACACTCCATGTTGACAGCTGTGAATTTTAAACAACTATTCTGTGTATGTTTTTCTAATTTTGTGTATTCAGATAGTTTCCTCGGCGTTAGGGGCTCAAAGCAGAGTGCTTGGATTTCATAATTTAGAGATTTCATGCTTTTCAAGGAGTCACAACAACTCCTTTTGAAAAACAAAGTGGAAATTAAGTGTCTAATGAAGAGAGCATCAAATGGCAAAAAAGTGATTACTTTAGAGGTATTACAGAAAATAAAATTAATATTTACATAAATTATGATTACAGAGAGTCTCTGTAAGCTAAACTGTGCATATGATAAATATATTAATAAAAAGTATGGAAAGTTTGCTTGACTAAACATTCTGATTATTCAAAATCCACTCACAATTTGTCGTGCTCCTTTTAAAGTAAAACTCCAGCATTTTGAAGAAAATGTTTGCCTTCAGTCAATTAATCAAATAAAATATTTGGATATCAGCAATTTGTCCACGTAATGAATGAAGTTTTTTACTAGGTCAAGAACTAACTTAAAACAGATGCCTGGGTAAAAACAACATTTCTCTGCATATTGAAAAAAAAAAATAACAACTACCAGCAAAAAGTCCCAACCACCAGTTAAAAGCCTCCCTGTAAAACAGAAAAACCAAATGAGTTTTCATTTTCCAGTTAAAAAGAAAAAAAAAAGACTAGAAAATAGTATCCCGTGAGTATCCCATGTTGATCCTGCCATGAACATGGATATATCTGCAAAATGGAAATCTTACAGATAGGCTGTCATTACACAATTCTGGCCAAAAATAAGGTTTGGATCTACTCCATAGAATTCCATCTAACCAGCACTGGTGGAGCTGTCTTCACCAGTGCTCTGGGAAGGGAGAAAGCAGGAACAAAGCAGGGAACTGGAAGGCAGGATGAGTGGCTGCCATTCCTGGCTCTGCCACTTTGAAACATCCACAGAATTCTTCCCTGGGTTCCTCTTCCTTAATATCCAATTTTAAAGTGGAGGCGGTCAGGAGCCATCCCTTTTTATACAATGATTTGAAGAGCACAACCAATTTCAGACACACTCCAGTCTTTTCTGCAAGGCAGGGTGGTTCTCCTCTGACAGCTCCTGCAGACCCCCACCCATCCTCCCAAGGATCCACCCCTGCTGGGAGGGCAGGCTGGAAAAGCCCCCAGAGCAGAAAGCACCATGAAAATGCAGGAGCCAGGAAGACCCTGCCCTTCCCAGCAGGCAGCTCACTCCTACACTCCATCCTGGTGCCAGGCTCTGTGCCTTGCCACAGTCATATCCTGTGCCTTTCTCCACCAAGTGTTCAAATTGGCTTCTGCAGCAGCCCACCTTTGGCTCTCAAGACCAACAACCAACAGGACTCGAATTTGAATCTACTTGGACAATTCACTGCTCTTTGCTTGAGGCACTGACCCCTTGCCTTCACAAGGTGTCTTCAGATCACTCAAAAATTCCTGAAACAGAGCGATGTATCATTTCCCTCACTCCACCACCAGTCTCCACACTGGTGAGACCCATTATTTGTTGACATTTTCTCTTCCTTATATCTGCAGGAACCAAACAGCAACAGCAATGTGGTTTTGCTTAGGGGAGGACAGGAGGTGGGTTCTCTCTAGTCTGGAAATGTATTTTCCCTTCTTCCCAGTCATTTATTGTTCTTCTTTTGGCACAAGAAGAACATATTTTGGACGTGAATTTCTCTGTGGGTGTTACATTGAAAATTAATCTTTCTCCAAGGCATATACGGTCTGGGACAGTTTTGAAATACATATGAGAGGATGGAGATGGGAGGGAACGCACGGAAATGAGGCCACTTGGTGGGGCAGGCAGATTTATCTGGCGTGTTCCCACAGCCCTGCCTCACCTCACCCGGCCTGGCCAGCCACAGCACACACCTCCCCATGTTCCTGCTGGGCTGTCCAGGCCAAGGACGGGTTGCTGGCACGAGACTGAGGCATACAAGCGCCGATCTACACAGCACGTCGCAATGTGTGCCCTTAGTCACTTGTCCCCTCCAAGGGAGCACGGAGCCACCACCAGCAAGGAGCCAGCAGAAGAGGGACCTCTCACCAACACACAGCTCAGGGTCTGCCACCATTTCACATGTGATTTCCCAGCAAAGCATCCCATATGAGCACTGCCTACTCCATTCCTTCCTCCTTTCAGGGTGACTTCACTCTTGTTTCTTCTTTTGGTGGTGTGGAATATTCCATTTGAATGGCGATACAACAAACAAAGTACAGCCCCCTGTGCTGGGCACTATGGAAAGAAGAAAGCTTTGATCCAAAAGGGTCAAAGAACCACAAAAAACGTTAAGACCGTATGTGTTTTTTCTGCTTAAATAGGAAAGAATAAAAAGCAGAAATGTATCAATTTTCTATAAAACAAATTCTAATGAGTCATGATGAGGCATTAGAAAGTCCCATGTACATACATATTAGGCACTCCTCTGGCTCAGAATTATGCTTTACGCAAACAAAAGGCTTCTCTCTACAGATTTACACAATAGGTTTACACTGAGCCAATACGATCTATCATGTAACTGAGTGCTTAATGACTCTTTAATTTAAGGATTATTGACACAAAAGATGTAACAGCTGCTTAAGAGTTACTACACAGCAGCAGCTTTCCAAAGATATATCACTTTATAATTTTTTCTATTTTCTAAACTACCTAAAGATGCTTACATTCCTGGCAATGCCGTGAAAGAAAAAAAATTCAAGGGGAAATGAATTAGAATATACTTGACCTCAGTGGACCAGGAAAAAAAAATAAATTTAAAGTTCTCAGCTGAGAACAGATTTCTTCTTATTTATTTCTGACAACGTGAAAGTGTTGAAAAACATAACTAAACTTTTATCTGAAAATAAGCCTTCTAAGTTAAGACCCTGTATTTTCTGTTGAAGTCCAAGAATTATTTTTTTAGGGAAGTTATAAGGTCCTTGGAAAAAGCCTTACACAAAGGCAGGACTGACCAAAGTTTAAGTACAAGGGTTAGTGGGTGTCACTGTAACAGCTTGAATACTGTTCACATGCTTGAAAATGGAAGAGCGTTTGTTAGGCTGTGTGCGTGTATACTTATATATATTTATAACCCCTTAACAATGAATATTCCTGCTGCCAAGCATTTGGAGACAGAGTTGATTTCCTTTCAAGTAATTGATGTAGGCTTTCTTCAGGACCCCGTCCAGACAAGTTCTCCACCGTGGAGCAGGAAATCACACCGTCAAAGGAAAGCTGAGCGCTCCTTCCACACAGCCCGGGTCAGCCCCTCCAAAACACTAGATTTATACGACTGCTGCCAAAAAAACTTGCATTTCCATGCCCTCCTGTTGCTAAGATAAAGGATGTTTCCTACTGCCTCAGAATGCCGTCCTCATTTAAAACTCCAGCTATGTTCTGACAAAACACACTGCTGTCACCCCAAATTGAGCAAATGAGCCTACGTCCTACAGTATAAAGACCAAAAGAGTTATTGAATATCACCCGGGGAGCACAAAATCAAAAGGCTCCCATTTCTTCCTGACCTTTTTGGGGCATTTTTTTCCTGAAATCGGCCGAGCCCTTCAGCCTTCATTTCTCATGCTGTCTGTGGTAGCACAGGAAGGACAGCCTGGACTTTGCAGTTTCAAACAGATCAAGTTTTGTTAAATAACTTTTTCTTCTTTTTTTTTTTCCTTCTTCTTCAAACCCAAAGCGGAAGGGAACACTGTGAAGAAAATGGAAACTGGCAAAGAGCTTTAACTTCAAATAGCCTTATAAGTCAGCGTTGATGTGCAAAACTAATTCTGTTTTTTTGGCATTCAAATATAACCCGACAGTTGCAGAAGGGAGGGGTGAGGGCGGGAGAAGCGCAAAGCAGATTCCCAGCCAAGTGCAAAATACAGAGACGTGTAGCACTACAACTTCTGTTTATCAGATGAAATAAGGATTAGATCTATTGGCACCAAGTTTTGTAGGGGAGACTACAAAGTTGACCTGGCAAATTTCAGAAAAGGAACTCTAGGACAAAAAGCAGTCCTGTACTGCTGCTGCCTCGTTGAAAGGCATTTCACTCATGGCAGAAGGGGATGTTTCCACAGAAGAGAATACCAAGCTTCAGCAAAATAGAAATGCAAATAACTCCATTCATTAAAAAAAAAGAAATACCACTGAATATAATGTATCTAAATATTTGTTCAGGGTTAAGTGATGTTGTCTAAACAAGCAGAAAAGCCCTTTTTTATGTAGATTAGCTTCCCCCATTAGGAGTGCTAGCCACATATTTACTACTTGCTTATTTCTATGTTTTTCATTTCCTGTAATTCTCCTGTGTTATTTTACAGATGCATGAGGTAAGCAAAATTCTGGCACTGGGTATTTATGTGAACCATACTGTCATCTGCTGAGGCTTAAGCTGAGTAGCCCTTGCTACCACTCACCATAAATGCACTGATGGGAGTGCACACCCTTCTCATGCTAAGGACAGGCATGAACCTGAGCTGGTGGTGTTCACCAGCCTGTAGTGACATCCCACATGGGTGCAGAGCCTGCACTTGATTGTGCTACAGTGCCCACCTGTATGGCCCAGCCTGACCCCCCTGCCTTCACCGTGGGCAATGCCACTGCCTCCAGCACCTGAAACTGTGCCTGTCCTTGTCTCTGTGGCTTTCACTGCTCAACGCTGTTGGCCCAAAGCACCACCCAGAAGCAATCCACAAGAGTAAGAAATTTCTGCCTGAAGCAGCCACAAATGTGAGGGGTCAACAAACACTGCAGCAGACTCAGGGCTGTGACATGGGGGGACTTAAGTGCCAAACAGGATCCTGAGTGCCCTGAGCACTTCACACAGGAGATATATGGGATCACTCAAGCAGAAGGGGAGGTCGCTCAGAGGGAGATGAGGGAGTTTCACCATGCTGAACAGGCATCTGTAGGAGAGGCACTGCACACTTATCTTGCTGGAGGGAAAGCAGCTGGGTAAAACGTGCAGGGGCTAAAGAAAGATGCAGAGTTTGGGGAGTGGGCATGTGTGAAAAACACTTAAACATAATGTATATAATTTCCCTTGATCCTTTAAAGCATATTTAAAGAGGGTCACTCAAAAACCTACCTGAAGTGGTCACCTCAGCATCTTAACAAGAAAAATGTACCCAAAAATTGATACATAGTCTCTTTTATCACAAACAGAATGAGAAATATTTACATCCAGTCCTACATCTACCAAAATCCCAGTTTATTATTGACTAGAGTAAGTAAATTCAAGTCTAAAGCTAACAAACATATATTTCTATTTAATGTCTGCCACTGTGTAGTGCCAGTATTCAACTGCTCCCTTCCAGGGAAAAGCCATTCACGAGCCTGTTCTGAAATGAATTTTTCCAAATATGTTATTTGCATTAGGTTTTTTTCTCATTGGTTAGTCATAGCAAATCAAGACGGCCCATAATCACAGACAACTCTACCTGGCAAAGGACAGACCCCTTTTGGTGGGGTCTCTCTCTGAACATCTATTTGTTAGTGATGAAATTAAATTTTCTGCTGAAATTTTCTACTGAAGCCCCAAGCAAATCCTCAAAAGGAAAATATTACATTTCAGCCTGTAGGGGACCTTGCTGCTAACCATCAATAGCTGCAACAAAGAAACAGACAAAACAAAACATTTGAAAATGAAAATACGGCTTTGTACACAGAAGCCATCCCTCAACCTCCCTCCAACTAAGAGCCCCAGGTTATCACAGAAGCTTCTATAGAGCTTCACACACAACACTCATTTTCTTTTACCAGTCCTCTTCACCTTTACTTTCATAAACAGCTCTTCTCCTTTCTTCTGGGGAGGAAAGCAATCTACCACGCCCAGATGGATTTAATAATAGAGGCCTAATGCAGGGGGTCAAAGAATACAAATGGATTAAAAGATTAGGGAGAAGAATATGAAGGCTTTCACCTTTCAGGTTTCTGCTCTGAATTTGTCTGATGCCAGCAGAGAGCAAGCAATGTAACCATCAAGGAGCTGTGGTTACATGGAAATCTTTCCTTCAACTTCTAGGAGTTATACTAAGAGATCATTAAAAAGAGTCTGAATATTTTAAAGATATATACTGCCTCATTATCAAAGTCCCATATCTACCTTTCTATTTCTTATATTCTTAATGGCTATAAACACACCAAGATAGCTTTTCAGTTGAAAAACCCTCCTCATACTTTACACAATTAAATTCAGTTTTTTGAGGTATACTTTGTGTTTCTGTGACTTCAAATATCAAAGACACACATGTCTATACACAACTTTTAGTACACCTGACTGTCAGTCAACCAGTTGTTCTTTACCAAGTTAAACGTCCTACAAGCAATAATCTGCAGGGAGAAAAAAAAAAAAAGAATAAAAAGAGAACAATCTGACTGTGCCAATGCTACTCCTGTAGTAATGCTGAAATTTAACTTAACAATTCCATGATTTTGGTGAAATGATGTTGGAGTTGGTCATTATGTTATTACCAATGGCTAAAAGTGACAGTTTATACACATAAACTTCCATCTGTCTCTTACAACACAGGCCACTTCCTCAGCACCAGAAATTATAGAGAAATTATCTTATTTTTCTCAAGGTAAGGGAAATACAACTGGCAAAGTGTTTGAGAAGTAAATCAGGCACACATATAGGGTCCTTTCTTGGAATGAAAGGAGTGAGCTCAACAAGTAGAAATTCTTCAGAGCTAAATGACATATTTGGTTCCGGATTTAGAACCAGCCATGATTATGTCCAAAGTGCCTTCAGTTAAGAAAAGCAAGTTGCACAAGAGAACCAGCAGCCGTGACTGAAGCTGGTTTAATAATAAACTCAAAACTACTTAAAATGAACTTCATGTTTCCATGGTGATGAATACATATCTCCCTCCAGACTGTCTTGTGATGTAGAAAACATTCACCAGTAGTATTTTGGTAGCAATCTTACTAATGGAAAATTCATTAGCATTGTTCAAGATGGTGATAACAGTGACTTGGGATTAATTTTAGACTGACCTCGGTGAATTGGCAGATGGAGATGAAAGCAGTACAGTGCCCAGTGGAAAAGTAAAATTAGTGAAGATAACTGCTTGTGACATATTTTTTAAAAAAGAAGATGACTGGTAGCTACTAAAACAAGTGTGCAGACCTATTAGTTTACTTAACTTCTCTGATATCTGCTGATAAATCCATTTTAGCTTTAGTAAGCTCCCTCGCCAGTGAGAAGATTTAAATCTTCTCAAACAGATACAAAATATTATCATCTCCTTGGGTTAGCCTTGCTTAATGGCAGTGAGGCATGGCCAATTGCAGACACCCTTAACACAACATATTTGACAGATATAGGATCAGGCATATAGAACAGGAGAGGTCCCAAATCTTGCCTTAACTCACAAGGCTGCTCGAAGGGTACCGAACTGCTAAACTCTGTCATCATCCCTTAACTTACAGAGCTCCTTAACATGAGGTGGTGTTCTATTCAGAGAAAAAAAAACCTTCTTAAGAGTACATATTTGACTTTGATCTGGTGACATGTTTCTGAAGGAAAGCATCTGACAGGACAAAGATGTAGACTACTTCATTTAGCCTGTGTGCCATATGTGGCATTTTGAGGATCGCTGTCACAGCCCCTTCGGCTGCCATCCAGGATCGCACGGCGTGGCAGAGCAGAGGGATTGCTGCTGGGCTTCAGCAGGAAAAGCCTGGTGAAGAGTTTCTCTGGGCTCTTTCCAACAAATTTATTTACATGTTCCATTCAGAAATTTAAAAAATGAGACATTTTAACTTGCAATCAAAAAAAATAGTAATAACTCTTCACACCATAGAAATGACATTTGTGTTTTCATTCAAAGCCCATAAGCATGGGTGTCATTTCAAGCACACAAACAGATATTAATCAGGCTGCTCAAGGATTTAAAGCTACATATATGCAAAACACTTCGCTAAGGAAAAATGTGCAGATATGTACTACAGACACACATAGCTTCTTTCAGTCAACAGACCCAGAAATCCTGGCAACTGCAGGATCTGCAGTTTTTAAAACATGATCTCTTCCCAAATAAGAATTTTGGGGATGTTTTAATCAGAAACGACTGCAGAGTTTCTGAAAATGTAACCAGAAATAAAACACAGTGGTTTTGGTGCACAATTGTCCTTGCAAACATCTGCACAAGTCAAAATGATAACTAGCTATGAGTAGGTAGCTGGTATTCGTTGCAAATAAAATTTAAATTGAGAGATTCTCTGGTGATTTTCTTGAAAACCTGATTTAGATTTAACTTCTGTGTTGTCAGACAGTGCTTTGTGGGTTTCATATTCCTTTTTTTTTTTTTGTTTTATTCACTAAATCTGAAAGCCATTCAGCAGAACAGAGCTGTTACGATATGGTTCCAATTTGAAAAAGAGCAAAGCCGTACAGGAGGGGAAGAAAAGGTTTCCTTCAGGAGAGGCATAAGGGGGAGCCGATTAGACAAAGATGTGTCAAAGTTCACAGTGTTTATGAAAACAATCTGCATTACATCTAAGTCTCTACTTAGATGTTACACAGTCTAGTTTCCTACTCTTGTTCCTTCAGAAAGCTGCTTGGGATTTCCAATATTAACGTCAGTTTAGCTGACTGAGACTTTAGTAAGCGTGCCTTTTTTAATTTCAGAATAGGAAGAAATGTGCAATGTCGAGAAGTAATACGAGTGATATGTTACACAGACATGCAACAAAAAGATTTCTTTTTCTCTTGTGATTTCTGGTAGTCAACACCAGTTCTCTTTTTTGTGTAATCATGAATCTAAAAGCACTGATTATGTCAAACAAATTCCCTGCATGGGTTTAGAAACAAATTTCTTCAAGTCTCACAGCTTGGTGGCAATATTCAAACATTTATTCAATTACCACCAGTATTCACACAATGAAATTGGTGTCTTGAAAGAAGACTATGGAACTGAAAAAAAAATTTAGGCAACAATTTTCAATTTGCCAACTGAACCCAGGTCTCAATAGAGATGAGTGTGATCTATTCCTCATATTTCCCTTCAAGAAATCAGCCTCCTAAATGTATTGCAATTAAACCACAGACTAATTAAAACACAAAAGACTTTTCAGTAATGAATCTTTCTGGCAAAGACCATTTTCAACACTTACTTCACAAACAATAGCACTTGTCAAGAGACGTTAAACAAATTTCAGAACTGAGGCTTTTCACAGCAACTTGGACTATTTGGCGTTTTGGTCTTTGGTGCTCAGTGTCAGCCAGTTCCTTATGTTCCTGATACAGACTAACAATCTGTAGACAAATACACACAATTTAAAACTTTCATCAGTGTGCCTGGGATTGCATGTGGTTTTCCAAGGGAAGTGGCTTGGCCTATCACTTTCTGACCTATTTTCGCCTTGTTCCACTTCAGCATGTCCTCTCAGCTGAGTGCTGGAAACTGTATTAATTTCAGTGGGATAAAAATAACAATAAAAACTCAGTGCCTATAGCAACCCTCAAGCTACAGAGGGTGAAAAGAATTACATTTTTAATTCACAAAGCGCTTTTTACATATAATCATTCCTTTTACGTAAAGGTCAAGTTACAAGACATTCTGCATTATGCATAGTGATTTTCATTTTGGCTTATTATTCAGTGTTATAAAATTTATGATGTCAGATTTCATGACAGTTAAACCTGAGTTTGTTCTGTTTCAGAATGATATCTGAGTATAGCGAATAACAAAGCTTCTATGTTAAAATAGCCCCATATTTTTAGGTTGGCTCCTATAAAAGAAATTAGACCAAGAGATACTTGAACAGATGTTCATAAATATATTTCACTTCAAGTGCTGACAAACTAGAATGGGAGCAGAGTTGCATAATAGGAAATTAATCATTAAAGTCAATAATGAAAAATATTCAATTGGTTGAAATCAAACATTCTTTTCTTTCTGTACTCTTGCAGGGAATTTGATATTCAAACCCAAAAAACCTAAGAAACATGCTCAGTGCTGTCGTTTAATCCCTTTATGACAAAAAACAGGTTTTTCAAGTTAATAAATGTATAAAAGAGCATTTTATTTGTTAATGTGTGTACCAGATAATGATTTCTAGCTGCCAGTACAATTATTTATTATGACAATGCAACACCTCTAGTGCAAATTGAGTAGTCTTAAAGTGTACTGTGCTGTTCATTCATGCAAAGAATTCTTGTCAAATATTTTAATGAGAAGAAAAGTATGGCAGTCAAGATTAAAAGTCAAGGTGACCTTTAACTGTGGAAAACAGTATCTACATATCACCTTACATTTTTTTTAAGGTCATCACTTCTCTCTTGAAGAGTCATTCCATAAATGGAAGCAAGCAGTGCAATGAGAGAGTGAACTATAAAAACCATCCTTCCTTCAAAATTAACGTACACCTATTTTAATATCACATTACATCTATTTTGGTATAAATTTCTAAGACTTGCTGTGGTGTCTTCAGCAAAACAAGCAAAAAACCACACGTTACAGAAAACAGGGATATACAACTGCCCTCCAGCCCTTGGTAAAGCAGCAGCGCAACAATTTTGGAATTGTCAGTCTTCATTATAAAGAAAAAACTGCCTGTGACCTGGCCAAGCCAGGGTGTGCTGAGTCAGCTGGAAAGCTGTTCTGATGGGCATCTGATGGCCTGTTGCTCTAAAGAGTCTTTGGGGAAACCAAGGATGCTCCCACAGCACAGCCTGATCCATTTCCTACTGTCGTGCTTCCAGCTGCCACTGTTAGCCAAGAATGCCACACTGTGCACAGGTTCTACTGCATGAGCAAAATCAGCATTGCCAATGTGACCTTCAACAAGTCCAGGGGAGCCTGGAAATACTGTTCCAATTACCAGAGATGAAATACAGACAAATAATAGAATATATATTTGGGTGCTCATGTTTTCCGGTATACTCACACCAGTGGGGATTGATTACCTACACTTCACACACCTCTGCTAGAAATCCCCCAGAAGGCATCCAACCAGCCCAGCTCACAGGCAGAACCTCACACTTGCAAAGTCCTGCATTTGTTCTTCCAGCCTTCTTATAGCTTCCTTTTCCCCCTCTACAACTGGAGGGAAAGAGAAACCTGGAAGCAGGGAAAAGCCACCTGCTGTTCACCTCCTAGACCTTAGCTGTGTTAAAAAGAAACTGTTTTCCATCCAATATGGCTGCAAAAAGAAGCATCATTCTTTTTCATCCATCTCCAAGGACAGCTTGAGAAAGACCTCAGGGCTGGTCCTAACTAATGGCATGAACCTACTTTCTAATTTCTTTACTTTATCTCCAATTTTATTTGCTTATCTGCAATCTGTACTGACTTTCCCACACTGAAAGCAGTTCAGGTATAGCACGACATGAGAGTGGAGATAAGGCTTCCAGATTAGCACTGGTTTGGGTCCAGCCAGCTTGGCACGAGCTGCTCATGAGCACAGGCAGCAAAATTAATGTTTACTTGTATCTGTCCACAAAGATACATTCTTAGTTATATATACTAAGAGGATTACTCACAGAGTATCATTAATCATTTTTATCACTACCAAACATAGTATCAAGTACACAGAAAAATGTAGTTCCTAATTGCTACTATGGAAACAAAGCAGTAGAGGAACAGGAGATGAAAATAAAGTATTAGGTGTCATTTCTTCTGTGAAATTATATGTGGAATATTTTAATTAATGGGTGATATCATTTATACAAGGTTCTAAGTGACTCTTAAATAATTATAACAGCCAAACACAGTAAATCAGATTTTAAAATTTCCTAAGAAAAATGTTGTAGATAAAATTGCTAAAACATGTAATAATTGAATGAATTTATTAAAATATGACAACACTAGCACAGCTCCAAATCAGAGCCTGAACTTGCTACAGCTCTAGATTTAATAAGATTGGTGTTCTTCCCCACTAAGAGTATCTGTTTTCTTCTGAAGGCCCATTTGCCACATATCATGTAATGAAATGACTCAGACAATCCATGGGTTTTTTTTTGTAAAATATTAGAATCTCCTTAAATTAAGTTGTATTAATGCCTTGTACTTTAATTATTTCACATGGCACACATATAATTTAAAACAAGCTCTCACAAGTTAGGCAAGTGAACTTTCTGTGTCTATTAGGAATCCCCACAGTTTTATGCAAGTTAGATTTGAAAACACTGTGGTAATTTTTACTTTGTACTTCTTATTGCTTGGCTGCTAATGTCTGAAAAGTGGATTACATTCTTACAAATACTGATGCTATGCACTTTCTCTGTTTAACACACAACTATATTTAACACACTAGCCTGCTATTTTGGCTTTATTGAAACGTGCACAAATTCCTTTTTTAGCCACTGAGGAGACTTGGCACAAGTTATAAAGGTTTATTGATCTAGTACTAACTAGAGTACTTTACAAATAGCCAAGTGCCAAACAGTTGCTTTGCACCAGATTGCTATTTTCAAGTGAGGAGAGGAAACTGGATTGCTAATTATGGACAAAACTGTAAGCTTTAAAAAGTTGTGCACTTATAATTAAGGTTTTGCAAAATAAATAATCTTTCTCTAATTGAGACAGGCTTTTATACTAAAATCTTTCCTCTAATATAGATACACACATACCATTTTCTTTAACAGATTGCTGAGCTCAAATATAAAGAAAATTCCTGAATTGGAAAGTGTCACCACTCTCCAAAACCACCACCAAGATGAAAGCAACTTCTAAAATTAAGTATCTAGAAAAATTTTAATTCATTAAAATCTTGTGCTGTATAGTTTTGATTTTGAAAAAGACTTACTAAATGGTCTGTTCTGATTTTCTTTCTTTTTTTTTCATATCTCTTTGCATTGATCCATGAGGACAAGTGCTCTTAATACATATAAGAGTATTATGTCACTGTAGTGAAACTCTTAGGAGTTGTCAATTATCTTTCAAATAGATGCTTGGGCTAGATCACAGGTAGCACAAAGAAAGAGATCTGAACTGCAAAAGTAAAGCAGAACTGGTCCAAGGATCTGTGGGACACACAAAAAACCCTTAAACTTAATAAAGGCCACTTGCATCAAATAAAATTAGTCTGGATAAACCAGCAGTACCAGAGCCCAGAGGGTGACATCTGTTAGCCACAACTTCATGCCAACAGTGAGCAGGCTCAACCCAACCACCTACACTCGTGACTTCATCACTGGAACAAGCAAAGTTCCTAGAGTTTATTCTGTTAATTTAGAAGGGATTTTCCACAACATTGGGTGCTACCAAGGATGTGATTGAGAGCAGCAAGCTTTTCCAGGCACTTTGGATCTAGTGTCACTGTCACCACACAGAGACTGATTTGTGCCATTGGCTCACAATATGTGCAAAGCTAAATCAGACACCGAGTAGCAAAAAAAGGGACATAAGAAACACAAAGCAAGAAGAAAGTCATATTCAAAATAGCAGGGGAAAAGCATAACCTTTCATTTACAAAATTATTTTTTAATTATTGCATTTTAATGCAATAGAAAAAAGTTGTAACTAACTAACTGCTAGTGTTGTAGCTCACTAACAATGTATGGGTGTGTCTTTTGGAGGTCCAGCTCCACAAGTTATGTGTCAACAGCCAAGATATGCATAGCTTTATTACAGCCCCTGGGTAGACAAAGTATGTAGAAAATATAAAACAAAAAGAAGATGTGTAATTTAATATGTAAAGTTACTTGAGATACACCAATTATGTTAAATACATTTATAACTAGGCATACTTCTGCATTTAAAACCTTATTAAGAGCTCAGGACACAGAAGAAACAGTCTGTTTGATCTGTTTTGAAGCTATGGTAATAGGAAACAAGTTTTCCTGCAAAGTCTCTCAGGACCATCAAACAGTCCTTTTTTACCCAAGAATAAATACAGAGCCATATTTGAAACCCTTAACCTAATGCTCACAAAGAAATCTCCCTTGTAGACACAGTTGTTTATTAAGGCTAACCCTGGCTCATTTTCCAGTCATATTTCAGAGATAAGAAAAAAATTATAGAAATAAAAATGTCTAGCTGGTAGTTTCATTTGCCTCTTTTATTACAAATGCATATTCAGATATGTTAATATAAAGATGTACAATATTACATAAAGGGCACAAAACCTGACATCGTGACACTGGTGGCTGAATGGCTCGCTTATTGTAGTGGCTCTTATTCAGCTATTTTCTAGTGCTCTCATCAGTCTTTTGTGTGAAAGTCTTTGGTGAGAGTCGAGTCTGAACTGATAAGGCCTTGGAGACATAATCACTGGCCCTCATTTTCCATTGACAGCCCCACACAGCCAATTCACAAACATTTTCATATTAATATTGAGCAATTTTCCTACATTCTAATCCATCAAAGTAGGCTATTAATCCTTCCCCTGCGCTCTTCTCTATTCAAATGCTAACAATTTTCTTCTCACAAGCTAAAACATTTGTCCTACAGCCCCTCACACAAAGACACTGTATTGTCAGCAGTGATTGATCAGAGTATTAATATGAAGGATGTGATGTACATTGTATCAATGATACCACACAGATGTGGGGGAAAAGGTCTTTTTAGAGGATAAAACAAATGCAAAATATAATAATTTCTCAAGGAACAACACTTTAAGTGTTTTGCCTGGTGTATTTTATGGAAATTTATGAAAATATCTAGAGGTGTAAAATGCTTTTGAATTTGGAATGCAAAATAAATGTCAGGGATGTCCTAGGTACTGGGACCTGGGTGAGGAGCAGCCTGCAGCTGGGACTGGCTGGGGACTGAGAAGGCAAACAGCAGCAAGGCTACTAAAAGGCACTTGCTCTCCAATACCATATTTTATAGAACTAAAGGGGGCAAGGGCAGAATAAAAACAAATACCTAAAAAAAAGCCCTGAGGTGAGGATAGCTCTTTAATGACAAAAGCCTCTCATCTCCTGGAATGGAAAAAGTTAAACATGGCCAAAAAGTAGTTCCAGCCTTTGGCCAGTGGGTTCCTCGCTACAGGGCCACCTGACAATTCCCTCCACCTTGTGGATGGCCAAAAGATCTCAGATGGTAGAAAAGACAAAGGGCATCTGATAGACCTTTTCTTGTGCCCTAGTGTCAAACAACTTGGGGTTATTTATTAAAAGAAGGATGTTCAACCCTAAGATGCTTTATGTGTAGTCTTACTCTGCTTTAGGCCTTCCCTGTAAAAACACAACTCAACCAGCAGCTTCTGCTGTAACTGCAGGAGATAAGCACAGAAAGCAGCAGTAAAAGGGGGACAGTCTGTAAGAGAAGTGGTTGTAGGGAGGTGAACGTGCTGCCTGCAACCAGAGCAGAGGCGTGGGCACAGGGAGGTGCAGGGAGGGAAGCTGTGGATGCACAGAGCTCTTCCACAGCTGATACACCCTGGCACAAATTAGAGTAATTTCAGGGATGCTGTAATTTACGGCAGGTTACAGTGGTTCTTGGCACAGAGCTCATCCCTCTGCAGACAGAGCCCCCCCACATTTCAACACGTGTCCTCCTCCTTACAGGGTGTGGGTAGAGGCAGAGACGTGCCAGGTGCTGTCAGCAAGTCAAAGCCATCAAGCTCAGCCTCAGGTCCGCCCTAGGATCACTTTGCTGGAGCTGCATGAAGCAATTTAAAAGAACATGCAGCTGGATGACAGAGAAATCCAGACCTCCTCAAACATCCAGCACCCATTCATCCATAAAAAGGAGCAATTTGCTCACTTCCAGTAGCACACAATACAGAGAGGGGGTGTGTGTGCACATATGAGTATGATTAAATAACCTCAAAATAAGATAAACACACACAACTGCTTAATAAGCTGATAAATTCAGCACATTTCAATGCAAGTAAGAGAATGTTTGAGGTTGAGGGTTTAATAGATACATTGTATTTAAGCACATGCAGGTGGCAGCTAGCATCTAGTGAGATCACAAATCACAAACTCCAATTTATGCATAATATTTTACTGAAATTAATTTTAATTTCCTCTTATAAACTCCTTCCTTCTCTGAAGGAATAAAGCAAACCTAAAACTGACAGATATAAACTCAACCCAGCAATGCAATTAGACTGGCAGAGCCTAGTGACCAAATGAAATTTTATCACTGGATTTAACCCACATCCCAGAGGAAATCATTCTAGCTCTGAGCACCCTCTGCCATCATACTGGCACCCATGTCTGAGCACGTGTGTGCCCTCCATGCATCAGGGAGATGGCAAGAGGGGTACCATAGTTGTTAAAATGATTGATTGATCTAAAAAGACAATTTGTTCATGAATTTATGAGAAAAAGACAGAAAAACAACCAAACCGAAACAACCTGGAGAGCTACTTTTGTTTTTAGTACCTAAACTAAAAGAGTGTTGGACTCAGAGAGGCCTGAAAGCTACTGCTGCCTCCCAGGATGAACTTGCTCTGGGCAGAACAACCTCTCCGTTTAAAGAGCTCGAGTTTCTATGCGCAACATCCTATCTCTGTGCCACTTACCATTGGTACATTGTATCTTAACAAGTAATTAAAAATATTTGTACTTTGAAGCCACTTAGGAGCTCTTCCAATTACTTGTATTAGCATTCTGGCAAACACTCAAACCTTTTTAATGTTGAGTCAGACTCCTGAGCCTGCATCAAAAACTCTCCAAAGAGCAATTTTGATTTTTCTCTACTTCCAGGCAACTGGAAGGGGTACCACGAGCTCTCCTGCTGCCACACAGGAATCTTTCCTTGGGGAAGGCGACGATCAGGACTAAAACTGCAAAGCACCCAGTGCCACCTCCCAGCAGCTGTGAAAGGTCCCCACCGCAGGAGACAGTGCAAGGGGCTGAGGAGGGAAGATGTTCCCTCGTGTGCCCGAGGCTGGAAGATGCACAGGATGGGAGGTGCAGAGCTGTGGCTGCTCAGCGAGGGGTGCCGGGTGGCTCGGGGACAGCGCTGATGACTCAGGGCTGGCTCTGCAGAGCCGTGACTCAGTGTCCCCGAGCGCAGGGCGTGTGCGGAGCCACCGCGGGCTCCGGCCACTGCGTGCTGCTGAGCATCTCACAGCAATTCTCTATAAATAAGGGTGTTAACTCTACTTGAATTATGGCCAAGGCATCAAGGTTAAGCTTCCACTGATATAAATTAAATTGGATAAAGTATTAGTCATTTCCTGTCCCATGCTGTTATGCATTGTGATGTACATTATGAAATAGCAATTTAAAACCCAGAAATAGATTGAATTTGGTTTTAATTGAAATAATTTTTGTTTTGTAATTAAGCTATTATGTGCCAGAAGAATGATTTGCTTGGGGTTCAAGCATGAGCGTTACAATCTTTAGAAAATCCCAAGCTGGATACTGTTTGGTAAGGTTGTTCTTGTGCAAACTATAAAACCCAGAACTATATAATGATAAAAGTAAATCCACTAATATATTAAATAGAAACAGCAGAAAAATCAGCTACCATCTATTGAAGAATTTCTTTTTCCAAACTAAGGCACATTCACAAACGTACCAACAGATTTAGCAATTCAGAGACCTTAAAATCTTAACAAATTTCATCTAGAAGGCCACATGAAGACTGTGAAACCTGGGGTTTAGGGACTTGTATTTGAGAGCTTGCCCTCTGTACCTTCCAGCACCATATCAGATAGCGGGAGAGTTTTTCGTAGCTCATCTCCCACATCCAACAGCAGGTTTCCACGCCACACCTCTATATCTCCTCTCTGGCAAAATATTGCCCAAGGTTAGCAAGTTTCAGATCACTCTACAGACATTCCCTTTAACTCAATGTACGTCAAACATGGTTTTTCTTGTTCTTTGATGGGACAAAGTTTTTTTTCAAGACAGAACTGGTTCTATTTTAAACAGTTTAATGTGTTAAAAATTGTTTCCAGCTATGTTGCAAGTGTTCTAAACCAAAGTAAGTGGAACTTACAATCATCACTGGAGAAAGAACTGCCATTAGGAATAAAGCGTGGGTTTATCCATTTTTCATATGTAAGTCAGATTCACTTTGTCAGTCTGGAGATTTGACAAAGTATAATTCAGAACAGTTCAAGCTCACCTTCCACTGGACTGAGTAATCAGATCAGACGAGGAAACATACCAGTGGCTCTCCAGAACTTACTGCAATACTCCTTAGGAACCTCACAGTATGTGTGCCACTTCATTTTCCCAGTAATGCAGGGCTGTCATATATAATTGTGTACACAAGAACTACAACAACACCTCACAAATTTTCGGGAGCAGAAACTTGCGTTTTAGGAAGGGAAACTGTAGAGTTTTAATCTTGCTAATGTTTCCAAAGGCCATGGAGTCATTGCAGAGGCTGTGGAACAGCTACGAGAGGTGTGCAGGGCTGTGTGAGAGCCCCAGCACACAGACAGCAGCTGGTGTCATCTTCCTTGACCCTTCTGTTGGCAGCATTGTTCCTAAAAGACACTGCCTCTAAGGTGATGTCTCAGCATTGCATTCTTAATTAGTTGATTTTTTTGACAGTGGTGCTGCTTCTTAGATATAATACAGTAGATGAAAGACCTTTAAAGATATCGCATGTGACACAGTTTAATTTGGCTGAAAGAGAAGGGTTTTTTTAAGACAAATGACAACCATATGAATTCATTCAGTAATATGGGATGTAGAGTGGCAATTAAAAACAAGTCAGAAAGAAAGCAAAAGGTTTACTTTAAAGTTAAATTTCTTAGAAAAATAATGATGTTCTCTTTTCTACAAGGATATCATCATAGATTTTAGCCTAAAAATTAGCATCCAGTGATGAGAGAATACAAATGCAGTTCACTGCAGAGGAATGCTCATATGTTGATATTTTTTGCTTGTTTGTTTTCATTTGAATTTTTCCCTATTCCTATGTTCAAATGTATTTTTGCACCCCACATAAAAATATGATAACCTTTCTGATAAAAAAAAAAAAGTATCTCTTATGTGATTTAATATAATTCTGAGAAGAATGAGTTTGACCAATTGGCGTAGTGGCTCACTGCACTAGTGAACAAGGGTTTGTGCATCCACTGGTCCACAGTCTGAGTGCTATGCAGGCTGAATAAGGAGATGAATTTAAAATGTGTAAATGACAAGTTTGAAAGTTGACTGAATCAGACAAAAGATGCTATATTTAACACTTTGCCCTCTAGTTTTAGACCACCTTCTGTTTAGTCAGCTGAACAGAATATTCACAAGCAGCTTACAATTCTCTTTGAGCTGTTCCATTTTTCCTGGATCTCTAACTGAAAACATTAAAAAGTGGGTGATGATAATTAAGGTCAAAAGATATCTAAATATACTGTAGGAAGATTCTTAATTAATGACAAGATAGAAAGAGTGAAAATTAACGGGAAGAAGTTTTGAAGTACAGCATATGAAAACACTGGTAATTTACACAAAATTATAGAAAGCTTATCAAATATTACTAGATTTATCTTTGATCCTTCTGAAATATTCCTTAAGGCCTGCTCAGTACAGTATATCAGTCACCTCCTTATTTGATTAAGAGGGAGCTTGGCCTTTTTATTTTATTTATATTTTAAAATATAGAAAGTATCGCCCCACAGTAAAGGAATCAACCAGTAGCATGTGTGCTCCAGTAACTGGAAAAGATAGAAAGTCAGTGAGTAGATAATTATTCAAGGTCAAACCTTTCTAGTGTGGTGCCAGAAAAAAGCAAACAGTGAGGGTTAGCCAATACTTCACAAACACTTGTTTAAGGATTTCCTAATTACTATAAGTGGTTCCCCTGGCCCTGGCACTTAAAAAGGCAGCTGTGTATGCATGATGTCATCCCTGCTGCCCATTATCTCTGCAGTAAATTTAGAGGATTAAGAAGTAAGCAGGGCTAAATAGTCAAAATAATAGTGCTTTTTCATGTTTCTTACCATTAAAAATTAACTACAGAAAAAAAAAAATTTAAAACTTGGATGTAATTAACTACTGAAATGTATTTGAACATTTTTGCCCAAAAGTCAGAAAAATATTTAAAGACGACATGTATGCAGCATGGCCACAGCTCCATAATTAAAACATAGCTCCTCAAATATTTTCCTACCTTTGTTTCTAGAAACACTCACTAAACTTTTTCAGAATTTTTACAAAATTAGTTTATCAAGTGCCACAATGTAGAGACCCAGAGATTGTCACACACAGTCACTTTCCCTGTAGTACTCTCTGCCTGTGTGGGAAGTTTTGAAAAATTAACTTTTCTGTCCCCTCTTATTTTCTATTAGGGGAAGCTGCTCCTCAGCACTGCTCATTTCTGTGTTCACCTTTTATTTGTCCTTGAAACAGGAACCAGTGAAAGCTGTGCTCCTGATTTGACATTGCCAACTTGCACACCCTCAAGTGAGGTTGCATGGTCATTCTCTTCTTGGATTTTTCCTCCTGTTCCCCTTAATTTACAACTACATTCCAGGTTACCATTTGTCTGGTAAAATTCCTCTCCTGCTTGTCCATTTGTAGCAGAAGTATCTGATTGCTGCCAGGAATACTCTGTTTTGATAACATGTTAGAAGCTCATGTCAGCACTATAAGTCAATTTCTTCAGTGGTGTTGTCTAGCTCAAGCAGGATTTGTCCTTTTGTCTGAAGCTTCAGATACAGCTGCCAGTCACCAGTTTAACTTCTGTACTTTACTGTGTTTCCTACCTAGTGAAAAAGCACTCAGTATTTTTCTTGGATCAAACTTATTTTACATCTCAAAACTAACAATATAATTTTCCAGCCTTCCAGATCTGGGTAGCTTCTACCACCATCTTTTTTAACCACGTGGTCTCTTTTTAACATGATTCTCTCTCCTGATGGTTATGAAGTTGGATGCTGTCTCCACATGGAACATCCAGTGCTGGTCATCTTGGTAATATTGGCCTACAAAACACTCCTTGGTCTGGGTCTTGCATGAGAAACACTCCAGTTTTTAATGCAGGAGGATCCTGTCAATCTGTATGTGAGTACCTTCTAACAACTGAAAATAATTTTGTGCTGTTCCTGTACAAAGATGAGATGTTCCTGAAATCCAAAGCTTCTATTTTAAGTGAAGTCCCGATTCTGCATCCATACTGTACACACCCACTTCATCAGGAACAGTGTGGGAGACACAGCTACACCACTCACCACTTCCCTTCTCACAAGTGACACTGCGAAGTGCCTGCACAGATACTCTTCCACCTAGCCCTGGAAATCCTGTGAACATTCTCCACTGCAGCACAGAGCAGGGATGAAGAAACAAAGAGCTGTGGCTGCATACTCACCAGATCCACTGAAGCCCCAGAAGCTTTTCTATTACCTTCCAAGAGCTACAGGTCAAACTAGAAATCAATTTCTAGAAATTAATGAGATGGCTGAGGAGTGAGCTTTCAGAAACAACCCAAATAAGCCCATCTTTATTCTCTCTTGCAGTAGAAGCTTCCTCAGAGAGCAGCACATGCAGCTTTTGCAGAGCTCAGCTATCCCCCTGGCCATACTGCTGTGCTCATGGTAACTTGGCAAAAGGGAAACACAGGGAAAGGAATGCTGCCATGTTTGAGCATGGGAACTAAATGTCTTGCACAGATGCACATACCATAAGGGAATGTTAGACCTAGTCTGACCTTCTGCACCACAGAGACTATAAAACATCACCAGCTTCCTCGTGCCCTGCTTTGATGAGATGCATGTACAAATCCAAATGGGAAAACACTTACATATAAGCTTTAGGACATATTGTGCACAGAATGACACCTTCTTTTTATGCTCTTTTAACATACAAAATTGTCTCTATGAGAAAACATCACTCTTCCCAAGCTGACAGAAGTTGTATTTCTAATAATAAATATTCTGCCTATGGAGAAGCTGTAGGATATATGTATTTCATAGTTTCATGGCTCTAGTGCCTCCCCAGTCTCTGTCTTTGATGCCATTGCTGCTTCTCCTCTCTCTCCAGGAACACAGGCAGTATTCTTGCTGCCCTGGGTCTGTGAATCCACTCTGGTCAGACAGCTCTGGAGGCAGCCAGTGCACTGGACAAGGATCACGTGCATTTGCTGAGAACTAAAGTGAGCCAACAGACTCTTCCCCATTGTGGCAGGGTGGTGCCAAATGGAGAAAGAACCAAAGGGGTGAGAAGGAGGCAGCAAATCCAGCTGAGCCCTGCTCAGACCACAGCTCCAGCACAGGATCCCTCTATGCAGACAATGGCTGAATAGAAAATAGTGATGGAAAGAACAGAAAATATGGGGACTTGGAACCAATGGAAGCAGGCAATGCAAGAAGGAACAGGAGATGACACAAAGGATTGTGTAAAAGAGGAGATGTAGAGAGGTCAGAGAGCTGAAACTTGACTGAAAAAAAGAAGCATAGGACATGGAAACTATTCCACATTGAAAAAAGGGGACAAGGGGGAGTTGTGGTATCAATTGATATCATCTACCACTAAAATAGACATATTTAAGGGGATACTACTTGAAGCTGAGCAACATGAGAACATTCAAGTACAGAATAATATAAAATAAGTTGTTCCTGCCCTAAGGAAAACAGAACTTATTCAATCTAGTGCAATTCTGTTCAGACACATCAGAGGTAGAGGAAGGATCTGTCCAAGTACTTCCCCCCATCCCCTCTGCTCAATTCCTTCTTAAATAACCACAATGGTCCTGCTAATGGAGAGAAACCTTGCCAAAAGCAGTAACAGGTGAAGAGTAAGGGGCGGGGGGGGGGGGGGGGGAAGGCATATTAACACAGCAAAGTGGTATTAGGAAAAAATAGATCTTTCTCTGTGATTTGGTGTGTTGGGCCTCAGAAAAGATAAGTTTCTTGGTAAATTCACACTGTTAATTTAGGGTGTATGGAACTGCTTCAGCCATCACCCAAAGGTCAAGAACAGTGCAATCAAAGGCATAAACCAGCACAGCAAGGATGGCTTCTATGGTGCATAAACAGAAAGAGCACAATTCCATGCTTCCTCATGGAGAATAAGAAAGAGAAAGTTTTACACTATAATTAGCCGTTGCATAATGGCAATGTTTTCAATCCAGCATCCAAAATATTTAGCTTTTCCCTTTGCCTTTTGGATCTCTGTGTCATACTATCACTCTTTGATATCTTAATGGATGCCATTTTGGCAGAAAATAATTTACTCTGAAAAAACTCTGCACCAGCATTAGCTGAGCTGAAAAATAACCCCTTAAAAAACCCACATCATGTGAAATAAGCAGATTTTGAAATTATGCAGTTCATGCCATAAGAGTAATAAAATAGCAAAATTAAGGGGCTTTTTTATTTATAAGTAACTGCTTTCTTCTACCTTTTATAATGTCCACCTCTTAGCATAACAAAGCTTTTCATAGCTTACTAATGGCTCCCTGTCACTAGTGCTGAGAACTATTATCACTGCACTGCCCCTTCACATGGGCCTTTCAAACATCACTGTTTCACTTAATTCTTTCACCTCCTTCAGTTCAAATGCAATAAAAACCTTTCACTGGCTGACAACTAGAAAGGCAGAACAGCCTCCAACTGCTGTATAATTCAGGAGGGCTCTTTCTCATTTTAATTGGCTGCCTAATTGGAATGTTTATGGGTTCTGCGATAGCTTGGGATGAAAAGGCAGGGTGAGCAATTATGTGCTCAGCATTCCTATCTGGCAGAGTTAATAGTTTTTTAAAAAAAAAAGCTAAAGTTCACTGGAATGCCATGTTTTTGTTCTCTAAGAAATACCTTGATTTGAAACAATGTAATCCCCAAGTCAGAAATTATGTCAAGCTGTGCTTATCCAGTAGCAAGTTTGGGCTTTTGGAAGCCTCTTTGCTCCTTTTTGATGTTAGCATAACATGAAGAACAGGAGGCTATCTGGTGGCTGTCAAGTTTTTAACTGCTTGCTCTCTCACTGGCTGGAGATAAGATGTAAGCAGAGCACTTGATGGACTTGATTAATTCTCTGGAACGAAGGTTTGTCTTTCTTGGCTCAATGAATGACTTCATTCTAGTAGATGAGGTCACCCAAGTCAAGGCAATAAAGTTTCTGATATTCACATGAAAGCCAGTTTTCAAAGCTGGCAGCCCCCAAAAAGAGGAGCAAGTGTTTTCTCATTTACCTATGTTTTAGTGGCAACACCAAGCCTGCTGCCCTATCTATCCTCTCCAGCACAGGACTGTGCTTCAGCTGAAGAGCAATTCTAATACAAGATGAGATTTAAAGGAAAGGAAACAAAAAGACACACTTTGTTCGAAGAAACAAAGATTTTTGTCAAGTGATTTGTCAAAATGCCAACAGGAAGAGAAAAATTACTTTCCAGCTTTTTAGCCTGACCAGTACAGTTTCATTTTCCCCACCTCCCCTCCAATGCTGACTCTGTCCCACTCCAGCTGCAAACCTCTGGGGCCAAAGAGCAGCTTTGTGGTCCCTTGTGAAGTTGCTCTTGTATTTCAGAGTGAGAGAACCCCAGTACTGCAAACACAAGGAGCAAACACAGAAGGATGCTGTGCTCTTTTGAACACTTGCACCCTTGCATGCTTTGAGCTTTAAGGGCAAGTCTACAGACTGTCCTTCACAAAGCAGACCAGTCATTGTTTTTCCCCTCTCTCTTTTAATAACCACCATTTAGTGCAAAAACAGGAAAAACCAGTGAAAAGGGCTGACTTGCTTTGTAAATTTTCTAATTATCACAACTGTTTGTTCAAAGATGTCTATTAATCTCATCCTTTTTGCTTTTCAAAACCATGCAAATGATAAGCAGTCCCACCAGTACCCACTACAGCCTAGCAAGTGCAGTAAACAACCCACACAACAATTCAGTCTAATCTGATGTACAGATTTGTTTGTTCAGATAACCTGAACATCCTTGGTCTAGTATGAGGGACTCTAACTCATTCTACACTCCTTCTTCCCAGTTCAGTTGTGTCCTTGTCTCTAAGTAATAGAGCACTCATAGTCCTGTGGCCTCTTATGGTTTTTCAAGCGTTTGAAGCTTCTTTCTAACCCACACTTCTGTTACTGTGCTGCAGTTTTCCAGCATGTGCAGTTACAGTTGGAGCATGGTGACAGGAGCATCCATCTCAGGTACAAGTGCAACCAAATTGCCAACCACAGCACATCTGCCAGATCCCTTCCAGCTGGTGCTACCACACAGGAAAAGGCTGCAAGATACAGAGGTGTTGGGACACTGTGGGATTTTCTAAATGCTTTCCTAGGTACCATGGAGAAATTAGAAGGTGGTATAAATGTTCCCATTAAACTGTGGAGGCAGAGTTTTACGCCAGGTTTTATTGCCATCTGGAGCCTGGAAACCTGTGGAAGAAGTGCCTTGTTTGGAAGGTCAGAAGCCTGCACCACATCAGAAAGCCAGCTCTGCCTAGAACATACTTAGGAAATGTTGATTTGGTACATGCCAGGAGGGATTTCTGGCCACAATAGCTCTTAAGAAATTCTTGCCAAAGGACTCATTTTCAGATTCACATACATCAGTTCAACATCCAAATTATACAAAAATAAAATACAACAAGTCGTATTCTTGCCACTATAGATGTAGTTAACCTGCAAGAAGGCAGTCAAGCAATTAAATAACACTTTCAAATAAGCTGTTGAGTAAATAACATGGCTTTTAAACTAATCTTTGTTCACATTTACCTAAAGATTGTGACTTGCTGATATTAAGAATTTTAGAGGAAAAATCTAATTGCTCAAGATGTCCATCTCATTTTACGGGGAAAGGCGATTCAGAAAATCCCATATGTTTGGTAAGGGTCCAAACATGTGGACACTTATGCAAACCAACAATTCTTTGAAGTATGCTGCTTTCTAAAGTCCAGGCTGAAACTTAAATTTAATAATCAACAAAACAGGCAGAGCTAAGGCAGAAACTCTCTGCTAAACTCTGCAGGACTGGGATATGAGAGGAGGCGTCTCTCTGAAGTGACATTATAGGCCCAGATGTGTTGTAAGAGAATAAGAGTCTGTCTTAAGATGGCCTGTAGACCCTGTGAACTTCCTTGTTTCGTGACTTTAAAGCAAGAAGAAAAATAAATAATGAAACATATTAAAGTCATTATTGTAGCTGTGTGCGCCTTCTGAAGGTTTGGGTTTTTAAAAGCTTCAACCTTTGAAAAAAAGTGCTCAGTGAAATTAAAGGCAGCAAATCTACACTGACCTGTATTTTTATATACTAACAAATTTACATGTGGAACTCATTGTCACAAGATATTATTAAAGCCAAGAGCTTAGCAGGATTGAAAAAGGCTTAGACATTTATGTGAATAATAAGAACATCTACAGTTAGACCAGAAAGGAAAAAGACATTTATAAGTGACACTAAAACTCGGAGTTGAGGGCATAGCCAATTGTTGATGCATTGGTTTAGGGGAAAAAATCCCCAATTGACACTTTTTTTCCCTAGCTGTCTGTTTCTTTGCACCTTTTTGTAAGCATCTGGTACAGACCAATGTCAGAGGGACCATCCAAATCTGAGCCAGTCCAGCAGGTGTTACATCCAAAACATAAAACTCTTTATTATGTAAAGCTGTCATGAAATATTTTGAAAAGAGTGCTTTTTCCTTGCCTAATCCTTTAGCATTTGGCAGCTCTTAAAAAGGGTAATGGATATTCCACAGTACTTTGTATATCCACAAGAAGAGGGCAGTTGTTTGCAATATATTCTCATGTCTTGTGCCAGGACCTTTTCCCCTTTATGTGGCATCAGAGTCCATGGTCCCATATGGACATTCCATCCCAATCAAAATACAGTTCTACAAAACCTCTGGACTTTCACAGCACCACTGAAAAGTCCCACTATTAGGTGCATGAGATGCACTCCCAAATCCCAACAGGGTCCAGAAACTGGGAATGCTAAAGGAGTCTGCAATTGTAAGCAAAGCCTTACAAATGCTAAGGATCAACACTGCAGAAAAGGTCAAATGGATGAGTGCTGTGAGGCCATGAAATTATACACTTTCATCTGTTAAACACCTGAGAGACATTTATATCACTAATGATCTGTAAACCCATATTGACACAAACACAGCATTTGCTACTAATAAGTGTGTCTTTGTGACTACAGGAGAAAAATTGAGGCCTCTCGCTTTTCTCCATAAACTTTTCCTGTCTTATTCTAGCCATCGTAGTTTGATCTTTGCTGATGTTTATTAAGTTTAAATATCAAATAAAGTGATTTTTCTGCTTGGAATAAAATATCAGGAATGTGATAACATATTCAAAAGAAAAGTCAAAATGACCCTTAAATAAGGAATGCATAAACTCCTAGAATGAAATTTATGCTACTTAGCATCACATTAAAAATATTCAAAATATAAATCAAAATTCAAGGGTATAACTTATATTCAATTTCAAATTTATGGCATTTTAAAATAGGATGATTTCCTTAAATGTGCAATAAATTTGGTTTTGTGGAATTGCACATGCCACCTTATCATGACAGTTGCTTTATCTACACAGTCCACTGAAGCCTAGTCACTTTATATAATCTGAATTCACAAATCAACTGTCGTCTTCACTTCACTGATTCATTGCTGATGGGCCTTTCACAAGGTAAAAAATCCTCTCCAAGTTGACAAGAGTAATAAATGGAGAGGTGAGAGCTGCCTCTCCATCCTGCTGTTCTATTGTGCTGCCAATAGTGACACACGGCAGAATAAGCTCATAAACCAACCTCATCTTTTGACCTCTGCAGAGCAAACGGAAACAGAGGGGCATTTATGATGATGACTATATTTAAAGACCAATAATGACTAGATAAACCCCTGAAATCTAACTAGCTCAAGCAAAGCATGGAAAAATTGGATGGTTTTGTGTATTTAATATGGTGAAAAAGCGTTGAAAATAGAGCTGTGAAACTTTTGGAATAACCCAGAGTACAACTCAGCTGCATAAGGATATAAGATGCTTACAACTATCCTATACACACAAGAGAAATCTTGAAAGGATTAATGAAACTATAATTGGACTTTTTTTTTTTAATGTTGTTCTAGATTAGGCAGAAACAACCCACAAATCAACAACTGAACCAGAACAGAATGGCACTCTAGGAATAATCAAACCTAAGTTAGAAGACTTTCTTTGGCCAATACTTCTCAGGAGAGAAAGGACAGATGACCTAAAAATACATATGACCTTGTAGTATCCTTTGCAATTACTGTAGTACTGAATTTTGGTTTATTAGGGATATTGTCATTTTAGAAACAAACACTAGTGATTAAAATTCAACCATCTCATTGTTTGCCTTCTCTAGTGAGGACACAAACTCCATTACCATTTCAACATGCCTGGGAATACAGACTCACCTGGATAAAAGTATACTCTGGCTGCCCTCCCTCTGCACACCCCCACCCAAAACAAGGCCACAATAAAACAGAATAAAATCTATTTGCTCAAAAACACTGATCTGTGTTAATATATTATGACGGGCTGATGTGCTCTATCTGCTCACTGAGTCTGTCCCAAGAGTCCCACAAACACCAAACACCACAGCTTCTATTTTTATTGGTGAGGCTCTGTTCAAGCTGTGTTTGAGCTGGGTCAGTTTTTTTGGGTAGAGCTCAGGATTTACAAGCAATAGCCAGGCTAGAGGTCATATTCCAATTAGGTAGCTCTGATACCTCACTAACTCGGGACTGTGAATTAATAAAATTTAACTGAATTCAAGGAATTTCACCATCAGCTACAATTCCTCTTTTATATCTTGTCGTGGCAACAGTTTCATTTTACCACTCAGCTCCGAGTTGTACTTCCCTCATCTAATACCACAATTTACTATGGCAGGCCACTCCAGAAAGTTTGTAAGGTGAAGTTCTTTGTAAGAAAAAAAAAAAAAAAAAAAAGGTTTTGTTTGAGAGGATTGTTTTTTTTTTTTCCCCAAAAACACTTGCCTTCACAGGAGTATGTAAAACTCAGTTGTTCACGCTGATTATCTCAGGCAGTATCAGTTGGCTTAGTTTGAAAATCAGGTGTACTGTTTCATAATTAAATTATTCAACAAAACCTTGACTATAAAGCATTCTCCCAAAACCTAATTAAGAGTATGATTTGATACAAGCACATTCTGCAATTTTAGTTTACATTCCCATAGGAGTGGGAGTGTCATTATTTCATGCTTTACACATTTGGGGCTTCACAGGGTTGTTTGGTTTTTATTTTTTTTTTCTTTTTTTGTTCAGTTGGGTTTTTTATTTCCACCTTTCTTTTCCCAAAGGTGATTTTGAATTATATGAAGAAGTACTGCAAGCTTAGATCACATCAATTCATTAAATGTTGGCAACATTCAGTTCTGATTAAAAAAAAACCTAAAAACAAAAGACACACCCCTAAAAACAAACAAAAAACCCGAAAAAAACCCAAATAACAACAAAATGCCCCAAAGCCACAACTCCCTAAAAGTACCCCTCAATAAATATAATAGAAAGACATGGTAAAAAGAACACTATTTCAAAAGTTGGCCCTTGTTCAAGCTGCATATGGTCACATAATCTTTTAAAATACATGATTCAAGTCACAATTTAATTATGTAATAGCACAAATGGAATTACACTGCAGATGAAGTGCAGTATTTCAGCTCAAACACTCACTGGAGTTGTGTGACTGACCCAAGCTTATTTCATTTGGCCATTGTATTAGAGGGCTTCATCTGGATGCAAGCACACATAGCAAACAACAATTTCAATGCAATGCCTCCTCCTCTTGATCCAAATTTTTACACAGGCTGGGCCAGGTTATGAAGATAATTTGTCAAGCAGCTTGCAATGATTATGACAATGTGATATTAACACGTATTTTTTTTGAACTGTTTTATTTGCCATATATACTCGTGCGTCTGCTTGAAAACACGGATTCATTTTTTTCCCATGCAAGTACTTGTGTGTGTGTGTTCTTTAAGTGGCAGAAAGTTATAGCAACGTCTTGGGGAGCAACTGGAAAAACAAGAATTTTCTCTTTCAACAAACTGGGAATGCAAAATCCTACCTAGCTCATTCCTCAAGGCTTCTATACCTTCTGTGCTGCAACAATGAGCACTTTTCCCACCTGTCCATTCTGGATCCTCACTTCCCCTCCAAATGGCTCTGCTAGAGGCCTGTATAAACTCTGAATAGGGAGCAGGGATGGGCTGATCCATTTCCCACTCTGGTAGAAGAAGGAGGACGTGAAGCTTCAGAACTCAGGGACTTGGCTGAGCTGAGAGGCCTTAGAGAATAAGTGGGGATGGAACATTTGTACACCCTGTTAGGGTACATTACACCAATGACACTTTACTTTTGTTTAGAAACCAATTATAGCTGCTGAATCTGATTGTTATCGTTTAAAAAAAATTAAGAACATAGTCTTATTAGGCTTTTATGATGTACATGTACATCATAGCTTGCATAAGCATTCCTGCTAGCCAGATCAAAGTGAAAGACAAAGCAGCACAAGATTTAGATTACAAACATGATCCTACACTGTACAAGGAAAGGTGCCTCTCACAGAGACAGCACAGTACAGATCTCAATATACAGGGCATGGCAACCTTATCTTCCCTGAGTCACTCACATGCTGCAGAAAGGGGCTCTAGCTAGAACAGCTGAGGAAGATCAAGAAAAAAGCCCCAAGCCAGAGAAGAGCAACATTCTCCTTTTCTAGCCTACCAAAACAAAGCAGGGTGGATAACATCTGTAAATACCAGTGGGGAGAGAGGTGTGAAAGAAATGAGGCTCTAGGGAGGAAAAAGAATCACTTAATTGAGAGAACCAAGTACCAATCAGCAATTAGAAATGCCAGGAAATTGGAAATTAGAAAAAGGTCATTAACCAGCAAAGTGGTGAGATCCTGAAACAGCTGCCAATGAAAAGGGTTTGGGCACAAAAAACCAATCTGAGCTTCAAGTGGAACTTGAAAAATAGAGGAGAGGATTACATCATGCTATGGCTTTCAGACTTTTTCTGTCTCCTCATCTTGAACTTTTGAGATATGGATTTTATTTTTGGCTCTGTCCTTGACTTTAGGAAAAGCTCCTTTCTCTTTTGTAGAAGCTTCTACTTCCTTTTAATATAATTATTCAACTTTAATGGATAAAATGGATACATCTATTGCCATTTAGAGGCTTGAAAGATTGAAAAGTATTATTTTTTTAGATTCTACTTTTTTTGTTTTCATAGTAGAATGCATCTATAACACCAGTGATTACTTCTGTTCCTTGCAGCTGTGTCAACCAACATACCTTCTCTTTATGTCCCCCCTGCCAGGGGTTTATGTGCAAATTAACAGTCTGTGCTCCCCCTCTCTCCTTTTTCCAATTCACACCAGCTCTGTTACCCCACTGTCTCTTTCCTAGCAACATGCACTGAAGATATACGTCCTATCCACCCTCATTGCCCCACACCACTGTCCCTCATTCTCAATCCCACGTTTCCTTCTGCCCTGTTTTACCTCTGTGCAATAGTTTTATTGCACCATCTGATTGGTTCTTTCCCCACCAGCATTTCCTATTTATCTTTCTACAGAGAGGACAGGTAAACATGCATGACACCTATTTAGATAACTTAAAAATATGACACATATCCAAGCACAGCACATGCATTCAGCAGCATCCCGAACTGTAAGTTATTAAACTAAAAAACATCCTCTAACAGACAGCAGAATAGGCTGCCTCCCTTTCTCCTTAGATGTTTTCTCTATCCCATGAAGTGAAAGTAACATTTCCATGACGTAGACCTGACTTTTTACCCTCTAGGATCATCAGAGAATCAGGTACTAGAAAGATCATACATTTGTTCAGGTTAGAAAAGACCTTTAATATTGTTGAGTCTAACCATTAACCCCACCCTGCCAGTTCCACCACTAAACCATGTCTTTAAGTGTCTCATTTATATGTCTTTTAAATACTTCCAGGGATTGGTAACTTAGCCACTTACCAAAGCAGCCTGTTCCAATGCTTGACCATCCTTGATGAAATCTAGAGGGAAGAGCAGATGCAATATCAATGATTACATTTATACAGGTGACAGAGCAGCCAAAACATTTCCCTTGGAGGTTTCTCAACAAAATGTCTACAAGGCAAGACTCCACAGTACCCAAACACAGCAAGACAAACATCACCAGTTGTCACCTTCAAGGGTTTATTGGTTCCTTAGATCATCTAGTTAATTTTTTCTTATACCTCTCATGGACTTTCTTTTAGTCAAAAAGTTTTTAAGTATGTAGCAGGAGGAAAAAGTCATTTGTCTAACAGCAAACAGATGGTCATTACGAAAGGAAGGAGGACATCTCCCAGGATTGTGAACCTCTCTCCCCCTTAGGTGGACCAACATGAGAATTCCCTCATCCATGGTTTCTAAAAGCCACTTTTAGATGTGTCATTCACAAATATATTCTCATTGTACAATCCAGATATTTAATTTCCAAATCTACAGACTTCACATTAAATACCAAAAAAAAAGTCCATATAATTAACCATTTATGTAGAATGCCAGTCACAGGGAAGTTAAACCTGGCTACAGTGTCCCAACTGATGCTTCATACAACTTCTTAAAACAAATGCCACTGCAGCAAAGCAATCTAAAAATAACCTTCTCCAAAACTGCAAATGCAAACAGCCCACTCCTGTTCAGAACATCACTAGAATCAAGTTCTCTTTGATTAAACAGGATCCTGTAATCACAGCCTTCTGAGAATTTTTTTGGCTACTTTCAAAAATGTCTGAAATTTACTCTGTAAAATTAATGCACAGAATCTGAAAATTCTACCTTAGCAAATACAAAAGACCATTTTGATTAACTACAAATAAAACCCCCTTGAGCTAAAATGAATAAGGTTTAAGCTACTTCAAATTATTTTCCCGCCTGATAAAGCCATTATCACATTTAGAGCATTTACAATGCAGAACTACATTCCTTTGATCATCTTATAAAATTAATTGATCTTGCTTATCTATTGTACTATTTTAAATCATTTTAATTGAGGACATTAGGAGAAGTAATGGTAACAACCAATGCATTTATTAGCTACTGACGTTCAAGGCAGCAATGTCATTTTCATAATCTGAATTTCTCTATAACAAAATTCCATTCTTAATGGAATTTACATATAGATCACCCCCAGCCACAAATAATTTACTATTACTTTAAGTCCTAAAGGACAGGCAGAAAAACTGTGAAAAATCACTCCAGCCATACTTAATTTTAATTATTCTTTAAAATCAGATAGAGACCCTGAAGTTAAATTCTCATAATTAAATATAAATTAAAAGTTTCTAAAAGCCTTATTTTCAACTCCAATTTTAAATGCAAATGAACACATAAGAAAATTGTCCCATGAAGAACTGAGTAATGTTCATCTACAACGTTTTGCTCCATAGCCCAACACTCCTCCATCACCCAGAGTCCCATGGAAATCCTCACTGAGTCAAAGGCTACAGAAGGCTGAGTGCAAGATTTGATTCTTAACCAAAGTCCTGACCTTTGTCAGTGCTGCTCCTGTCAGTGTCTGCAGAACTGCCTGTCTTACCTTGAAAGAGTCCTAATGTTTCCATGGTAGACTGTGAGTTTGTGTGATCCACTGTGCCACAGATCAACTGAACCCATTTGCAAGAGAAAGGTGACTTTCCTTCCTAGTAAAGGAATGTTCCATTGCCCGCGTGGCTGAAATCATTATTAACACAAACTGAAATTTTCCTGTGCTAAAGATACCCTGGAAAATATGCTCCATCTCCAGCTTCAAGTCATCCACCTGACACACTGGGTCCTAGAATTAAAGAATATGTGATCATTTAATCAAGTTAAATGGTATTTTTAGCAGCACAAAAGCAAAATTTAGATATGCTACACAAATGCACACAAATGATTGTGCAGACATGCCATGGCATGCTTGGGAAATTGGTTCAGTCCTCTTTGCCATGAAGCTGTTGCACCACTCTGGGCAAATCACTCAGGTCATGTCTGTGCTGACAATTCCCATCATCCCCCTTCCAGGACCACTGGCCTTCTCTGCTATCACCTCTTTTTGTCAGTCTCTCTGACACTGTCTGCTTCAGTCCCCCTTGCTGGTCTTCAAGAAGAAGACATGCTGCCTTCTTTCTTCCTGCCTCCTGCCTTATCAGGTCAGCAATTTCTATTCCCAACTCCTTGTCCTGCTGCAGCTCCATCTCTCCTCCACTGCCTTCTCTCTTCTAGAGAGAAGACAAGCCGAGAAACAGCAGCTCAGACAACTGGCACAAACTAGCAGCATAACCAGGGTGTCTGACATAGGCTACAAAACATTACAATGCATGAAGAAGATTAGTTTTGTGAGTGTGGTGATGAAAGAGATTAAGGTTAGGATAGATGCACCATTTTTCCATTTCCAAATTACAAAATGAAGGCAATAACACTTGCTGGACTGTAAGCATATTATGTACCAAGCTTTAGGTGCTCACTTATATTCTGATTTTGACAATCTTTGCAAAAATAAAGAAGCAATTATATCTAAGTGGTTTATTGTGGTAACTTCTCAAACTAAGTTCTGTTGGATAGATGCTCCTATGTGGTAGGAGAAACCTGGCAGTCACTGCTGTGTGACAGTGCTGAGGTTTCTCTAATGAGACGGTAGCATGTGGAAGGTTTGCCTTTACCTGAGACAAGGCTGAATGTAACAGCTGCTCATGCTTTGATGGTATTAAATTAAAAAAAAAAAAAAAAAAGAAAAAAGATAATGAAAAGGTGAGTCAGCCAGCAACAAGATGTAAGTCTGCAACTAGATTGGGATAAGCAGCCCTTATTCATCCTGATAACTAGTTTACACTAAAGGAAACTACTCAGTAGAGAGAAGTGAGGAACTTGATTACAAGATGAAGAGAGGGGCACACAAGCAATTGCACTATAATATTCACCCCTTTTGTCCTTGGCCGAGACTACAGGCAGCAAATGCTGTGCTGCCCCCACTGGGACTCATCAAAGAGCAAGGGGAGGAAAGAAAAAGAAAAAAAGAAAGCTGCAATAAACTCTCTAAAGAGAAACTGCCTTTACTTGCTCTAATGACTGGACTTTTTTGTTTCTCTTAACATGGCTTGTAGTGAGTACAAAGCGCTGGCATTGCCCTTTATAGAATGAGAAAATGACAGTTAAAAGTAAACACATTTAAACATACACAGTGCCAGGACACCACCACATTTTTGCTACAACAGCAAGCCTCCTAACATTATTATTAGAGTACTGACTCTGAAAACTAGACTTTTTACTCATTCACTAAAGTATGCACAGCTTTAAGACAAATTTTTGGCTCAGTGGGTTTGGGATTTTTAAATCTTATTTTGTGTTTTTAGCTTCATCCCTAGAGGAACTCCTGAATCAAGAGAGTCCCATCACAAAAGTACCAGCTCTACCTTTCCAAGTGCTCCAGAGGAAAGGACCTGTTTGATTTCAGGCTACCTGAGGCCGTTTTTAATTCCCACAGTCTAAAGTTCTTGGCAGGAGAGGTAAACACAAGATTAGTAGAGTTGGAAGGCAAAAGGATAAATAAGAATACGAACTGGTTGGGTGGATATATTTTGAGAAACTAAAAAGATAAGGAAGTAGAGGCAGCTTTTACATAGAAAGCAAAACCAAAACTAAAATTACACTAATTTTAGCAGCTGAGCTCTTAGGCTGAGGGTTTTTCATTGGGCTTGTAACCTCCAGTGCACCTTTTCTGCCTCCTTTACAAGCCCAGACCTCCATCCTCCCTCTATGGTTGTGGTGCATCTGGCACACTAAATTCTGCTTCTATTACTAAAGAGCCCATTAATAACAACAGCATTGGCTTCCAGGCTGTCAGAACTGCTTTCATTTCAGATTTTTCTCTTGTTGAAACAGCAAAGAGTCTAAAACAATGCAGCTATGTCTCCCTCTAGTTTATGGTGTGATAGTTTGAACAGCATAGATATGGTTAACATCTTATTGCTACATCCTAAGGCAGTAGAGGTCTGTGTACAAAATTTCCCAGAGTGTATGCTATAAACAATATATTAACATATATATGTTAATATATGTTATATATTGTATATTAATAATATATTCCTAACACAGAGCTTGATAAAAACTACTGAACTTGTTCACTCAGGGAAATTTAATGCATTGTAGGTCAGTGTAAAAACATAGTCAAGATAAACTATGCCTATTTTATTCACCTACTTTAGGTGAGGTCAACCACTGGTGTGAAGGTGAATGCTGACCATAGCAAAGTGATATGTTTTGTGGTGAGTAGTTCAAGTGTAAAATCCATTCAGAATTTCATGGCACAATAATCATCAGTCCTGTGTCACCTCACTGGCAATGTCTTTGGGAATGGTCAGGCTCTCCCTGCCCCAAACACCTGGCTGCTCCTGAGTGCTCAGCAGGTGACTTCTGGTGTTTGTCTCTAGCTGCCTTGCAAGGTGGCAACAAATACCATGCTCCAATGGCTCTCTAAAACACAACAAAGGTTTGTTTTAAAGACCCCGGAAATCTGAAGGCATCTGTTACTCAGTGTAAGTAATCCACTAACTTAATTAGCTCTATCAGCAAGTGTTCCTTTGGTTTGATTCTTATAGGAGCAAATCCCAGCAAAATGCAACCAAGAATGCAAATCATGAGTCAGGGTGACCATGACACATGATTTTTGTAAGATTTTAAGTAACATGATTGTAAGATTTTATAAGATTTTAATGAGCAATCCATGGCAAAATGCTAGACCTTTCATTTGGAAAAATGAAAGGTGATTAAGTCAAATTCTTCATCTTTGGGGTCCTCAGGAATGTGAAAAAATGGTTTGATGGTAAATGGAGCAGCTTAATAATTCCCCTAGTGGATGGCAGGAAGTTCTACAATAACACAACTTGTCCTGAAGTTTTGATTATCTTGCCAGAAACATGAATACTTAGTCAGGCTTTTCAATAAAGCAAGTTTTCCAGCAGACTACTAAACAGTGGGTATAAAAGATTTTTTTACCGGAGAAGAAACCTACAATGAAAAGACAGTTGGGGCAACTCTGATCCCGGACATGGTCCTCCAACAGACTATTCCTGGATTTATGGCATTACTGGTTCTTAACTGCACACAATGAAATCCTTATCACAGTCCTGGCAAACTCCTGCAGAGGAATCAACCCCAGGCTAGTAACAGTTATGACACGCCTCCAGTGGAATGTGTCTTAACACAACCCTGGGTTTTCAGGCTTGCAAAGCAATAATCCTAACATGGAAAGCAGTTAGACAGCTATTAACACAAAGTTCGCTCTGACATGGCTTGACCAAGGAGTGTGGTGGTATCAATTGAAAGAAGTGAACATCAAAGAGGACACAGCTGAAGTGTTCCCTTAGAACACAATTTTGTAGAGAGAAGGTGTGCTACGATGGATGCTAAGATGGAGCTCAGGAACAGTAATGGCAGCAATAACAGATGTTTTAGTCTTTATCTATAGACTTAAATCTTCAATATGTACCTCTGTTACATATACCAAACATCCCATTTGCAAAGTATTTACTAGATAATAATTGCATCAAATCTGTGAGCCATATCTTCATTTTAATTTTTATTTCTTTGCTTATAAAAACATATACAGAGGTGTCAGTACAAGGCAAATCACTTGGATTTGATGTCAGTTTATTTACCAAACAGTAACCTTCAACTTAGATCAGGCTAGGTTTGCATGTTTGAGCATCTCACTTGTCTCGCTCTGCCAGCCTCCGTAAGGGTCTAAATCACTAATGCTAAATGTCAGCCAGTGAGGAGGACAATGCATCTGGCACCACCACAGAGTAGTTGTACCTTGTGGCAAGGCAAGGAAATGCTCTCTCCCTGTTATGGCTGCATGGGCTTTCCTAATCTGTGAGGGAAAGGATTTGAGCTGCTGGAGCACAGGCAGGGATGGGGGAAGCACACCTCCCACTCCCAGGCGCTGCCATGGAGCACGGGCCCTTCCAGCGCCTTGCAGCGTTGCTGTCTGGACAATCCAGAGAGATTCGAGGCCTCAGGAACAGCATGGAGCCCAGAGTCACTGCCCTCAGCAAACTACACTTGTCCAACTCCTTCCATCAAGGCCTGACCTCCCTGAAGTGTCAGCAGAGGCCGGGCACAGGTCTCCTCAGAGGACACCAGCACATCGTGTGTCCAGCTGATGGTGGCACTCCCTGAAGCAAACAAGTGCCACGCACAGCAGTCAGCAGCACACACCTTCCAGGCACACCTGTGCCACCCCGTTCAACTTGTTGCTCTACTCACTCATGCTAGTGTGAAAGAGGAACACAAACAGCCTGCAGAAGAAAATGCAAGTGAATAGGACAGTGACCCAAACAGAAGCCTGTCTATGTAAATAATCAGGCATTGAGAAAGACAAAAATAAGCCTTTCAAACAAATCTGAACTGCCTCAAGGCTTCATGCTGCCTGTGACAGCTCTCTACAGATATTTCCATCCCTTCCTCGTAAAAATATTGCAGTTCTAAGCAGAAAAGTATAAAAAGCCCAAGAGCAGGGGTGACTGAAGCTAAGCAGCAAGGCCTGAAGACTCCCAAACCTGGCAGAAGGGGAGGAGGTGCAGCAGGCAGCCCCTCCAGCTCCTCCCACCCACTGCCACTCGTTACTCCTGGTCTCTGGACACAGAACCATGCAGACCTCCTCTGAAAAATACCTGTGTTACAGTACAGCTCCCACCTTTTCCCTTCCATGGTCTTTGGGAATGAAGGGGCCGGGGGGAAATTGTCATGTAGATAACATAACACATGCAATTCAAATGTGATCTCCTAATGAAGGAGCAGCACTGACTGATCCAAAGAGGAACGTCCCAGCAGGGAAAGCAGACTGTGAAGTTATGTAAATAAGAGGGTCCCAAGGAGAGGCCTCTCATTTGCCCATCTGGGAGAAACACTGCTGGGGCAAACACATTCATCTTGTGCTGTGGTGAGGAGGGGCAGAAGCTGCACAGCAACATAGTTCAAATGGAGATACACACAAAATATCCCTCTCCCACCAGTGCAACCGTGGTGTTTCTATAATCACAACTGCAAATTTTGTAATAAAATGAGACTTAGAATCATAAATTATATGTAAATTGCTTGTGTATAATTTACGAATACCTAGGGCTAGATATTATTATTCTCTGCATTGATAGTTTTCATCCAAATGCTCAGATTGCTCCTTTGTAGCTTAGCATCCTCTCTTCTCCTCTGTGACCACACAAGTGAATACACATATCGAAAGGAGCAATATTTACTTATGACCAAAGGGGGAACTATCCTTGTTATACTGAAAAGCTTATATTTACTATAGGAAATAATAATAATAATAATAATAATAATAATAATAATAATAATAATAATAATAATAATAAAGTCTAAGTTGCTTTCCTCATAAAAAATACTAAAGCAATATGATCTCAGCTTGCCTATGATTAAGGGTGCTTTGTAAACAGATTGTTGTTCATTTTGTGATTCAGACACTATAATACTGCAAGATCAGGGTCTGTTTTAGTCTGAAAATATTTAGCAACCCTACAAGTTAAACATGATATATATAAATAGAACTTCCTAATTAACATTTCTCTTTTGTCTGACACTTTATTTGCCTTTATTTTTTTAATGGATAGCAAGCACAATGACAGCATGGTATTACTCTTGAAATAAACCTGCCAAGACAAAAGCATGTGTCTTGGATTTATTTTTAACAAAAAGAACAGAAGTAGCATCTTTTCCTGGGGTTTTCTTTTGTTCTGTCTGTAGGTTGTTCTGATTGTAGGTTGATTGGTTCAGTAAAAAACAATAAGTAGAAAATACTTTTTCTGAAGAGATATTCAGTACTTTAACCTGCCCTCTAGACCTAAGATACATGGAAGATACTTAAGGGTCATCTGTGTTATTTGACAAGTGTTACATCTGGTATGACAGGCAAAGATACAACCTTAGCACTCATCTGATGGTGCCATTTTGAACCTAACTCTGGTGGCAAAATGTTATTTTTTTTTTTAATACAAAATGTGATAGCTTAGTGCTGAAACAGGGATTTCCAGACAGAAGATAATATCAAAGTGGCCATTTGTGATGCCTGAAATCGTAACCTCCATGTAAGGCTCAAAGACCCATTCCACGCAAGAGATACATACATAAAACACTGCAGTCATTTATGGATGCCCTTTAGCCTAGATGTCTAAAATTATTCCAGTGAAATACAGCAACCCAAACCCAGGTTTTTGACATTTTACAGAATGATTATATGGGAAACTAAAATTAGATAGCTATGTGGATGCTCTAGTCATAAGAATGGCTGTCCTCAGCAGGCTGCTGCACAGACACTTCAGCTCCACACCACAGTTGAGAAGAAAGAAATGTGGCCCCTTCAGCTTTCCTTGCCTAGGTAGGTACTACCCAGTTTCTCCTTTTGATCCATCTCTAAAGTACTTTCTGGACATGGAATATAGCCCAATAACTCTCCACAAAACCTTGTGTTCCAGGACTCACCTCCTGCCCCTTGCCCCCAGCCCACAAATGTAAGAAAAATTCTTTTTGATGACTAGTCCAGAAAAAAATATTGATTCCTGAGGAAATATCTCCACACAGATACTCCCCTACCATATTTTAGGCAATAATTGATTTAAAAAATATCTTCATTTTAATAAGCCTGAGCTATAAGATTTTTTTTCACATGTTGCATAGCCTTGGTGGAGTAAACATGGGGACATCCAAGGACAGCCAGGACAGAGGGAAAAAGGTGCATTGCAGCCTGTGCCTGCCTACATAGCTGCATTAAGCTAAGCCACAATCTTGCCTTTAAGCTAATTAATTAACTGCTTTCAACCATAACTGTTTCTTCACAGCTTTCTTAGTCTGGCAGTGATAAATACACAGTAATGATGTTAACAGTTTGGATTTACACAGCTGGTGTAACATACAGAATGGCATTCATATTTATGGACTTGGCAAGGTCCCGAGCCACCCTGCACTAATGTATCACCACTGAAATCACAGCAACTGGGCAGATTTACACCACTGAGTGATCCAATGACCCACTGGGTGTATCAGCTCCTATGTGGGCATTAAGCCCAAAAGCAATATTTATATATTCATAAAAGTATATACTCACCAAACAAACTAAAGGTACTACACTGGAAATCACCTCTCTTCAATTACTGCATGTAATTTTTAATGCTGCTCAAGTTTAATTACAGTGAAGTACTTAGCTGGGCTGCAGCTGATTGATCATATTCTTGACTACTTCTCCTCACAACTGCCAGATGGAGAGATCTAGATTAGTTTACACCACATAATGAGAGCTTACTAGTGAAATATGAATTAATATTGTGTAGTTCAACTTGACCTGCTTTATCAAACTTTATTTTAAAAACCCCACCTCTTGCTAATCAATTCTCTTTATTTGCCTTTCTCAGCTTCCCAGGAATTGCTTTGCATTTAGGTATTTTATTTAAAATGGAAATGAAATCATAATACATTAATTTACTCAATAACCAAATGCATAAAACATGTCAGGTTTGGGTTTTGTGGGGATTTTTAGTATGACCTTGTTTGCACATTGGTTATGTTCTTTTACTCACTTGTTTCTTTGGAGGAACTTTTGAGTTCCTCAAGATTCATGCTACTAAAGAAAAATTATTGTATTTATAATGTTGCTCATTTGATCCATCTGTGACAGAGTTCAAGAGAGAAGGAGAGGGAAGACCATTAATGAGAATATGTTTCTCTCAAGTCCTAGTATTTACACTAATTTAAAAATATTCTTTTTCTCCTCTATCCCCTCGCTTCAAAAACAATAAGAAAACATATCCTTAATTTACTCACTTCAAAAACTTGACTAAGCAATGCCCAAAACACGATGAAATAAAAAAGATAACTTTTCAGCCAGAACTACAAATCAGTTGTTAATCTTCAGCATAAATATCAAGAGAAGACCTTCTGTCCTAGCTCAGGAGGAATGGGACAGAGACAGAATAGAGTAGGGACCCTTGTATTTCTGCTGTGATTCCAGAAGCAACCTAGAGAGATTTGCTAGGCATAAAGTGTTAACAGCTCCTACAGCTTCAGACAAGTATGTGTTAGTTGTAACATGTTTGAAATGAATTAAAAGTTAACCTCACATCTGCAGAAGACTAAGTGCATTACACAAGCCTACATACATGAATTTAGCTTTGGAAAGAGCTTCATAAATTCTGGATGAAGGAGTAAGAAGGAGGCCAGTTTGGAGCTTGGTGGGAAGGAGCCATGATGAAAAATACTGAATTTAACAAGTAGTGGCAGAGGCACGGCTGCAATCCACAGCACAGGGTCACTGTGGGAAAGCAGAGGAGCTGGCATGGGTGCATACCAAGGACCAAGCAAGTGCTGTTCTACAAGCCAAGCAAAGACAAGGGTGCCAGGAGTTACACGCCTGTCCCACAAACACCCAGGTGGCCAAGACTCCAAGGCTGATCTTTGAAAATAGATCATCACAGCATTACAAGAAATATTTGAAGGTGTAGCTTTGGCTCTTACTGAACACTGCCAAAATAATTTCATCCTCTTTACTAACATGTGTACAGATTAATTACCAATGTAAAATACAGAATGCCTGAAGAAATGCAATGCGTTTCATTTTCGCACCTGGTGCAATCTGGTACACTGATCCCTCCCAGACTGTTGTGTTTTACTGGATGTAACAAAGGAGACTGTAAGCAAAATTATCATTGCAAAACCTTTCAACTGCTTGGAGAAAAGAACAGGAGAACAGTTGGCATCAGTTTTCCCATACAGTTCTGTTGCATCAAAATGTTTATTGGTAATAACTGCTGTAAGACAAAATTTTCAGGAGTATAAATGTGATTTAAAGAAAATTGCATGGATGGATGTTTCTTCTGCAAATGTTATTGAGAATGAGCAACTTGCAAAAAGGTTTATGCATTTGCCATATAAAACAATCAACTGCAGAACTCCAAAACAGGCAGGGCAGACTTGGCATCTGCCTGTATTCCATTAAATAAATGAGTAAGCAAAGCAGTTGCATAAAAAGTTTTTTAAGATGTATAAAACAATGGACTACAGATAATACTAGAATGGGAGGACAAACCCATTTTATTTTACAAGGTAAGCAAGTAATTGTTTGTATGAATGGCTGTGTCTATCTGTTAGTGTAATAACTGCCTGCAGAACACATGAAACAAGCTAGTAGCAATAATTATCTGGAATTAACAATGAACATAAATATTTCTTTGCACTCACTAAATAAACAGCAACTGGAGCTTAGTATTCACCAATGGTGGAACCAGAGCACAGCATTTATCATGATGAAAGGGAATAACCATTCCAAAGAAAGCAATGGAGAAGCTGGGTCTCTCCATTAATAACAAACAGATAATTTGAAGTTTTAATTCCACTGCTTCTAAAGCTGCATGAAAAGACTGGATCACAGCCAAAATGCAATAATCACAATGTCTGCAAATCAAAGAAATAAGCCATCAAGAAACTAAAGTTTTTCTGTACAATGTAATTATCAAACAATACCAATCCCTCTTGCTATCTTAACTTGGAAAAATAAAAGACCTTTTAACATCCACCAGCAAATGGACCAGGATTGTAAAACTGTGAACTCTCTCTGCATCCCACCACTGTCACACAGACTCTGAGAATCAGTTACTATGCTTATTTTTGCCATCACCATAATGAGAAAAGGGTGTCTTCTATGTGAAAAAGGATGAAATACAAGGGCTTTTGCACCTTTCCTCTATTTGCTTTAGCTCCTTCTTTGTATGGAAGTAGAGAATGTCCTGATTTGGTTTTTTCTTCACTACAGCTGCTTTCAGTTTGCATACTGCTTGCCTATCTGATTGGAGATGAGCAGGTGTGTGCTGCACTCTATTCCAATTTACATTCTGTATTTTAAAACAGACCATAACTTGCCCTGGGCATTTGGTTCCAGGACAGAATGCCAAATACAGAGCAGGAAGGTTTACTTCTTAATTGCCTAAGTAAATAAAACTTTCTTGTGAAATATGTTACTATATAAAACATTGATGAAATACCACAGGGTAGTTCTGCATTTTCCAATCCCCACCCTCACAAATATGATAACTACTGGATTTCCCACACTATCTTAATAGCTGGAATAGTTCTTCCTTTTGGTCAGTTAAAAGCATCATGAGATCCAGGAAGAGTTCCTTTGGGACATCCATGCAGGTTCTGTTACTTTGTTTAGGGGGTGTAGGGGAATATACAGAAATATACTTTGATATGTTGCAACACAGACTGCAACAAGGAAATTAAATTATTCATTGTCTTGATTTTTTTAGAAAATTTGTTGCTGCAGTGGGGAAACCAATACCTACAATGTACATCACCAATACATGATGAGTGACATCCTTCATATATACAGTACCAGTCTGAGATGTTGCTCCTACTGTCTGGTATTGATTAGAAATCAAGGTCTGATTTGGATCCTCTCTCAAACCCATACACCTGAGGGATGGTAATGAAGACTACCCAGACTGTCAAGGCAATAGCATTAACTAGTTCTGAAAGTTAATCATTTAGTATGGCTCCAGGGCCTGCAGCTAGTATATTTTAGGAGTCATGACACTATTTGGTTTAATCTATTAACTCTTCCTTGGTTCTATCCACCTTGACTTTTCATATTAAGAAAACGTCCATGAAATCTAAATTATCTTGATCAATATTATAGCACAGATTTCTTCAGATTAACCTGTTAAACTACATACAATCCTTCCACAGGACTTGAAAGGCCACAGCAAACATTTCTCATCCTGATCTATGTTCATCACAGGTGTCTTGGAGCACAGTATGCCACTTCCAGCAGAAATCCACAGATGTTCTGAGGGTAACATTGGTCCAGCCCAATGAATTCTACCATCTCCTATTACCCTAAGACATTGCCTTTGGATGGTACAAAGAGATCCTGAAGCAATTTTCCTATACATTTCAAAAGCATTAATCTCTCTCATCACAAATTTGGCAAATTCAAAGTTGGACGCAAATCTGAGAACACAACAGCTTATCTCTGTTTATGTTCAATGTTTTTTCTTTTCCCTTTCAAAACCTATTTTTATCTATATAATTACAAAGTTTTCAACTCTGTGCTCTTATTTCTGTCATTTTCTGCAGAACAGCCTTCTTCATTTTATTTCTGCTTTTCAGAGATCATCATAACAAACAAATAATCATTAATTAATCCAACTATATTGTTACTATTACATCATGAATAGCAATTAGGATTAATCTCAGCTATGTTAGTAATCTAAAATTTAAGCATCTGCTTTTACCAGTTCCTTGGACAGGCAAGTCAATAAAGACAAGAATCTGTAAAATTGAGCTATACTGTGTCTGAGACATGTGAAATGGAGTATTTTGACCTGTAGAAGTAAGTCTTCCTATTGCTTGACTGTAAAGGAAACCTTGTAGAAACCTTCTACATTGCTTACAGACTCAATTTTAAGGTACATAATATTAGCCAAGATAAATACTACTATTCTCATCTAATTCTAATTTTATTGTTGCTCTGCACCTATACTGAAAAGTTGTTTATTCCTGCGCATTCAGTAAATTTTAGTACTTAATCCTTGGCCTGAATCAAGCTGGAAAACATTGAAGTTTCTGTTGGAAGAAGTACCCCATATTCTCATATTACGTCTTACTAACAATTATTCAAGTAGTGATTAATACAGTGTCAAAATGTTGCATTACCAGGAAGGAGGTATAAATTATGAAATACGTCAGTAGTTAATTCAACTATAATATCTAAAGTATTGTAGAAATGGGGATAAGTTTGGCTAAAGCAATTTCCAGTTGACAGAGATCTGTCAAAGGATTTTTCACTAGAAATAAGCTGGTGATATAAACAAACTTTTGATCTTTTTTAGTCTTTCATGTTTTTTTCATAGTCTATCCAAATAATATAGAACAGCTTATACAAATCATTCTATCTTTTGCAATTTGAAATAGCACCATTTTAAGGAAGAATTTCCGATTAAAAAAAAAATTAAAATTGTTCCCAAGTAAGACATTTGTGTTTTAAAGAGGCCATTAGGAATTCCTAATACCACTGTTACTCTGTGCAACTGTTATTTCCATCATAAATATGTCACAGGTTTTATTAACCAAGAGAAATGTGTGGTAGTTTTACCAGCTGTAGAGTGTTGCATCCTGAAAAGCAAACACTGCAGTAGAGGATACTGTGAAACAATTTCATTGAACCAATTAAGTCATACTTATAATGTCTTTTTCCCCCATTGTAAAGGGCTTTTCATTAAAGTTATTTTCACACTTATTTTTTTAAATGCTAAAAAAAGAAGTATATACACCATTCAGCGTATTTCAGATAACTTTGAGTTTATATTTTCATGATGCACTGGACGCATTTTAACACCAAGTTAACAAGAAGGATCAATGTATACACAGCAAGAATGTCTTCTTTTCCTCCATACAGCAATTTAAAAAGAAATTTCTTACAAAATGTGTGTAGTTTTAAGACAACAGATGGTCTTGTCTCAGTGCAAGAAATAATAAAAGAGTGGATAATATATCATCTCTCTCTAATAATGCCTGTATAGGCACTTGAATTTTAGATTGCTAAAAAGAGCAATCTAGAGACATCAGATTTGTAGAACAAGCATGGAGTGAGAAGCTCAAGCAGTGAAGACAGTGAATGTTCTTATTGGAAAGAGAAGTGTAAAAATATTTTAGAGACAGCCTTTTAAACAATCATTTTTCAAACATCTCTAACTTAATGCTATTGCACTCTGACTTGAAGCTCTGAAACAGAATGATGGAATCCCGTAGCTATTTCCTCTGTGCCAAACCAGACCAAGACTCAGGTTCTGTAAAGGCTTTTTTTGCAGCTGTAATTTTACTTATTCAGCCTCAGAGGTGAATCTCCTCATTTTGATCAGCTGGATTTCTCATGTGAGCCCAGTCACAGTGACATTCCTGCAAAGTCACCACACTTTGCCTGGCAGCGGGAGCTCCTAAGGCTATCCGGAAGAAAGATGACCACAGATTTTATTAGTAATCTTATTGATTTGGAATTGAAATAGAAAACTTAGTCTCACAAAAAAGATTAAACTCTTTCTACTTAGTTGACATTCTGACCACTTTATTTTAAGCCTGATTTCTCACATTTGGAAGAATTAAACCCCCAAAAGCAAATTTATCCTTGATTATGCTCTGTTAAGCACAGAACTATGTTTATAGGAAAACATGAAGCCATACCCTATATCACTAGAATTTTGAATGGGAAAAATGGCAGTGTTCCATCTCCTTTTCTGTATTCCTTTAATATTTGAGAGCTTGTTATTCCAACATACACTCTTGGTGTTTTTCCATAATTCAAAAATTCTCCATGTTATTTTAATACATAAATTTTATTAGAAAAAGCTTCCATTTGCCAGAAGTATGACTGAATGCTGATAAATTACTGTTGGCCTATAGCAATTTTTCCAAGCAGTCTCCATGTAAGTGTAAATTTAGTCAAACAAATCAAAATGTGAGTTATGTTCAAATGAAAATAATGATAACTACTGAATGGTCAAAAACTGTTAGTAGCTATTAATAAATAATCCTCAGCTCATATGGTGATGTCAATCAGCACTATTATTTTACCCATATAGGAGGAGTTTAGTAAGGTAGAACTGCACAGCGATATGCAAGTTAATCATCGTACACAGCACGGTATTGTCAGAGCTCAAGAATGCCTTTGATCCCCACCTCAGTTTCCGAGCATTGGGGTCACCCTTTTGCACAGCATTCAAATGTGGTGCATGAATACTTCAGCACAGATCCAGAATGAATGACTGAGCTGCACTAGGTCACAGTGTAATCGTGACATTATCAATTATATAAAAAAAAATTTCTAAGTAAACCAGCTACCTCACATGTACACATAGCCTTTTTCAATATTTTTCATCAAAACTTTGAGTGCACAGACATACAGTGAGCATACACGTCAGTCAAAGGGATTGGAAGCACTTAGGAGGAGACGTTGCGCTCTGTTGCACCCGTGATGTAAAACGCAGAAGTTTAGATAGGCCTTTGACATAATGGACTTGACGAGAAGAAAACCTGAGCAGAGAGGGCACCTGGAGAGCCCCCAACAGCCCCGGCAGCCCCGTGACATTTTCATACCCAGACCTGAGCAGGACCTAAGCTCTGCCTATCACTGCTGCAAGGTCCCCAGCACCTCTGCCAGTGAAATGTCTCTCACTTCCATACTCCACTTGTTGAAACAATGCCAGCCTATGGAAAGCTGATGCTGCAAACCAATAGCTGGTATCTGAAAGTATGGCAGGAAAGAGATAGGCTTGTGGGAAACAGCTCTCTGGGAAAGTGAGCAATCTAGCAAAAACTGGCTGGGAAATTTTCGTTGAAAAACCACTACGCTGTAGCTGAATATATGCTCTTCAAAAAAGCAGTGTGTCTAAGGATGAAGCCAGAAACTAATGTCTCTCATTACACCTCTGTCAATTTCTAGGACAACATACAGATGGCATCCAGTCTGGTATTTTCCTGCTACTGAGCAAATAACAAATCTGTTAAATGTGTATTAATACATATTAATGAAATATATATTTGCACAAAATGTATTTCTAGAAGAAACAGGGTTATTTCATTTTAGAAATGCAAAAACTTAATTCAAGTTATAACGCTATTTGGTTGTACTAGGGATTTTGTGCCTAGGAGATATCAAAACAAAAAAAAAATGGAAGGAAGGAAGGGAAAGAAAGGTCACTCTTGCAGTAAAAAGGAGAAAAAAACCCTAAAATATTCCTGTTATTATAATTTAATTGGCTACAATTTTAAGCAGCTATTTGTGTTGATTTGTAAACACAAAGCCTATATTTTAATAGAACTATGCTTGTAAAGCTCTGGGATATTAAATGGTTCTAATTCTATTCTACTTTATGCCTAGTTCAGGAAATGACCTCTAGCTAGATCTGGCCTTGTTCTATCATGCAACTAGATTTTTCTTACAGAAAATAAATTAAAAAGGTGTGACCTTGCTGAGGGCTTGCAGAGAAAATGAGGTACATCTTGTCACAAGCAGAAGAGCCTATTTGAAACACGGTTTGTTCAATTTGAAAGGCTGCTGCTTTCCTCAGATCAGAAGTTAAGATAAAGGCAGTTGGATGAAAGAGGAGAAACATTTCCAAGGGATGAAATTAAAGAGCTACACTGGAATCCCATTCAGTGACACAGTGCCTTTTTGTGTGAGGGTTTATCTGGGACGCATCAGCCACACCTTGTCCCTGCACAGGAGCAGGCTCTTCACCCAGCACAAAGCCTGTGGCAGAAGGAGAGCATGAGGACTGCTCACCGATGGCAATCAGAGGACATTCTCCCCCACACAGCAGGGCATGGCAGAAATTAAATAAGTCGCCTAAGTATTACGCATTTTGTTGGGAGAAAAATCTAAGTCCCTGCTTCTCTCGATCTCAGCAGCTCTCTTGTGAGCTCTGTGCTTCCCATCACCAACAAATGTGGCATCAGTGGGCAATGTTCCCAGATGGCTAACACCTCTGCACTGAAAATTCAAGTTTTAAGGAGGTGGTAGAACACCCCACCCAAAAATGGGTATTCAAACCTGTCTCACCTTTATGACTGGCAGCTCACACTCAATTAACTTTTAATTTGACCTCCTAAAAACACACAGCAATTTGTTTAATACCACCTCACCAGAATAGCTTATATTTGGTGTCCAAATCAAAATAGGTTTATTTCATCATTTCCCTTCTAGTATCCTAAATAATTTCCTTGCTCATGATCACGAAAAGTATCAGGTAGCAAGGCTGTGAGTCAGTCATGTCCTTAAGTGCTTATCTAAGCCTGGCAGGAACTCGGTCAGGTTAGCTCTGGGCTCACTGTGGTCCACCAGGGTGGACCAGCAGCACACAGGTTTATTCCTCCCTGTAGCTGCAAACCTGCAGCACCATGAGCCCGTGGCTGGCTCCCTCCTGCCCCAACCAGCCCAGCCCAGAGCCACTCAGGGCTCTGACTCTGCTCTACAACACAGCAGCTTGCTCCCAGCACAGCGAGTCCCCCGCAGCCGGCACCCTCCGCACCGCTGGGGGACACCAAGCAGGGAGCAGAGGGTGTCCCCTGACCCACCCCAGAGCCAGGCTGGATGCCACGTCACTCCCATCCCTTTCAGACTCCAAGGCTTCTGGCAGGTGGGGTGGATCGCTCCCACAGCCACAGCAGCACTTACATAGGCTTTTTCTTGCAGTGCTTGAAATGTATTTAATCCCAACGTGATTATCAGGTACCCCTGCTTTTAGTATCGTAAAAGCAGAACCACAGCCTGCAAAAGATTGCCTTCCAATTATCTCACAGCAGCTACTTAAGTATCACCCAAGCATATGTTGTGCTAATTCTTATGACCACATACAGTTTCATTTCACTTGTTCAGAACAAACCCTGACTGCGAACAAAGCTTTTGGTGAAGTGACAAGTGGAATTCCAAACGAGTAAGACAAATATTTTCTCCAGAGGCTAAACCTACTGCAAAATATTAATCTCCTCTTCTACACATCTTCACATGTCTTTGGTGAAACACCTGTCTGGAATTGTTAATAACAAATATTTTTCAGGGTATACACTTCAAAGACAGTACTGCAATGTCAAGCAGTGTAAAACTTTTGAAGTAATTTTAGCTAAATACTTCTGTGACAACTGTCTGAATCAATTTGTCTTAGTTGACTATATTCTGGTATTATAAAAACCTAAGACCTGGCTACCAGCCAAAAAGGTAAAAATATGAGTGAAGTCATAGCTAATAAGTTGGACAAATCAAACACACACAGACAAAAAATGATAATGCTGTAGTTGATTTAGGAAATTATCATTGCCCTCTGCTTTCTTAACTTTCAATTAAAATGCTATTTTTCCTTAAAAGGACTGAATGAAAGAAAAAAATTTATGCACTAATGGCCAATTCAATAAAGCAACGAAACAGCAACAACCTAATATTAAGGAATTACAAAATGAGAATATTATGTCCTTGCTTTGCATGGCAAAATGTTAGTCCTTAGCAAGAATAACGATTCAAAGTAAGATAATGCTGAGAAAGGATGGCTATTTTTAATTGCTGAAAAACCTCAAATCACAGGCAAGTAATAAGGCCAAGAAAAGGAAATAAAAAAGAAATAATTGTGTGCATGTGTTGGAGGGGTGGGAGGAGAAAAGAAAGCAAACTAGGACTGGAGACTTAGCAAAACTTCTGAGAATTACTCACAATTGTGGTAGCAAAAAAAATTACCACCCAACAAAGAAGGTCAAGCTGACCTCAAGATTCTAAGTCAGGCTCTTGAAATCCTAAATCATACAAAGCCCCATCACTTCAAGGCATACAAACATAAGAGGATTAAGGTAAGTGTCCCACCTAAAAGCCTGAGAAAACAAAGATTAGTTTTAAGTACTGAAAAGAAACACAAATCATATGGATGCTCAGTGCACAGGAAGGAATAATTGTTAGGATGTCTTAAGAGCACAGTAAACTAAGTACTACATAACATAAGAAAAAATCCAGGTTTGCTTGCCACTTTTTGAGTGCAAATATACTCATGTCAAAATGTAACAAATATTAAAGGCTTAAAGAACCGACTAAAAACCCATTGAAGTCATGGTAAGATTTGTATTGACTTCAGTTAGCCAAGACCCTCTGCTTAGAAAGATTAAGTAGAAGACAAATAAAACTATTCTTCCTAGGGGAGGGCAGTAAAACTGCTTCTCTCAGCTCACTGTACCTACCTGAATGACTTCAGTAACACACTTATCAACACAGCCACACAGCAACAAAGGCTTTCCCTATGGGCAAACACTCAGAAACAGTTTATGCTAGTTATGCTATCAGACTCTTGGTCATATTTGCATTTATGCTGCATTTATGTTAGCAGGACAAAGTGTTGTGTCTTTTAAAGGATGACATTAATTTTGGACGTTATTCTACAAGTTTGAACTGTAATGGTCATGTCTTGACTTTGTGAGATGTCAAATGCAATTTGAGCATGCACTCCAAATTCTGTATTCATTTTCATGTCAGGGAATATTTTAAAATAGTAGTGATACAATTGTTTATGCTCCTAACTACATGGAAAGAAAAGTAATACCCATGATTTATGGGCTGACCAGCATTCCACCAGTGAACACTACTTCAAGAAGTTATTATTTAATTAAAGAACTCAAGCTTGGAAAATTTCCATTCATCTTCTGGTTTCATACTTGCTGGAAATAATCACTGGCTTGTGGCATTACTGAGCACTTATGTTATCCTGTCTCTCTCTTCTAACCCAACTCAGTAAGACAGAAGCTTGGACTAACCTACCAAACATTAAATTTTCAGATTGTGTGATTCATTAAAATTAACACTTGCACCTTTGTCCTGTACTAGTCAAAAAGCATCTACTGAATCCTCTCAAATATCTATTTATTTAAATGCAAAAATGAAATTAAGGATCTGGGAGATCCCCATGTTTTTACAAGCACTTAGTCAACTAAAATACTCCCTGACATCAAACAAGTCACTTGCCAAGTGGTCTCTTTTGAACCCAGCTGAGAAGTGGATAAGGGTTTTAGAGCTGAACCAGAGGCAAAGGGCTTGGCAGATTCCACCACATCTGAACTGTATCCCCAGTGCTGCCTCCTCTGTGGAAGCTAATAAACCACACTGTTTCAGAGGAAAAAAATACTCTGACAAGCAATTAAGTCCTGTCAAGTCAATAACCTTTTGTCATGAAGACACTTAATGGGGGAAAATTTCCCTTTTAGTTTATACTTTATTCTTCTCAAAGGTTGTTTGATGAAAAGTCACCTATCACATTATAAGCAGAATTGTGTTTTTTAAAGAATTAGGCAGAGTCTTGGGTCAATTTTCCACAAGGAAATCGAGACAGGCATGGTTCTAGTGGCCAGGATGACCATTCACTGGGAATCATAGCAATCTGCATTTAATAAAAATTAATTTCACCTATAGACGCAACACACTCCAGACATTTAACTTCTCTTGTGTTTTTCTCCTAGTCCTATGAGGAAATGACTTTCAGGATGAGAAGCAAGTAGGAAGCATATAACTTCGAGCTACTTCAAGACAATCATCTCTCCCATTTACATTTAGCATCCTAAGCACAATCTAAAACTTGTTAACACCAGACCATTTTCAACCACTTTCATAGCAATATTCTCCAGAATTTGTGTAAAAAGTTTTCAAGAAGTTAAACATTTTTGTTCACCAAACATTAGACTTCTGCTTAGAAAATACTGATAATTATTTTAAAGTAATTTTGATAATGTTTTCAAATAGATGTAGAATTCCCACAAAAGACTAAGGTAACATTATCTGCAGAATATTGTTTTTATAACACTAGTGGCTAAACAAAAGTAACTTCTTCATTGAATTAACCTATCTTCTGAGCCATTCCTACTTGTCAGATACAGACAAAAACTGCACTGTTTGAACCCATTTTGGCCAGCTGTTGCACAGAAGAACACAAAGTACATAAGGTATCAGTACACAAGGTCACAGTGCAGAGCAAGCACATATTCAGAGAGTTTTTCACTGCCATTTCCTACGAGCCTTTAGCATAGGCAGAATTTCAATATCATTACTAGGTCACCCACTGCTCTCACTTCCTCTGTCAAAGAACTTTCCATGGCAAAAGTGACAGCCATTCAACAGCTATATTGAGGTCTTGTTGTGTTGTGGGGAGCAGTGTAAAAACACAAGGTTGGACAAATAAATGCTTTGTTTCTTATCAGAATTGCTTCAACACCCAAGGGAAGCACAGCAGGAGCAGGACACCCTCCCTTTCCCCGTTGAGAGGAATGCAGCAGCTGAGGACTTGCACATCAAATTCCTGAGATGCTGCCAAAGAAAAAACAGCAGCATCCCATGACCTGTCTCCCACCAAGCATTGCAGTGAAGCTCAGCCATGGCTGGGCCCAGCCAGAGAACTGATGGCAGGGGCGCTGTGGGGGCACAGCTCTGCTCTCCCCCATTATCAGGGACACACAGCTCCTGTGGTGACTCCTCACAGGATCTGTAGCGTCGCAGGGAACCCCTGAAGGAAATGCAGTAGCAGAGCTATTGCCTATGGCGATGCTATGGAAAGAAGTGGTAGTGACAAGATGACATTGAGAGTCTGACACTGTAGATTAGCCCAGAACCATATCAAAATGACTTGCAGTTATCAGATCTAGATGACAATGAGACTCCAGCATCCCTGTCATCTATACTGAAAAAATAAATAAATGCTACATGCCACTAGCCACAGGAATGGACAGGCATTATAGATATGCTGCAGCAATGCTGTCTATGGCAAGGATGATTCAAGAGCTTTGGTAATTAACCTAAACTCAAACGTACACAATTTTGTCTTTTTCATTAAAGGGAAAAAATATATGCATGAATACTATGATCAATCTAGGGATAATTCATCTTATAATCACAGAACAAAGTGCTGGTAATTGAACAATACCAATTAGGTATCAATAAATATTGAATTAGCACTCATCATTCTGATGTGCAGAATGGCAAGGATAGATGCATCAGGCCAGTAAATTGGGTACCGGATGGAAAACTTTCTGCATTCCAAATGCCCTCCTGTGAGTAGCATCCAGCAATCCTATCTGTAGGCATTAGGCACAAGACACATTAACAGTCAGCAAACTCAGGCTACGTGCAAGGGCAAGCACACAAGGGCTCTCTGCTACACGCGGTGTGGTACCCCCAAATCAGTTCTCTGACAGACACTGAGCAATAAGGCAAGTGGCACTGGTGACTGTGAGCAGACAGCAAGCTAGGAGGGACAGCTGCAGTTATTAGGAGCAGTCAACAGCAATATCCTACAGGCAAGGAAAGAACACGCCCATGTATGAACAGAGGAAAATAAAAAAATACTTTTTCTCTCCCCTTTTTTCCAATGAAAATATGTTAAATACTAGGTTTCTTTTTCCATTCAAATAATTTTGCTAGAACACTGTTGTAACTGCTGTCCAAAAAAACTCAATTTCTCTTCCTACAAAATTTTAGAAGAAGTATTCAAATTTTTATTTCAAAGGAAAATAAGATGCTTCAGACTGACCACCAAGTCATTTGTCTTTTATTGCCACACTTGTTTTTCTCTTCCTTTTTCCTTTTCATTAAAGTCATACATGGAAACTACAAGCTAATGAAACAATGATGAACATCTACTTGAATAACACCAAGAATTCTCAAATGTGCTTTGTTTGTTTTGTTTTTTCTGCAAAATTAACACATTAGAGACTATTTACCACTGTACAAAATTCCTTTCTTTATTTATGAAAGCTACATCTTTACTATCATGATGTGAAATGAAAAGCCTCCTGTACTTGTTGCATACAATTAAACTGCAACAAAAGCCAGCCCAAGCCATTTCACATTTCATAGGGCTGCAATTATTCTTTAACTGTTAGAATATGCTGTCCCCCAGGAGCTAATTACAGAGAACCTCTCATCACATACAAGAAACACACAAACAAATCCTTCAAGCACAAAGCAAATGTTCAACATTAAAGAGATGCATTCAGGAAGTCACACCAATCAGTTTGGTTCAGCTAATTACTAATCTGATTTCTGGAGTAGTTGCATTAGATAATTATGATGCCCATTCACAACTTGAAAGCCAGGACTCTGACTGATTATAATAAAGATCTAGGACTCGAAATAAAAGTAAGGGCAAAGTATGAAATATACATCAGAACGGGGCTGATGGGGTATGTTTGTTTATTGCTGGCACTTCCTTCGGCTCTTTGCTTTGGAAGACCCCATCCAGAGTTTGCTGAACCCAGCAGGAAGATTTCCATTGATATCACTGCCATTTGGATCAGGCCCAGAATAACAAGGCATGGCTTTGCCTTGCAGGTTACATTCATGAAGTGCCCAGGAAGGAGACTTCGTTGCTCAGTTTTGGTCGGCCGAGAGCCGCGTTCCCAGGCAGCCGGAGGAGCCGGTGGTGGAGCCCATCCCGCGGTCAGTGCCCTGGGCCGGGCTCTCACAGCCCATCCTGTAGGGCCCAGACAGAGGCACCAACTCTGATAAGAATGAAAGTCTTCAAAGACTCCATTGTAAATGTCCTTTAACTCACTTTTTGTATGGTTTCAGCTTCTGCAGGATTTTTTCTTCCTCCAGCAATTGGTTTGCTGAAGTTTGAGCGTTTATAAAGGTGCATGACCCAGAATACAAGGTACAGTAATTCCTCTAGTTTCTGACCCAGCTGAAACACTTAATTAGTCCACATTAGTAGTTTATACCTGAGACTGGCAAAAATTTGCTTGATGAAACACTAATAATTATGCTTTATAGGAAAAACATTGTTCTAATTAAATGTCTGATGAAGTAAATACACTGAGTTCAGTCATCAGTCCAGCCTTTAGTTTCTGCTCCCTTTTAAAGATTTCACCAGATACAGGGAAAAAAAGTCTTTTGAAGCTCACTGACACATTTACACGTAGCAATTCATTGCAAGTGACACCCAAGTACAGGAGCAAAAAATTAGGAATTAAAACTTTTCACTAAGTTACAGCCTTGCACATCTCACACCAACCAAAGTCGTACTAATAAGCTATTGTATGCAATAAAATAAATACAAAAAATGCAGAACTTCACCTGTCATTTTCATCATTATCATTTGTAACACCTGAATTTCTGAGGAATACATTTCTGGGCATTAAATAACTGTGAAATTTAAACAAATGCTGAACTTTAGGCAGGTGAACCAGCTTCATTGGAATGTACTCGATGGTCCTTTGCCAAGTTGGGACAAAAGTAAAGATTAAACCCCCATATTTTAAACTAATTAAAGAATAAATGAAGAAGTTTCAGCTGCAACTTGAGGTTCACATAAAACTCAAGAATAAAGATAATAAAAGAGATAAAGGCTAGATAAACAAATATCATAAGCAAATTTTCCCGTAGATCCTTGAGACTTATCAGCAACAGTTTCACATTGTAGGGTCACAAAACCTGTGTATGTCCTTGAGAGAGTGCCCCTGCTCAGCCCACTATGCAGGGACTGATCACACCACTTTGTGCACCCACATCTATCAAATCACAAGAGTAGTTAAAATTTTTTTTGTTGGTTAAACCCCCCCCCAAATAAAATATCCATTCAGACTGGCATTTCTCTCTACCTGAGTATCTCAAGGCAGAGCCGCATTATTAAATTGTTTGCACATAGTCACGCTGGACACTTTTTTGAAGCGTTAAGGTGAAAGGGATTCTTTGCTGCTGTTAAACTAAATGAATGAGAGTTGCAAATCTGTATTTCAAAGTCAATAGGCTACAATATTTACAGGGCTGCCATATGTGATAGCTTAAAATTCAAAACTGAACGAAAATGGTGTGGGGTGGAAACTAATGTTATGGAATCTGAACCAAGACTACATTTATATTTCACTTTAATGCTCTAGCTGTTTAATCAAAATATGAATAAAAGGTCTAAAAGACCAACACGCAAAAATATCATAGTTCTGGAATTTAGCTTTAGCTTCCTATTGTCAACCAATTACTGTGTAATTTTTTCCCTGTGACTGAATAACTAACTGTTAGCAAATAATGAAAAGGCAATTACAGCAGAGCTTTGTTCATATTACCTTCTTCATTTTATTCAGGCTATAATTATTGTCAGTGCTGGAGGCTTACTGTACCATGTAAGTGGCACCAGGGAAGAAAATGGAATGGGCTGGTGCATGGAAAATTGCAAATGTCACAGCTACCTTCATCATCACCGTTGGACTTCAGAGATTAAAAAAAATAAACAGTAAAAAGCTCTCCATGTATGTTTTGCAAATTCTGTACCTCAATCTGTTGCAAAGGATGATGAACCAGTAGAAGGGAAAAAATTCGAGTACCATGTTTGTTCTTTTTTTGTTCTTAACCTCTGCTGCCCACCTCCCCCCAACATTTTTATTACTATTTAATTCCCAGAGGACAGCTCTTTCTTGCCACAGTGTGCCTGGAAAAAAACTCATGGAAATATTCTTATAGCAGCAGTTCTCATTAAGGATGTCCATGCTGTTCTATAACTCAGTGGCATATAAATGATGTATTTTATGGGGTTTGATCTTTTCTTCTTTGCCACATACAGACATATCCCTAGGAAAAAAAAAAAAAGAAAAAGAACACTATGACCTGTGTGTGCAGATTTAGTGTGCCATACTTAGGGCCTGGCATTGACCATTTATTTTGACCTTAGTTTCTCTGGGCTTCTAGTATATATTAGAAATGATAGATACAAATCAGAAGTGTGATATTTCGTTTTAACTTTTTTTAGAAAGAAAGAAATAACCTTCTTGTGTATCATTCACATTGTTTTTTATTTACATTGTTGTTTACAAGAGATAAACTCAGCAAAACTATATTTGATGCATTTTATTCATGTGCAGTGTTGCAATTACTTTTAAAATAATGTAAATCATTATATAGCCAGTTAATTTTTCAGTATAAAGTAAGGCTGACATACATTAAAAGACATCATAGCTTGATGCTGACTTGTGTTTAAACTTGCTTCTAAACTGACTGGCAAATTTTGGTATAAATTGCTTATTTTAATGCATCTGATCTAGGTTAGTAAAAGAAGAAATGCATCTTTATATTTTCATAAAATTGAGCTGCTTTGTACTTTCATGGACCTTCCTGTCAGATACATGTATATTCATCATCTTTCTTTAGTATTTTAGTGCTGGTTGTTTATCTTCTACTACTGTTGCTGAAGCAGACACTTCCACAAACACTGTATTCATAACCTAACATTTATAATTGTTCCATCTCCTTGCTACAATATTTGGCCATTCAGCATCCCCCAGCATCTGAGCACTCTCATGATTAGAGGAGTGAGGTTTTTGAGATTGCTTCACCCAAAGAAAACAAAGTGAGTTCTAGAAGGAGACTGTAAGTCTTCCATAAAAATACACAGATGGAAAACAGAAGCCTAATGGGAAATGGCACCAAGCGAATTCACAAGAACAGAAGAATAGAAGGTGCCTCTCTCCTAGGCTCCTTTGCAGCCCTAATCCATTTTCATGCTGCCTTTTTCCTCTCAGGAGATCCTGCTTATGGTAATCAATGCCCTTCTCCAGGTCATGGGAAGGAGCCTTTGGGTGCCTCTTCCCCTGCCCAGATGCTGAGCCAGGACAGGCTGTGGAGGTGATTTCCCCCCCTGTATTTCTGTGAGCACCACCCTGCTCCTTCAGCTGGTATGGCTCTGGGGCTGCTGCCAGGGAACAGCAGTGGGACTTTTGGCACCCCTCGCATTTATGGACAAGACCAGCAATTAAGCCCAGAATATAAATCACTGCCTTTCTGCTCCCAGTGACTCAGAAACTACACTAAGATAATATGCTTGTCACTTTTATAGCTAATGTCTGCATTTTTTAATGATTTATTTAATTCATTAAGCCTTTCTTAACTTTGATATCAGAAATTGCCACATCCTTGTGAAAATGATCAAAAAGCATCACATTAGGAAAAAAAAGTAACCACTTATTTTTTGGAGGGCAGAACAAGGAGTCACACAAAATTATTTGGAACTAACTACTTAAGAAAAAGTAATTCTAATTAATGTAATTTAGGAGAGACATCCAGCACTATTTTTTTTCCCTAGGTTTAGCCAGCAAAGTCTACAGAAACTGCTTTTGTGCAAACTCCTTCTTCCAGATAGGAGAATTAACTATAGAATACCCTGGAGCCAGAACAGCTCACAGAGCAGAGGAAGGGACCAGAATCACACTAGATGCCTTAAAATGTTTGAACTTTATTCAAAGTTAATTAGATGGAAAAGAACTGAAAGTAAACATAGCTGGTCATCCTAGGCAAGGGACATACTGGTACATGACACCCAGCCTAGAGTTCATCACCAAGAGAAAAACACCTCAGTGTATGCAACGTTGCTCTCTATGAAGGGTCTTCATAGGAATTTCAGGTTTTTGTGCTTTGCTTTAAACACCTACTGCCAAAATCTAAAGATTTCCAGCTTCCTACTGAATTTTCACCCAGCAGTTTCATGTGAGTGCCTTTACACAGTTGCTCAGATTTTGCTTTGTCACATGAGTGTGACGTTAGTCTTACTACTGTGAGGTGACTTCTTTCAGAAAAAGTTAACATCGGGGTATACCTTGCCTAACTTCATTACTTTAATTTAACTTCCACACTATTAGCTAAATTTCTAAGTGTGTCTATCCTGTTGACTGCAAACAGACATCATCCCACACCAGCCACTCATCCAGCCACCTAGTCCAAGAGCCCTAAAACCAAAATTGGGGTCTTTTAACCCCACCAGTGTTCTGCTTATTCTGAAGGAACACCCTTCACCCTGCCACAGTGAAAGGGTGATATGCTAAAAACTTTTCCCATAAAGTGTTTTTTGAAGCATGGATCAACGTTATTCATGGAACATGCTCCCACTTGTCACAACTGGCCTTATATTTAGAAACACTGAGAGCTTTCATGATCTGATTGTGGCGAGAAGCACTTACCAAGAATTATATCCCACACACAAAACATTGCTCTACAGTGAATTTATTCCATCTGAAACACTCCTGGGTGTGGAGACCCAAATTTCCAGCATGTTCCCTCTCGCTGTGATGCACTGACAGCAGCAAAACTGCTTGTACTCTCACAGGCAACCTGAGCCCAAGGGGGAGTGAATTCTGGTCATTCTGGAACTGCAGAAGCCTGTGTGCACCCATAAGAAAATCTCTGCTTCCTGCTCTCTAAGTACACAACTGCAATTGCAGTAATGTATCTGGGTAGTCAATTAATGCCTGTAAAATGCAAACATCTTAATAGAATAATAATAATTTAACTATCCTATAGAAGTTATATTTAATTCTTAGTTTAATTCATGATCCATGGGCAAATCAACAGCTTAAATAGTTTGTTTCTGTTTTTCTAAGTAACAGTATATCTGGGAAATGGGAGAAAAATCAATTGCATACAGACAGCACAGTAAGGGCATTTCCCTTTTTATACATTTTCCCTGGCAATGCTTCGGGACCTTTGTGGTCTGTGGTCATTTTTCAGCTCTCTGTGTCAACAAAAACAGACTTTTCAGCTCCAGAAAAAATGCATCACACATTAAATCCTTACCAAATTTAAGCCTACTTTGTCATTTTTTAGATCCTGAATAATATCATAAACTTTTGGGATTACAGAAATAATAATGACCAGAGCCCAGGCAATTTAAGCCTGCTGTGCTAATCGCAGAGTAGAAAGTCTTTTATAATAACATCTACATGCTAGAAAAATAAAGATTTCAAACCACCCAAAACCCTGCTCTTTCCATTCCCTGCAACAATGCAGAGGTCATTGCTGAGATAATGACGCACATCCTCCAAGCCATTCAGTTTGTGTCCCAACACGGAGGAAAAATAATCTGATCACTTTTTTTCAATAAAAAAAACAAAACCACTATTTCTTAAAACCAAAAATAAAAAAGTCCCCTGATTTATTGAAAAATGTAGTATGATGTCAGTGTGAATTAATGTTTCCCATAGGCATACTAATAAGCTCCATGACATAATAACTTGTTATACTACACCAGTGGGACCTTAAAATTATTCCAAAGATAACATAACACAACACTTGAAGCAGCAGGAAACTTCCAGCATGCTTTTAGATGTTTTACAGTGTTACTAATCTTTGAATTGCTTGGAAAAACTGAAAGGAAACAGAATATTTAAAATTGGAAGCACTGCAGCTAGAAAATTACTCCATTCCAAATTCCAAATGTGCACAGGAGATTAATGTCAATGTCAAAAAAAAAAGCAGAAGTGGGGAAGTTAATAAATGCACTTTCTAGGTTGGACATGTGCCTTTTGGTAGTCCGGAGAAAATCTGTTTTTATTTGGCTGAGTTATGAGGGTTTAAAAGAACAGTCTTGCACACACACCAATTTCTTATTAATGAGAGGTAGGTTTTATTTATTTATTTGCAAATTAAATTTAAGCTAATGATTGCCCAGCAACAACATCAGGACATGCTTGAGAAAAGAAGCAGAGATTGCTTTTTTTGTAGCACATAAGGATATCATCTAATGTCAAAATCCCTATGCAGTCAAACTAGAAATTAGTGCAGTGTAAGCTAATAACTGCACGGTGAAGCAATGTGCTCTCCAGGGCTAAACACTCTAAGCAGACAAAAAAAAATTATAATTAAGTGGTGTGGTTCAGTTCACTAAACTGTCAGAATTTGTATTTTAATCTCACATTCAAACAAGTCACTTGAGATGTGCAGGAGGAGCCATAGATCTCTCAAAGAAAGGCCACCAAGCCAGCGCTTGGGCAAAGATCTCTGTGTCCACCTAAGAAGGCCAAAAAGGTCTTCCAGTTGTGAGACAGAGAGCCCCTAAAGGGTACAGGGAACAGTGCCAAGCAAGAGCTGGTAGAGCCAGGCAGGCAGTGGCCACTGCTGCAGCTGCCCAGGGAAGCTGCCTGCCCGCTCCAGACAGCACTTGCTCACCTTGGTGAGGTCACACAGCAGGGGCTGATGGAGGGGCAGATCCCTGGCCCTTATGGCTTGTGTGTCTTGGACACAGGCACTCTTCCCTTCTCCCAGTTATCAAAAATTCTGTGTGTCTGGCATCACATTTACTGCATCATCTCTTTGAACCAGCTTCCTTTATGTCCAGTTTTGTTTCACCACCATTTCCACTTGGCCTTCCTAAGACATGTACCACAATTCTGTGCTTATTCATTTCTTAAATGATAATATAACCCTGACCATTGCTCCCAGCTAAACTGTACAGTGTTCAACCAAAGCTAAAAATGAATATTCCATGCAAAAAATGTTAACCTTTGATCCAGACACATCTCTGGAATAAGTGATCCTGTTGTGCTGCAACCCTTTGATCACTCACGCAAAAATTGGAACCATTTGTAAAAGTAAAGCTTGTGATTTGCACATAAACCAGACCTGATGGGATGGTTTACAGAAGTCTGTAGAATCCACACATTACATGGTAATGCTTGTCCAGTCCTAATACAGTGGTCATGCACTAAAACCATTCCCATCGTGGGTATAACATGGGTTAAACCCAAGTTTCTACCCACAAGCCCTGCAGAAGGAAGCAGGATGGTGCGTCTAAAACAATTAATCACCCCAAACTCAATGAGCAAGTGATCTCACGTTACCAGGTACTGCGGGACAGAGCAGCCAGAGCAGCCCTGAAAGCTTCATCAGCCATGAAAGATTCAGTTTCCTATTCATTCACTCAACTGTTTCAACATCATGGGAATCTACAACAACCGTGTGAAACCATTTTCCACAGTGAACCTAGAACACCTGGGGAGCTCTTTGTAGTCTCTGCCAAGCAGCTATCTTTAAAAGGAAGGATAAACTGCAATCTGAAAATGTCAGATACAGACCACTACTGGTACAATGGCAAGGCACAGTCAAGCAGAGAGAAGGGGTGCAGTAGGATGGATGCTCTGGGCTAGATAAAGAATAAGATGGAAATAAATGTAGAGAATTATATGGAAAAGGAAGTATTTTAAGAGTATGCAAAGGCTACCAAAGGACTGAACAAACACAGGAGCAGAGATGAACAGAAAGTGATACATGAGTAATTTTGAAATTTGCTATTCCCACGATCCTCCGAGAACCAGCTAAAAAAAAATAAAGAGGAACTAAATTATGAACTGGAAAAGTTCTCCCCCTCCTCCAGTAAAAGAATATTAATGTGATATACCACTGAAAAAGGTATGTGAGCTGTGTACTTGTCCCTAACTGAAGATTTTATGTTAATTTGAATAAGTCATGATCCAAGGAAAAATAAAAACCCATACTAAATATATTTTAATCTCCTTTATCTCTTACAATGGACTTGTGGTGAGGCAGTGAAAGAGAAAATTTATTTGAGGAATTCAGTGTGGTTATTTCACAAAAACAACACATTTACTTCACTGAAAAGCAAAACATAGTCTGCTTGAGAGTTTCAGAGTGAAACGACAACTCCTCTTAAAATTCTGTTTAATTTCTAATATTTGGCATGGCAAACAAGTTTAAACACACAGGAAAGACTCACTTTAATACCAACTTTTGGTCCAGATGAAACATCCCTATATAAGATTCCCCTTTTGGTGGAGACCCCGCACAGAAAAGCTCTACAGCAATTTCTGGCTTTTTTCCTGTAAAATGGATGCACACAGACAAAATTCAAGTTTCTAAGAGTTTTTTTGCTAAACATTTTGCATCATCTGTATGTAGAGATACCCAGATATGTTGCCTGTGCTGCTCACAGACATTTTCACTGACTAATATTTAAATTAAAACTATTAACAATAAAATGTTTTTCCTTTTTAGTATTACAGTATATATTATAGGATATTTTATTATACAATATATCATTTTATTACTTCTTAACAATATTCTAATAAAAAAAAATATGTGAAAGTGTTCAAAGCAGATTTAATGCCACCTAACATCCCAGAGCACACTTCTACATCTTCTTGGTGCATTCATTACTCAATAAAAATCTAAGCACAAACAGAACCTATCAACAGGCACAGTGCAAAAATTCAGTCAGGCAAATGGGTAAAATTAAAATGGTGGCGATTGCAAATGCTGTCATTTGGTTCATTTGAGCCCAGATAACAAATATTTATTTAATTTAGAAACACAGTCCATGAAAACTCACAATTGGATTGACTTTTAGTCAGATTGAGAGGGTGTGGTCTGGTTTTCAGTCAGTAGAAGTGTTGCTGGAAACTCTTATAAGCTTTATCTAATTGGACTTTTGAGATTGAGTCCAGCAGACCATACAGAGATACCACCAGCAGTACATTTCTATCTGTATGCATTCCCATAATTGCAGTCTTCTATTCTCATCAGAGCTTATTTTTTGCATGGCAAAATGACAAGACTTGTTTATTAGGAGGACCAAATAAAATGCAAGTGACAATTAAAACTTAAGTGTAAGTTAATTACATGCCTGGCTATTGTCAACTGCATTAAAAGTGTGCTGATGAATGAGGGATGGTGCTATCTAATTGTGGAAAGAAATTGAAGTTATAGTCTGTGTTAAACATCAAGCCTCTGTAGTGCAGGTGGCTTATCTAAAAATACTACTTCTGTGGGCCTGTTCCTCTTGTGTTAGACACCAGTATCAACACAGCTTTATACAGAAGATGAAAGGTAATCTCACAGGCTGCTTTAATTTCTCACCATTGATTTTCTGTAGGGTACACGGGAAGCATCTTCAGGATTTAGATGATTCCCATTTGCAAATATTTCTAGATAACATAGTCATAAGCAATTATAGAACTAACCTCTCAGAAACAAACCCATCTTGCAGACCAGAGAAAAGGCATTCATTTTCATGATATAAAGTCATGGGTAAGAGAATAAAACATCCTAGAGGGTCCCTTGATAGCTGTTGTCACATTTTTAGAGACTGATGCTATAAGTGTTTCATTCAAAACTCATTGATGCTGGGGCAGTTATTCCTATGCATGTCAGCAGATTTCAGAATGAAATAAGAACTTACAATGCAAAACATCTGAGGGATCCTTACAGATGTGGCAATGGGGGCCTTAAAAAGGAAGTTCTTGTCTGAAGCAAATTTCTGTAGCCAGAAGATTGGGACTGGGACCAGAGGAACCCACTTTTTTAGAACTACTAACACTCATAAACCACTTTTTTTTTTCTTTCCCCCCTCTGGATGGTCTTATCATTATTGGTACAAATCTACACTCCTCTGTCAATCTTCCGTCTCAAATTTTCTTTACATTCCTATTTCCTTCTTGTTTCAGGCAAGTTACCATGCAGTTATTTTGTGTACATTACTAGCAAAGTAATAGATGCCCATGAGGCATTCTCCATGTATATCACAAAGAGAGAAAGAGAGAAAAGAGAGATTAAGGAGAAAAGATGGAGAGAGAAGAAAATGGAGAAGAGAGAGAAAGGACATATATCAAGGGCACAAGCATCTCCCTAGAAAAGCAGTAGCTAGAAAAAGGAATTTGGCCACAGCATTTTTAATGATTTCTTATGTTTCAGTAGTAGCAGCACCAAAATTTATATCCTTCCATACCAAGCTGTTGAAAGCCAGGCAGGAATGTTATACACTGCTGTATGGTAAGACAGACCCCAGACCCATGGCAGTGGATTAGCTTAAAGCCATTGCTGAGGCTGGACTCTCAGGCATTTCAACTTACTCAGTGCTCAGAACAACCTTTATGCACAGCAAGGTTGGATGATGACAAGGGAAGGCAAATGCAGTAACCCAGAGTCCTTCAAACCTTACAAGCAACCCCTTGTCTCTAAGTGCTTGAGATGGTTGTGTCAATGAGCATAAGCAGTTAATGGGGCTGATAAATCTTTAAGACAGAAACTGTCACAAATTATGTTTCTGCACATTCTGTTAAAACAAATTCAACCGTAATCTGAATCTATTCTACCTCAAGACCCAAGCAAGTCCCTGGGAAACCACGTCAAACAGAAGGAAAAACAATTTACTAAATACTGGCAGCTGCAAGGAAATTTAAGCTTAGATACATTTTTTCTAGAAGAAAATGTAAGGCTTAAAAGCTAGAGCCCATAGATTTCTCCATACTTTAATATACTTGCACTGCAGCAAAAGGAAGTGACTAGAGAAGACCAAGCAGAGGATACATACTCTAAATACCTGTCAGACATCCATCTCTGTCATGATGATCTGCAATTTCAAGATTGAACATGAAAAACAAAGTTAATTGTGTCTTCTCTTAATTTCATTAAGCATCCTTAATTCTGAAGGGGAAAAAAATGGGAATACAGTGAAGTATCTGCAAGTTACCCACATAAAGGCTACTTAAACGGAACATATACTTGGATCACTTTTTTTTCTTTTTTACTTTTGATATGCCTTGATACAGTACTCTCAGGTGCAAAATCACTTTATGTGGTTTCATTTAACAATAAGTTACAAAACCTTTTATAAATTGCCATAAGTGTAAAGAAATCCTGGTAACTGGGATTGTTTGCCAAACTACTGGGGCAAGTCAAAATCTCCCTGCAGTTAATTAGTTAGGCTTTATTTAAATTAAGAGAATATACTAAAAAATGTGATCAAGCTAGTCACTAATGAGAAGAAATAGGAAGAGTGTGAAAATCTGGCAAAGAAATCTACAAACCCACAACCTTCCTCCATGACTAGGAAAAATAATGAGCATATGTATTTAACTAAGATGTCAAAAAAAAAAAGAAAATTAAAGTCTTGATTACATCACAGAAGTGAGATGAGAGATTTACCAAGGTTTAAATCTGCATTTTGACAGAAATTGCCCATATTGCAAATACTTGAAGTCTAAATGCCATGTTAATCCCTATATCAATGCTTCATCTTGGAATAATTGGAGGTGTGAACTTTAAAGACAAGGCTTTCCTATGATTACTTTAAGAAATATCATCTTTGATAAACCCAAAATGTGGCCCAGCTTTCTGTATCATCCTCAGAGATAAATTTTACCCCACATCCCTCACTAACAAAGTCACCACACTGATAAACTAAAAACTGCTCAGGAGAGCTGGTTGGGTAAAACCTTTCAATTATTCAACCCTCGACACACACAGAGCTTGTTTTAGGAGAGGCTTGCACAAATTCTGTACTCATTAATAGGATAAATCTTTTTCTAGCAAGTAGCAGAAGTAACAGATTAACTTGATCTTGTGCCCATTCTCATAGATTATTTTTTTTAAATTACAGAAGTATCTGTAGACTAAAGAACTCTGTTAGCAGAACTACCACCATGCCTTAGTCATCACATATAATAAAAAGTTTCTGAAAATCATTTTGAGCAACTGTCTGACCTCACATTAGTGAAAAAAACAGAGCTTGAACCACAGTTAATGTTCACCCATCTGCCAACAGGGCCTGTAAGGAGATCTGAGCCCCAGTTTCACACCTGAGGCTCTGTGGATGTACAGTCAGTACATCCTGGTGGGACTGGTGGGCACTGCCTGGGTCACCAGTGGTGCTCACAGTAACCAGCACCAGTTGTGCACAACACTGCATTGGCAGCCCACTTTTCACAAGCATTTGAGCTAAAAGTTCCTCCCATACATGTGAAAATAATTATATAAATCCTGGTTATTAGTGCCACATTATTCAAGAATAGCTTGGATGTGTGGGCCAAGTCAGCTGAAATAAATCCTCATAGCTTTGCTATGGGTAATGCATAGACATTAACATGAATTAGCTGAGGATCTGTCATATCTGACTCCTTCTAAGTAACAGCCTTAGCTCCATGACTATTTTGATGTTTGTCTTCTGAGGGTATTAGCCCTAAAATCATCTGTTCTGACCATGTGCTGGAGAGTACTTTATAATGAACCAAAGGTGACAAAGAAGGTGAGTAGTGGAGGTGATATCACTGGAAGAGGCCAACACTTACATGAATAGCAGGAAACTGTTCTGAAAGCAGTTCCCTCAGCAGGCTCCACTAATATCCTGGTGGTTACAGTCAGTCTTGCCAGCAGATGATGTCACAGGCTTTTTCACACACAGGAATAAAAGCCCCATTTCTTTTTTCAAAGTGTCACCAGCAACACACAATGTAAAATTTTAGCACCCTCAGGAATTTTATGCATGGATACAAACTTCTCAAATAACCAGTGTGCTTTAGGAGCTGACCCACAGTCTGTGTGCAGGATCACATCACAGAGTTGTGTAAGCCAGACTCCTTTTGGATTAAATTTAACAGAATTTAATTAAAATTAAATAGAAGATTCCTCCCAGCACCACTCCTAATGCCCTCCAGTCCATGGGCACTCAGTCCACAGGACAAGCACAAACTCACAGAAATGTACAGCATGGACTTGGTGTCCACAGCTCCTCCTGCTTTACCTGATTCACATTATCTGCAAACATATGCACAACCCCAGAAAAAGTAATGCCAAGTTATAGTTCAACTCAGTCTGAGACACCTTTTGCAAACAAAATACACGAAAAGAACAAAGTGTGTAAACTGGCTTTTGTACATATGAGAATCGTGCCTTTCCTACAAATAAATTGATGTTAGTATTTGAAGACTATTGTGTATAATTAAAAATGTCTAATTCACCCAAGACAAGATTGTCTCAGTGAAAGCCTGTCACCTTCTATATGGGAAAGACATGCATTATGTATTTTTGTACTGACTTATCTTTGTTATGCATGAGGCATGTTTTGGCAATATATATATAAAATCTGGAAACATGCATTCAGTTTCTGTGATTCAGAGTTGCTACAATTAGCAGAAGTTAATTTTTGACGGCAATTTCCCAAAAAAGCAACAAGGAGAATTTGAGAATAAGCATCCTTGATCCAACAAAAACAAAGGTGTTCCTTAAGCTTGTCTGTTAAGAGAAGAATCTATCACAATTCCTTGCTAAATGTGTAGGTGAAGAATTTGCATTTTTAGAATTCAACTTTGAAGGAGCAAGTAGCTTGTTAAAAATTACAGTAATTAAACATGAATTTATAAACAGCTTCTAGTTCAGACTTGGTACTGAAGGAGATAGAAAGAGTTCATTGGATATATAGGCACTTTTATGTTATTATTCACAACAATGAATAAAATGTGAAAGGGGATCTGTATGGAAATGGACATAATGTATACATGATACAGCACTAGTCTGAGAATCTGGTTTCATGGTGCATTTTTAGCCAGGCCTTCCATTTAAAGGAGCAGGCACTGATCCAGTGCACCATGCTGCAAGTTTTTATTCTAGTTAGATGGCTATGAAGGCCCAAAAGTGACATGAGATAAGATAATCAAGTCTTTTTCCTTAAGGCACATAAAGGTCACAAAATAACATTTAATTACCCACTCTTGTAACATTTATAAAGGAGCAAATCAGAATTACTCCAGAGTGAATATCTAGGAATCAACAATGAATCAAAATATAAATGGCAATTATTTTGTGTATCTGAACAAAAAACAAAATAACTTTCTGCCAGAGGAAATCAATTCCCCTTCCACATACTCCAACTGGCCTTGGTATTTTGCAAAAATACTGCTACAACCAGTTTGCTGAATTTTAACATGATTAAAAAACACCCAACCCAACAAAACAAAAACAAGCACAGCAAACAAAAACCAAAACCTGTCCAGTTTTCACTAACTAAGCAACTTGTCCCTAGTTTTTACCATTTTTCAGGTAAGGTTTAAGTTAAATTGGGGCTGAGCATTCATTTCAATTTTATGCTTTGTGAAGTGAGAAAAAGAAGCCATGACTGAGACTGAACCATGCCAGTGGTGTCCACTTCTTGATCCACCCCAAAAAAGTGTTCAGCAATTCTATTTGAGGCAGCCCTCTATGCTGGAAATTAGTCTGTATAGTTGCTGCATGCAATAAAAACCTTTTTAAGCTGGGTGAGCTGAGGAGCACGTCCCTGTCACTGCCATAAATGAGGAACAAAGTAGATCCCAACACAGAACAGCCTTGACCTCCAACGCCCCTACTGGGAATGGATGCACAGCCCTCAGCAGGTCACAGTCACCATCTCTGGTGGCTCTGATGGCTCTCCTATGCTGCCATGGAGACTGAGCTCTGCCCCTCACCACTAATGCTAATGGAGATGTCACAGCCTCAACCCCACCTCTAGCTATACATCCTGAGATGTATGAGAACTCTTACGACTACTTAGCTATTTTTCAGTCTTTTGGAGCTTCTCTTCCTTCAAGCTCCACCTGCAAGTTCCTAGGTCCTCTGTGTCCTTGTGGACTCAACATATTAATAATCCTAAAAGTAACATTTGGTACCTGTATGCTTCATTTCTAACCACATTATGCTTCAAAGACTTGCCAAGAGAGACAAAGTCCAACAATTTAGAGTCAATAGCTACTCACAGTGGTTTGCAGTTCTACTGCTAGAAGAAATACTAAGAATTGAGAAGGTATCTGCAATGTGAACATCAGGCAGAAGGAAATGGCTGTGATGAAACACAATTTCAAGTGAGGCTATCAGTTCGCATACAGCTGACATCAAAGCACTGAGGTTACCCAAAAGAAAATGGAACCAAAAAGCCTTATCTGATTCCAGAAAGCTGTATGTTGGCAGCCACTACCTTCATTCTTCTTAAATTATCACAGAACCTTATATGTTTATTTAGTGGTGAGCATTTAAAACAACAGATATTAGAAATGTCTGTTCCCCACATTACACAAGTATCTTAGAAAGCACCTGAGGAAGAAAGGAGTTATTGGATCAGTATAGCCAAAGCAACAAAACATTTGGGAAAAATATCAACATGGGAGCTTCTTTTGGAATAGCCAGAGAGTTTTCTAATTCTCTGTTCTCAAACCATCTCCCTGTTGCCATTTCCCTGCTAATTCTGATCAGAGTTTCTAACACACAGCCCTCATCAAAATGAAGAGATGAGCATTCTTATCTACAGGCAGACCAGACTGTCTGGAAAACAGCCATAAGACAGGAGTGATCACTGAGTGATGACGGCTTAATTCACATCTAAGGTGCTATTAAAACAGCTTCTAGTGTTTCCAAAGATGTTCCAAAAATCAACTGTCATAACCCCCACCATGATACCTGGTCATGGCAGTAAGAAAATGACCACATAATCCCTGTACTCTTCCTTTAAACACAGAGGATTAGCAGATCATGTATTTCTGTAAATCTTCATTGTACCAGACAGTTAGAAGTCATGATAAGAAAGAACCACGCTCGTAGTCATGACTAATAAAGCAGAGCTTGTCACTTCTTTTGGGGTCACCAGAACTGGATTAAGCCTATCTAGCTTCCTTTACAAAAATACGTAGGATAGGTTTTAAAATGTAAATGACCACTTCAGATTGTGTAAAATTAACTGAAGAGGTACTAAAAATGCATTTATTATCACAATAATACTGCTATTCAAGTGTTGCTGCAACTGAAGAAAGAGCTACCTCTTATAACACAGGGAGAAGACTGAATTACAGGACTAAGCAGTAAAAACAGCTGACTAAATGGACTATGCACCTACTGAAAGAAAATACACTAGGCTTTTGCATAATTTGTTGTTTCATCATATGGCTCTGCCTGATGTGTATAAAGTTCAACCACAGATGAATAAAACAGAAATCTCATGATCCCTGATGTCCAGAGCAATGAGCATCTCTCTCTGTAAAAGTTCTGGGGTACCAAGCCAAAGTGCACCTGTGGGCAGAGCTTCAGGTCACCGGCTGCTCCAAGTGCTTTGAGAACAAGCTACACCAAGGGAACTTCTACCCATAAACCAGGAACATTTTCTATTAATTAAGAAAATATATTCAGATGTCACTACACTAATCTGGAAGACAGAACCCCAAGCAAACGAATTCCAGCTCCCCAGGGACTTGGGTTGATTCTTGGCAAGACAGAGTCCCCCAGAGGCCACATCATCAGAACCATCTGCACAAACCCCAGCGAGTGGCATCTGCTGCTGAAAGCTGAGTGCTCAGAGCAGCACTGTTACTTCCCTCCTCCCTTGCCATGCAAACCAGACAAGGAAAGGATTGCTCCACAGACCCGTGGGTTCAACTGAGGAGCTCTCCTCAGAACTGTTGAATGAGGAGCTGGACACCACTGTTAGCCCCCTGGAGCACCAAGAGCTGTGGTTTAATCTTCTAACCTGCTCCAGGCAAGGTCACTTTTTAATCCTGAGAACAAGACATCTCACAGCTGATTGGAAAAACCTTTCTAGAACTGCATCAATTCAAAAAGAATTTTCCAACGCTTAGCCATAGTTAAAAGAATAGTAAGTATAACTGATTTGGAGATATTAAAATGATAAATCACCAAGGATGTTGGGGAAGATAAAGCCAGTAAAGTGAATAAATGTTCTGGGTGTGGAAGGAGACAGGCTGGTTTTATCAGCCAACAGCATGGAGTCTCAGACCTAAGGCTATTATGATTAACATTACTCTGTCCTTTAAAAACCCTCTAATGTATTCAGTAAAATGAATGAAAGTTCAGTGCCTGAAGTGAGGGAATGTCATGACAGCCCTGTTCTGAGAGCCCTGGAAATGCTGGAACCAAATCTTTCAATTTGGCAGCATGAAAGTCAGGAGGCAGAGTGACTGTAAATGGTCTGAAGAAACACTCTTGACACTGTCCCGCTTTTTAAAATTACTCTAGTCTGAGTAGTTGGTTGTTCAGGTACAGAATTATTAATTTTTGTCTCCAGAGATTAGTTTTGCCATTATCACCAAAATCAGCAGAAAATTTTGTAGACAGGAGAGTTGAAAGGGCTACATAAGACAATGTAGTTGTCTGAATGTTTTTTTTTAATTATTATTTAGTTTAGGAGGTGCAAGTATAAAATATTAAAACTCCAATTTTGTGTTATGTTTCAATTCTATTGACAAAAGAAAATAATTTGCTTTCTGTCTTGAATACAGGGCAAAAAATCCAGCACATAACACTTTATGAAAAATAGCTACATTTGTAGGAGATGGAAAGCCAGGACTGGCCCATTCCTTTAGTCCTGGGAAATATATCCTTTAAAATATGATCATTTTGAGCCTCCATATATCTGGAAATTCACTAATCGCTTCTGTGTGTGAGTAGCTCAGCATGAAAAGAAAATACTATTACTCCTTTCCATAGCTTTAGCAAGACAGGTATCAGCATGGCATATTCATATATCCCTCTGTGATTTATATGTAAATATGCAAACATCTTCTTGAAGGTCTCTTTTTTTTTTTAAAGAATCCTTTTGGCAATTTGCTATTAAAGCTGCATCCGTACATATAATATTAGGCTGCCCTTTGGTCTTCACAGAAAAAAGAGGCTGTCATAAAGCTATCTTCCTTTTTCCAGAGGCTTACACAAAGCAGCAACGCTTTCAGGGGTAACAATATTCCTTTTAAAGTGACTTCCACAGATAGTAGCTACTTTTTTCACAAGTAGCTTATACAGCGCTTAAAATGGGCTCTTTATGAAGAAAGATGGAGTGTAATAAAAATACCATTCCTAATCTGAAAATCTAAGAGACACTGGATGAGCCAGTTACATGTTTTGGGATTTTGCTGCCAGGAAAAAGCACTCCCTCTCATCTCCTGGACCACTTAGGATGATTTGGAAGACTAGTCATTATTTCCTTTTGTTTTTTTCTCCTATTAGATCTAGTAGAGCTCCATCTTGGCATGTACAATTCCCCCCGGGTAAGCAGAGAAAGAAGCAATTAAGTACAAAATGCTAACAAGACATCTGAGTGAGTCAACTGTGTTTCTAAAGTATCTGTGGGTTTTTGTACACCTAAAATTCATTTCTAGGTCAGAGAAAAATAAAAGTTAGGGTAAACCTAGAAAAAAGTGTCATATTAGGATATTTATATAAATATAAACTGTCATTCTTGTGTTTTCCCCAAACCTCATGTGCTCTAAGCTATCAATCAACAGCCTCCACAATCAGACTTTGAGTCCTGATGGAGTAGGAAGATGTCATCCAGGGAGGAAAACATGTGGAAAATCTGTTAGCCATGTGTGTCATTACTGATGTCAACATTTAAGTAAATATGCAAGAACTACCTAAGGTTCCTACAGACCTACTACAACAGAAATAACTGAGAGAGCTTTACCAGATTAAATGGTACCATGTTTATCTCCATCTTTCTGCAGTTAGGGTTTTACATGTCTGTAGCAGAGGTGTGCTTTCTAGAAGCAACTTGAAAACTGCTGTGGCAAAGAATTCCAGAGCAATTTGTTAAATTAATGGAACTTTTCAGCTTTAATTACTCCCAAAAACTCCTGAAAATAAACATGTATTCTAAGTATTTTCTGAATGTGAACCATCATATAATTAATTTCAAGTGGCAAAAGTAGCATTCAGAGTCTTGAGATTCCCAATGCAGTTTCAGAAAATGAGAGTTACAAAATGCAGATGACATCACAGTGATGTGGTATTCAGATCACAGGGAGATGACAGTGATTTTACAAGGAGGAAGAGGGACCAGCCACTCTTCATCAAAATATTACACAGATACTGATGAAGGCATATTCTACTAAGAATTAGGATTAAACTTTCTAAGACTCCTCTCATTCATAGCCACGTACAAGACAGCAATGAATGCTGTAGGATACACATTAAAAAGGAGAGATTAGAAACGCAGAAAATTTGGATTAAACAAGAACGATGTCCAAAGCTCGGAAGCAAGGCGCCCTACACAAAAGCTTATTGCAGGCTGCATACATCTCTGTTATGGTGAAACCCAAATGCACTGTCACTAAGTTTTTAAAAATCAAACACAGAGTCCTGAGCAACCTCAAATTTTAAGCCACTAAATCTCAGTAATAGTTTTTAAGGAGAGTTCAAAAGCAAAACAGAGAAGTCAAAGTCCAAAGGTATCACAATGGCAGATCAAAGTGTGAAAAGGGATTAATGGCATCTTCAGCAAATGAAGTTTAAAATTCTAGTGTATTAGGGAAGGTCTTTTTTGAAATGGTAATAGGCTATACCTGAGCTGAAAAGACAATTAAGATAGTGTTAATTTTTTTTATGGTATCTGGCAGTAATATTTTTATCCTGTTAATTATACAGGAGACAGCAAATGTACATAATATGATAGCTCCATGCTGAGATGACATGCCTGCTGCCTAGTTAAGTGGCTACATTTATCCTATAATTAGCTTGCAGGAATGTGATTTGCATTGCATACCTAAGAGTATATATAATGTCAACTATGCCACAAAAGCCTAAAATGGAAACTGACACTCTCTTAGCTTTGACCTCTGGATAAAACAAGGTGATGCCTCTCATGACCTCCTGCTCTTTGTATTCAACCACACACAAGAAATGCATTGAAGTAATGCTAGATGTATGACAAATTCAAAATGTGCAGAAATTTAAAGTCAAGGCAGAAAATCAGTGCTGATGCTTCAGCCTGAACTCATCCCTTTCCTGAGAATGAGGATAATGATGGTTAAAAGGCAGCATCTGTGGTTTATTGGAATTAACTCTGAGAATTTTTTCTTTTGCAGGTAGAATTACAGGAGCATTTCCTGGATATATATTTAACTGGCAGAGGAAGTACGTAGCTTTTCTAGGCAACTACATAGGTAAAAACTTGTTATTAAAACTATGTTACTGCCTTCTGTATTTTCTGAAAATTCTGTACGGGGTGAGGGTGCACAGGACTTCACTGCTACAAATACTGCACATCTGGGTGAGCAAACATCTGGAATGAAATCTTAAGTGTGTGGTTGAAGATACTCTTGTCAGCATTTGCATTTCTGCTGTCCTTTAGGGACTGACTCCAATATTCTCATTGCAAGCAAGGTATTAACCTACCCCAGCTTGAATTCCACTGATTTCAAGCTGTTTGTCCTTTTGTCACAATTCTTTGCTCCTGATCTCAGAACATACAGCACCACATTGATCTGATAAGGAAAGGGAAACCAAGCAGCCACAAACAACTCTTAAGCTTCACTGGGTGGCACCAAGTCTTATCCAGACATGGTACACCATGATTTCTAGTTTTGTTTGTAGTCCTACAGTATCACTAGAGGCTTCAAGCTCTTGGGAGCCCATTCCTTATCCCTTCCCACAGCTGGGAGAGGATGGGGAAGCAATAACACAGGTTGGTAAGCTCACCAGCCAGACTCTAGCCTCACAGTAGCCATGGAGGGAGAGAACCTGGGGGATTCTGCCCTTGAAACACGGCCAGGAAAAGCCACCAAATCAGAAACAGCAAAGCCAGGTGACAGACACCATCTCAGAGGAGCTCACAGAGGAAGGAGGGAGGGACACAGGCCAGGCTCAGGGACTGTGGGACTGGCCAAAGAAGAGCTCTGGATGAAAACAAAAAGCCAGGGAGGGTGAGAAACACAGTGACAAGCATGCAGAAGGGACCTGAGGGAGCTCCGACCCAACCACTCTTCAGACAGAATTCTTTCTGTGCAGTGCCACAAACTCCTCCCAGTTTGGTCCCACTTGGGACCCCAGGCCTCAGAAACAATGCTGGAAGGGCTGCTACTGATAATGGTGACTATGTAAAATTAACACATGCAAGAAGATATTTACTTGTATTTACTTTATTTACTTGATATTTATCTGTACAAATAGTTGTGATTCCAGCAGATCCTTTCCCCAAATTTTTCTTTACTTCTCTACCAAAACGGTGATAGCCTCTATGTCTTACAACAAGGATTTAGGTGCTTTTTGATTTTTTTTTTTTTTTGCATTGCCATTTGAATAAAACTAAGTCAGTTGTGATTTCTCACACCAAAACTTCAGCCTTTGCAGCAATTCCAAGCTGTGCTCACTACATTTCAACCAGGTTGCCTCACAGATTTTGATGCCATATGAAAATTTACAAAGCATTCTCTATTACTTATCTCTTCTTTCATTAACGTTTGCATTCTTACTTGCACAAACACTCCAGCACTATTTGCCTTTAACAGTTTGGCAGCTTCTAAAAAATCTTCTATCTAACTGCATCTCGTGACTCTTTGTTTCATGAAACTGTTTAGCTTGGTGCAGTAGGTCTTCTCCAGTCAAGTGTAATGTAGCTCCCAGGACTGGGTCTAATACAAAATTCAGGGAAGTCCTTGCTCTCCTCCTTAAAGCTTTGCCTTTTGAAATGAACCTATTATTCTGTCTCTTTCTTTTGTCCATGATGAAATTATACTCTAAACTTCTCTGATTAAAGTACATGGCATGCTCTCAAGTATGCATTACTACATCTGTTTGCCTTATTGAATAGCTGAAAAGCATTCAAACTATTATTCACTTTTTTATTAGCATTCAGTACATTTCTGTGTATGTTCTGGCCAATTTTTTTTTAAATAATAATGTTGATTGCTACAACACCACCTGGTGTTGCTGGCAACTGTGTTCTTAGGACAAATCTGGAGATAGCTGGGGTTTAATTTAAAAGCCCAGTTCCTGGAAACATGTGATTAGATAAGAATTTTTTGTTTTGGTTTGTTTTTGAGGGGGTGGGTGGTGTTTGTTTCTTAAAAAAAAAAAAATGGAAAAAACTCTAGAGGAAAACCTAAATGGACCACAGTGTATCCCCAAAGAATCAGAAACAAGAGACCTCAGTCTTTTCCTAGTTTTCATTTGAGACTTGACTATTTCAGTATAGCCTTAGACATGGAACATATCCACAAAAGGCACATAACATGCTTAGACATGCAGACACACAGACTTCCCACACACCTTGATGGGGTATACAAACAGTAACTTAGCAATTGTCATCAAAAGAATGTTTACAATATAAATCTTCCTCGCACCTCTATCCATACAGCAGCTCCTTTGAACTAGCACTGTTTTCTAGAATAAAGCAAAACCAAGATGCTTCTGTGAACATTTGTACTGACTCTTCACCAACTTCAGCAACTGATCCAGGACTATGTGTGGAACCACTGCCTACATGTTATCTGTTTGCTAACAGACAACTGCATAAGAAGTAACTCTTGAAGATGCCTCAAGATCAGAAGAAATCAATGATGTACACAATGCTACAATTCCCCCAACATACCTGACAGGACCAGGCACTGAGCTGGAGCCTCAGTTCAGCATGAGGCATGAAACAGGCAGCAAAGTTTTCAAGTGACTTCCTCACATTAGATGCAAATCTAATCGGTGACTTTTCATATACTCTTAGGGCTTGGTTGTACTAAAACACAACTCTGTTCTCCCACATCCATAGAAGTTTAAGATTCTAATTTGCTCCTTTAAACTACACTCTCCTGTTAACCTGATAGGCAAATGCTTTTCCAAAATCCCACAACATTGTTATCTAAGAATCAAACAGCAGGATGCTGGAGGAGCTGTTTAAACAGCAGCTATTCCCAGCCTTGATGGAGCACCTTATTTTGCAATATGTTGAAACACAAACATCTTGATTAATCTTTAGTGGGCACCGAAGAATATAGTCCAGAATTTAGTTTTCAGGATGCTGAAGTCAGGAAAAGCAAAACCAGCAAACCAAATCACCACTTTTATCCCACACACCCTGAACTAGGCATGTCCATCCAGCTATGTAAGCTTTGTTTCTGTCTTGTATTCAATGTTGTGTGTCCTCAAACCTACAGGCATGAGGACACACAACATTGCACCCCTAAGTACACAGCCCCTTCTCCTCAGTGAGCTTCTGCTGGCAACACTGGGACCTTAAACAGGAGCCCCCAAGTTTCATGAGTTTCTCAGTTACTCACCAACCAGCTATCAGCCCCACTCCTAACCTAGGGAAGAGACAATCTTTCCATTGAATATTTTTGCTTGGCTTTACTTGATAAGCTTCTCACTCCTCTGCTCTCCCTCAAAGTCACCATTTGGCCATTAAAATGTTTCATGAAGGGCAACTTTTTTTCAAAGCCAGTCTTGATACATATAAAGAATCCCACATCTCAGTGCCAAGGTGAGGTACCTACAAATATAATTCAAACAGGAACATCATGGATAAACATCACCAAAAAGAAACTTTCCTAGTCTGACCCTACTTGCTTGCTGTTTTCACAACAGGGAGAACACAATGTCCAAAATGCAGTAAAAAATACGTACAAAGTGCCGTTCTGAGTTCCTGGTGTATACTGATATCAATATTTAACTGGAAATCAACCTCACTTGATGGTGAGTGAAATATACTTTGTACAGTAGGATGCTTCCCCCAGGAAGTGTGAGAAATAAATGCCATGTACTAATGGTGTTTTGGACACAAGGTGAGCACACCCTGTGGGTTAAAAGCAAGGAAGGGGCTACAGCAAGCTAGTCAGAGTTTGCAGAGCACCTGAAATAATGTTGGTTTTTGAAGATAACCCCAAGGGGAAAACCTGTGGGAAATCTCCTAAATGGTGTGAAAAAAACACAGCTTTAAGATCTGCCAGTTTAAACAAACATTTTTGTTTTGTCTTTAACTGGAGCTAATGAAGTGCCCCACTTATTCTGAATTGCTAACGGGTTAGAACAACTAATACCAACATAGCCTTAGGTAAAGACTCCTGAGCTCAGCAACCACCTTTTAGTATTCAAGAGCTGCTGCTAAACAAGCACTGAAATCCATTGAAGCTGAAGAAATAGATCTACCTTCAGTTCCACTTTGAATTTGGCCCTATTTAGTGAAGGAACAGGAGAGAGTGGAAGGTATGAATTATCCAATCATTTAAGCAAGTGGTGCTGAGATATGTAAACAGTGCTTAAGAGTCTAACTATGTGAGTTTACCTTTGCATAAACATTATACATTTAATGTATATATAATACCAGTATTAAGAAGTCTAACAATTTTCTAAATAATTGGTCTTTTTCCATTAGATGACCTGGATATTATCCTGAAGAAGCAAAACAAATAAGCAGACAGGAAAAAACTCTACAGAAGAAAACTCTGACTACAAAAATCACATGCAGTTCACATTTCCCAGATGTTAGTATGTTATTACAATATGAAGTTGAGCACTGGATAGCACGGAACTTGCTTTTGCATTAAAAGTAAGAAGCAGTCAGTCTGCCTTCCTTATACAACAAATACGATGAAGAAAGAACAGTTCTATTTCTTTCTCCCAGAGAAAGTCTCTAGCAGCAATCTTTAGCAGATACTGCAGGACCAGCTTTGGTTTTTTGTTTCCCAACATGAGGGATCCCCCACTACAGAAGATATTAACATATAATTAGGTATCCACTTAACATTTTTCACACGTATACACATTCATATCAAAGCCTGATATAAAAAGCTGCTTTTTAAGCTTGTTGTGTAGGAAATCATGTGTGATCACTTGTTTAAGCTGAAGGTATGGAGTAAGCAGGGATCCTAAGGCAGTGTTCCCACTGATCCCTACACAAGCTGCACATTGTTTGTTAGCAGAATTAGCATTACCAGAACAATCCCAGCAAGTTGGTTGGAGGCTTCCTCAACCCTCCTGTGTTGTGAAATGTTCTTCCTCATTGCATTTTGTAATTTGGAGCAAGAGGTGAGGACAACCAGGCTTTGCTCAGAATTGATTTAACTACTCTTTAACAAACACCATTTCACTAGCTCAACAAAAAAAAAAAAAAAGTTGTATTTGCTCTACAAAGCCATACCATCACTCTAAGGAAACAAATCAGAGATAGGACAGCTCATTTCTAACATCAGGTCTGTAAAAGTCAATGTAACACCAGGAGAACTGCAATGTGGTGTGGAAAACTAGCAAACTGACCATGTGCTTTTCCCCTGATGGGTACAACATACATGTGTGGTTGAGAAAGCTTCATATGCATTGGTGGCTGCTGCAAATAACACCCAAGCATTTACTTTTCTATTATGTAAGAGGAGCACTCCCCTTCATCCAGCTACCTGAATGAATACAGCCACGTCCTCCAGAAATTCCTGCTGCCTCCTGAGCATGCTGCCCATAACCCCACAGCAAAAGCAGACAGCTAATATTCTTTTTTTCAAAATTAGTCTGAAAACTATCAGTCTATTACATATCTTTTCCACGTAAGTAAAAGGATGACAGTATGAAAACTCAGCAGAACTCCCTGCACCAAGCAGGGTGAGGGCACCTGGGGCACGAGTTCCTCTTGCAGCACCCACGAGGGCGTGCAGGTAGGGAGAGAGCACAGCCAGGGGAGAAGGCACTGACAGCACGAAGCACTGATTCTGGGCTGGCTGTGTTTGTGTCTGGGAAGTGGAGACATGCCTAAACACTGTGTTTTTTTAGACTTCACCAATAGGCAGCACATAAAACGCTAGAAATGTCTTTGATCTTGGCAAAATTAGGAGATAGGACTGTATTTAGGTCAACCACCCCTTCCTTTTGCACCCTTGTAGAAGAAAAAAAATGCTGAAGGAAGAGCAGCACAACAAAGACAGAATTGCTCCTTTGAATAGAAACAATAGAGGCAAGCATCTCTAAAATAAAGATATTGTGATTAGGTTATACACTAATTTTTTTTTTAACCTGCATTAATTTTGATTTATATTTAAATAAAAATGATTAAATTTTATCTTCTAAGATGGAAATGTTATGATAAATACTGGCCCATGGCCAAACTAATCTCTAAAGCCTACAGCTTACAGCCCCTGTTGTCTTGTATGGATATTTGAATGGCAATGGGTTTTATCAGTATTTCTAAAGGCACTCATTTAATTATGTGGTTGTAAGAATTTTCAAAACCCCAAAGAATTAACACTACCAATACATATTCATATTTCTCAAATTAATTCAACCTGAACATTTGAAAATATTAATTCAAAAAACACACTCATTTATTTTTATTTCTGTAAACACTCAAAGCTCTTTTCTGGTCTTGTTTATGCACTCATTTTATTTTTGTATAATTAGGAAAAAATGATGTCGTGAGCTCTCTTTCTTTACATTACATAATGCTGACAATTGATCTATTTACAATGGGGTGCATTACCCAGAAAAAAATGAACCTGAGACAGAAGGAAGCTGGTAGCCCACAATAAAGGGCAAGAGCCACGTGCTGAAGCCACGTGCCTGTGCATGGGGACCCCTGTTCTGGTGTCACTGGCGTGCTCCCACTGCCTTCCATGCTGCAGTGGTTTGAAAAGCTGAGCATTGTGAAGGGCCCGGAGGTTTAAACGTAAATGAAATAGCTTTGTAAATGAAAAATATTCTCACCAAACAAAAAAGTTGAAGCAGTTTACTTAAAAAAAACATTAAAATGAATCACATCTAACTGAAAACAGGGGTTTTAACTTTTACCAAACTGTTTACTCTTTATAATTAATTTTGATTTCCCATGTTCTACACACAGCCCATAGCAATATGCTTGCCTAGCAGGAACCACAGCACCATTCTTCACAGGCCCCTCTACACAACAGCACACTTTGAGAAAGCTGATATTTGAGAAAAAACAAACTTTTCTGCTTGAGCAATTACCAGTCTGACACCACATTCCAGGTATGCAATGTTGTGTCATTAGACAACTGTTTGCCCACTTTGACAGGACAAATTAGGACTCTTTCTTCTCTACAGGCTCATGAACAATTATTATGGCATCATTCTAACATATTTACTACACACAGGAGAGAAAATGACATTATCGCATTTTAGCTGTCACTTAAACTAAACAATTCACAGTATATATGGTTATTGCTGGAGAAAGGATTACCATTTCCATTAACAAGCAGAAAAACAGCAAGAAGATTGAACATTTTGAGAAACACACAATCTGCCCTATTCCTTAGGCATCTACCCTACTTCAGGTTCAAGACTGTGTCAGATAACTGAATTTTTTTTAGGCTTCTTATAGGCCCCATGCTTGTATCAGTTTAACATAAGTAATAACAAAACTAAATTCCCTCTACTACCACTGAGGCTGCTTTAAAGGACTTGCTTTGCTGCAGAAGCCATGACATAGGCAACTGAAATCTCTAATGAAATGCCTCGTGTGTTGATTTATGCAGCTTTAGTGGTACCATTAACTGAAAATTGTTCTTTCCATAGGCTTATAGAGAATCTGGTGGCTGTCATTGTTCATGATTCAGTGAGAATACTGGGTCTAAAATTACTGCTGCATTTGGGTGGATATGTGAAGGATGGAAGTCTGCCCTCATTTTGTGTTAATATTTCACATAACAACAAATATATACCTTCTATATATAATAACATATTAGATTCCATCACTAGCACAGCTGTCATTAAGTAATCTCTTTAGAAGTCTTCCTGTTTAGAAGAAAAAAACAATTTTTTTCAAGTCAAATATGTTTCTGGGGAAAAAATACATACACATGTATATATAGGCATGTATGCATATATATATGTATATATATATATATATATATATATATATATATATATATATATGTATGTAATAATAACCAGGCAGCAAGCATTTAAAATTGTATTTCAGACACTAATGCAAGCAGCTAATCCTATTTACATTCATATTAGCCCTGGGTATCTTTTTCCCTAAGATTTACACATTTGTATGCTTGCATGAGTTGAAGTGCTTTTTGCATGATATCAGTACTTTTGTAATTTAAATCTATAAAAGGCAATTTCTTTTAAATATACTTCCTAACAGTGGGTGAAAGAAGCACTAAACTTATTTGAGAGCTGTACACATCAGTAAACATGTGCACTGAACTCCAGGCAATGTGCTGTGAGAGAATTAATCTTATACTGTATTAGCTAAACAGAAAGATTCTGGGACTCCAAGTAACAACCATGGAAAATGTCCAAACGTTTTCCTCCTACTACCTAGAAAATGTATTTTTTAGGATTATGATTTTAAAAATCCAAGTCTTTTTTCAGTGAGTGGTTAATTTGATATTTCCTTACCTTACTCATTTCAGAATTTGCAACAAAGGTAGTCCATAAATAGCCCTAATGAATTTTACAGATCTCTAATTTTGACTACTTTCCTCTCATCTATCACCTTAACGCTGAACAACAGGACTACTGTTTTATTTAAAAGTCTGTGATCTCCTTGCATTTCCTACAAATATATAAACACCAGAGTCAAGAATATTCTTCTCAGTGAAATTATCAGGAATTAGAGGGAATTTTTTTTGCTAAGAGAGATGAAAATCAAGCAATTTGTATGAGAAAGTCTTCAGATACGCTTGAGTAGGACACTACCAGAGTAGCAGAACTCAAAAGGGATTGCGACCAGTTAACTGTTAATTCCTTTTTGACTATTTCTTTCATTTTATAATTTAACACAAAACAACAAAATTCAAGCATGGAGGAAGAGATCAGTTTTGAAAACCCTTTCTAAAATGGTCAATAAAATGAATTTTTAACCCTTGTTGATATGTTCCCAGAGGCTGGTGAATAATATATTTCTGCCTTTTTTTCTCCAGGTTAAGTTCATCTACTGTCTTCAGTTTCCATTTTTTCTCTCACACTCCTTCCTTTCTTCTTCCCAGACCCCAAGCTCTTCTGTCCAAGCATCCCTGTATTCTACCCACTTCCCTGTGTTTACCTGGACTTTCTGGCATGCCCTCTTTCCTCTGACTTTTGGAGCCTCTCTTACATGCCTCTTTCTGCCTTGCCCGTCTTGCTTGTCAATGCCATTTGGTAACAATGCCTTTAGAACTGTTACTGTGATTATTCATGCATAAAGAGATGTTGGGAACATGGTGAAGACAAGTATTCTCAGATTCCTTATGCCCTTTCTAAAATAAACAGCCATTTGCAAAAGAAAAGAGGATGTGTGTGTTGTGAGGATTTATTGCTCCTCTAAATTTTGCTGCTCTAAATTTTGCTGCTCTAAATTTTGCCAGCACAACCAGTGCTCAAGACAAGCCAGTGTATATTTCTCTGACATAATCTGTTGCCACTCATAGATGTGCGTGCTTCTATTTCTGTACACTTTAAAAAAAATCATGCTGCCTAGAAGAGTACAGTTGATAAAATTTTAATAAATGAGTGAATAGTCTAAAAGTAGATGTGAATTTAACATGATATCTCATTATCTTCAAAAGAAAGGACACACCAACCATCAGTAGTGGCAAGGACATGGCAAGCGGCTGCAAATCTCAAAAACTGCATTTAATGCCAGGAGCATTGCATGTCCTTTTTTGCCTCACCTAAAGGAGTGAGGCAAAAAGAACATGATTTTCAAAAGCAAATCATCCTCCATTAATGAGGGATCTGACAGGTGAAATGGTCTCTCCCATATGACGCATCCAGAGCTGGTTTAATGTGACTTCCCTTTTACCCACCCTTCAGGAAAGGGCTCGGCAGAGCAGTTCTTTTATTCCAGCCCTGGCATTTCAGACTTGAAAACTGGATGCAAATACTGTTTTAGTGATTCCCCAGTCACCCGACAGGATCAACCAGAATTGATCTCTGCTCTTTGAAATTAGCAGGTCTTACACAATCTTCCTTCTGTGTCAGACCTTTTTTTTTTTTTTTTTTTTTTGTTCCTCCTTTCTTTTGGGTGGGGGGGGAGGTGAAGAGGAGGAGTGATGAAGGGCAAACTGGCGAACAATGGGCAGCAATGGAAAGGGCCTGTATTGCTAGTTTTATGCATCTGGGTTTGCTCCAGCCTGTTTCAAGTACTGATATAGAGTCACTGGCAAACTAACATCCTCAACTTTAGTTAAAAGAACTATAAATCTGAAATGAATGTATAAATAATATGCAACTGTCTAGACAGTATAGGTCACTTGCAAAGAGACTGGGTCAGGAAAAGATTGTCCATCAGTCAGACAACCATAACTGATTTTGATGCTAAATAATGGTTTAGATATTCAGTATTCTATATATGCGAAAGGCTTCACTGAGCATTGGATCTTCCCAACTAAAGTAGCCTTCTACTTATACATATCTTTATGCAACCATAAGAAAATGCACTTGCTATTTAAGCATTAAAATTAATGCCCAAAGAAAAAGCTATTTAGCAAGGGACTGGAACCAACCTATGTAATTGGCTTTTGGTAAAGCAAAAATAACCATCATACCCTGCCCATGATAAACAACCTAATCTAATCGTAGATGGAATCTTAAAAAGGGAAACAATTAAAATTTCAAGCCAGCAAAGAAACTTATTTCCACTTACAGAGTCAGTTCACAGATACATTCAGGGAATTGTGTGTTGTATAGCCCTGCCTTGCTCTCTGCAACTCAGAGCACTGTAACTTTCAGGTACCACAAATACAACCATGCTGACTACATGTGCTTTTGAAATTATTCTGCCCATTCTAATGCATTTTTTGCCACTATTTTAGAAAAATAAGTCTTCAAAATAAGGTCTTCAAGGTAACAATGCTGCCATCCTAATGTTTTTCAGGATATAAAAGCAAGTTTTGCAGGATTGGAGATAACAACAGAGACCTATGCAAAATATTTCATTTATTGGCAACTTCTAAAGCACATTTATATATATTTGCTAAAAAAGGAAAAAGAAAATACATGGGTAATAAATCTGGCACATGCAGCAGCTGGCACAGCTGAAAAGCAGGTGTTATAGCTGCAAGACACAACCAAGACCTGGGTGTGATCCCCAATCCCAATCCAAGCACATTCCAGAATCAGACACTATGAGGCAGAGGATGCAGCAGGCCACTAACTCCTTCCAGAGGTGGTGTGATTTCAAGGAGGCTGCCCATGGTTGCATCACTGAGTGCCTGTGCAGCACACGGCCAAGCACATTTCAGAGCATATTTGGGAGCTCGGGAACAGACTTCCATCAAACCAAACTGCACCACTGGTAGTGTAACAGCTCCCTACACCAGCAGTATCACAGTGTGCCTTCTAAATCCTACTGCTGATTATTCTGAGTGGAAATACACAGGTTATCCTGCTAATTCTGAAACCTACTAGTGTGTAGTGACTATATTTTTCAATGTATGTGGCTTGATTTCTATGTAAAAAAAAAAAAAAAACCAAAAAAAACCCCAAACAAACAACAAATATCTTATTACTTTTCTATCTACAAATGCTATCAAACATTTCTGCACAGAGGCTGCAAATTTGGAGGTTGATCTTTTGTTATGCTGGCCTACCTTAGTTCAGCTTGAATACATCAGCCCAAGTACAAATTTTAAATGTTGCATGCAGAAAGAACACAAGTCATGAAAATTGAACACCGAGTGTCATCTGCCAATGCTGTGGCAGTGGTAGTGAACACTGCCCTGCAGAGACATTACATCCAGCAGCGATGACAACAACCAGCTTCACACACCAGTCTTGCAACTTGTACCAAGAGGAAGGAACTCGGCACTTCTGAAAAATCACACCCACAAGGGCAGGTGAGGAAGCCCCTCACCACACATTGCACTGACACTTTGCAGAGAGTGCTGAAACCCAGCCTGCAAATCCAAAGCAAATTCCACATGTCTGAGGATTCACATGCTGGCAGAAAATACAAAGGCTAGGAGATAGCCAAGCTTCTTCCAGGGCTTCACTGCCAAATCTTTGCCCAGTTCTACCAGTAGAACACCATTAGCCCTTTCTCTATCTTAACTAGAGTCCCACACATTTTTTACTCTAAATCTAAAGATGCTCAGAAGTCAATATTGCATACAAGCCTTGAAAATGAAAGACTTGTTTTTAATCAAGGCTAACAAAATGATGAGCACATTGAAGTTATCATTTAAGCTGTCTGGGCTAATCCTCTTCTTAATTAAAAAGACTTTCCATTTGAGGAAAAAAAATAAAATCAAGATATACACAGTTAAATTAAAGTGTTACATTTTGGGAAGTTTTTTTTTTCAGGTTTTGGAAGGAAGAGATTTTGAGAGAGATCCTATTAGCTGATACAATTCTTTGTTTCTCCGTTAGCAGCCTACAGGCAGAGATTTCAGGCTTGGATACAAATAGATTATGCCAAAATAGCTGTTTCTGAATAACTTCACGTGTGGAAACTTTTATTCTGGAATAAGAATACAGTTATTCAGAAATACCTAGGCCTACTTTAAATTCAGACACTGCATTAATCCAAATTAGCTTTCAAACACAGCCATCCCTTAGGCTATTAGAAGCTTGATTGTGCCTGGTATTACAAAGTTGTGTAAGAGCCCTCTCCAGCCATTCTGCCTGTAATCAAATTTATTCTGAGTTGCACTGTGGGGAAAGCAAACTGAGGCTTACATTATAAATGATTTTGAGGCTTTGAATCCATGTTTTTTCTTGTAGCTTTTTTATAATGATCTCTGTCAGCTGTTCAAAGTGCCTCTGTCACTACCATCAGGTATCACTACTTCATCTGATTGATTTCATAAACCAGAGTTCAAACATGCACTGCTGGATCAGAATTAAATGTATTTATTTTGAGTCTGTAAGGCTCTATAAACTCAGAGAATATTTGGGGGGCAGTAGAGAGTCTTCAGTGTCGCAGTGCTAATGGAAAGGTTTTTCATTTTGGTTGTGTCATTGTCATTTCACTGTTTTTAAAGTATTGTCCAGCCAGGCACAAAGACGGGAGGATTTTTTGTAGAAGTCTAACTAGAAAAAATAGGCAGTTAGGTTGCTTTGGAAAACATTGCCTGTCTCCAAGTGTCTTATTTTCTTCCAGATGCCATAGATACTTTATAAACAGAGTTTAGCAAGCAGCTCCAAGGGCTTGTCTACACTTGAAAATTAATTTGGATCAAGACAGAAATGAGAATTTATAGTACAATATGTCTTTATAAAGTTGTTCTCTTCACATTAAGCCCTCTGGTGCTTTTTCATAAATAGATGATTTTTAAGGTCCTGTCCAACTCAAGCCATTCTATGATTCTCTGATATTCCTTAATGAAAACTACCTTGTATTACATACACAGCACATAAAACATGGAAGCAGGTAATTTTTACATCTTTTTGCTAAACAAAGAAAACTACTGGAACCCAAGTTACGCTTGGGAAAATAAAAAGAAAAAATAAAAGAGTTCATGTTAATCAGTGCAACATTAAACAAGTTTTAAATATGGTCCCATCCTCGACACTTCTCATCCACCACTACATCAGTATAAACCTTTCTCATAACTAACAGCAACTTTAAAGAATGCTTATTTCTTAAAAAATAACAATAAAAAGCAAATGGAAATGTAGCAGCCAGCTGGGAAAGAAAAATGCTGCAATCTGTCAAAGGGAAAACAAAAATATGAAAACAGGAGGGAGATATTAGGGCTGCAGAAAACAGATTTGCCAAAATTAAGGGGCCAGATGTAAAACAGGCATGCTGGAAAAAAAATTACTTTGTCAGTGTCCCCAAACAAGGGAGGGAGAACACACTCAGAAATGAGTACACTTCAGTGCAGTCTCTCAAAGAGGCCTCTTCCCTTCAATGCAAGTTGTTCAAATTACAGCAGTGTACAAAAACATTTAAAATCCAAATGACAAAATGCAGAAAGAGATGTGAAGACATTTATGAGACCATTCCCTTATTCTCACAGTCTGACCCGTGTGTTAACACTTTCAAAAGCACCCAGTACCAGCCTAAGGGCACTCCTGTTCCATGGGAGCCAATGCCCAGCACTTCTAGAAGCCCCATGCTCAGTTAAGAAAAGCAGTCATCATCTTGTACCCTGGGAAAATAATCCAAAACCCAACCAGCCAGCCTTAACCCTGACCTCTCAAAATACATTGCCCAGCTTCACCAGAACAAGGATTCTTGCGGAGTCCTTGCACAGAAAGCTCAGAGATGCCTGACTTCAGGAGACAGATCAGGGCTCTGGACTCAGGAAGATGCAGAAACTTCCTTAAAAAATGGACATATCTCTTCTTGTCTTCAAGATTTTGTACCATCAAGGCAGAGGAACTTATTCTGCCTCCTTGTGCATTGCCAATTCCTCCCATGCATGGAGGGATGGCCCCAAGCAGATGTGACCACTGCAGGGGTATCAGTCCTTGTGCTGAAAGGAAACCTAAGGAGATGCTCTTCTAAAAAAGCCATTTTTTACCTCCTGACTACATGACCCAGAGTTTAGTGCACTCTGTGTGTGTCAAGCAGCATCACAGACCCTTACACAGAACGCAAAATCCTACTGGCAATGATTCACATATTTTCATATATTATTCACTCACAAAATCCTATACTCATGTATGTCAGCACAGAACAGCAGCATTGAAATAGGGTTCCAATACAAAATAACAGAAAACATTCTGATGTTATGAGCAACCGAAGAACTCTTCACAGTTTGGCTTCAGCTTACCTTCAGCTCGGAGCTGGCTGCTGGTCGGAGCACCCGTGCCCCTCTGGAGCCAGGGACAGGAATGGGTAACTGGGAGCAGAGGACTGGAAGGCCAGCACTGGTATGACACCAGATGCAGTGGTTGCACCACTGCAGATGCTGGCTCCAGAGGCAGGGGCAGGTTCCCTCTTCCTTTGCAGTTTTATGTCTCTCCATTTCCTCACACGAGGCACTGCTAGTGCACCACAGCCAGAGCCATTCATGCTGCTGTTATTTCATCCCAGAAGACTCAGAAAGAAAGCCAAGCAGACAGGGATAAAAATTGAATCCCCGGCCCTGCTAATGTCCATTCACATTGATGGAAACAACTCTGCTCCTTCAGGAGTGTCAGGGCAGTCACAGATGTATCTGTATCTGTTCTCTCACTGTTTGAACCATGACAGTCATCCTAAGGGAACCAGGAGATGGAGTTTATGGCATGGCTGTTCTCTACTTGCTTTCTGAATGACATTGAAGCACTGATTAGTTAACTGTTTATGACTTTAGCATTGAAATTTGACAACTGAGAAGCTCTTTCTGAAAGGAAACATTAATTTAAAACAGCACTTTGAGTGAGACCAAAGACACAAAGAAGTTGCCTCTGCCAACACATTTTAGTAGAGCTTGTGGAGTTTCTTCCAGATATACTTATGTTTGATATATGTGGGGATCAATCTATCTTTATGATCCAGAATTAGAGTATCCTTGGAGTTACTCTTATCTATGAAAAAGCAGCAAAGCAACTTAAAAAGTGACACTCTTCAATGCTTATTTAATATTCTACTTTTCTTTCTAAGTGTGTGAGGAAAAGTACCTCCAGCTTTAATATTTCTTTCTATGGATTTTCATCCTCCACATTCCTAATATTTGAGGCACATTCTACAATCCTGTGAGAGGTTGCTGATTTTAGCCAAAAAGGACAACATCTGTTACAAACTGAGTGATGGAGAAGGAGGTATCAACTTTCCTGCGGGTGAAACATCAAGGCAGTGTCATCAGCTGACCACAGAAAAAGAGAAGGATTTGAAAGTGACAGACCTACACAACCAGAGGCCTGAGAGGAACCTCTCTGGCAAAACTGCTTTGAGTTTAGTGGAATATGGAGCATCACGTTGTATGGTCATTCAGACCATGATCTCGGAAGACTGAGTGAGGGTATTTTATGCAGAGTGCCATTGAAAGTCAATGCACAGTATGTAAAATTAAACAAGAGTAATCCTTTGCAGAACTGGGGCCATGTTTAGTTAACCTTTTGCAGAAAAAAAAAAGAGAAATCTTAAGGTTATTTTCTAAGATTCTATTAAGTCATGCTGTATTTTAATAGAAATGAGGATTTTGTTTCATTTTTGCTGCTCAATATTTACACAGTTGAAAGGAAAACAAAATATTAATCCAGTCTAATCTTTTTAGGATCAAAATCCCAAACAACACGTGTGAGAAATGCTGAGGAAGAGATAAGCAAGAGGGAAGGTCTGTTATATACAGCCTTGCATGGAGTCAAATCCCTTTTAAGAACCTAATGAGAGCTTTAGAGATTAAAAAAAAAAGACAAAAATATATTTTTTGTATGTAGAACACTTTGAAGAACAAATTTCTGTCACTGACGACAAGTCAAGGATAACATAAGGGAATCATGATCATAGAGATGCCAGAAAAATTAGTCAGAATATATCATGCTGCCAGATCGATCTGCTTCCCCAAACCAAGAACGTGGTCTGGACAGCAGAGAAAAGGAAAAATACAAACCACATTTTTAGGACAAGGAACCAGAAAAAAGGAGAGTAGTTTTTATTAAAAAAAAAAAAAAAAAAAAAAAAAAAAAAAAAAAAAAAAAAAAAAAACACAAAGAAAGAAAGAAAATGCTAGCCTAGAAATAAATACCAAAGTTGGAAAAAAGAAATGAGAAATGTGCATTTCACCTCAACTGGCTGTACTGGAGCCTCGGAGCCAAGACCTCCACCTATAGCGCCTCTGCTTTGGCCACAAAACACAAAACTGATTACCATCTTCTGAGGAACAGTATCATTGTTGCTTTTCCCTAAGAAAACAGTCCTTTCGGGTTGCAGAGTCCATTTTCTCTTGATCATTGAACAATCTTTTGAAAACAAAGAAGTTGGTCAACAAACTGACAAACCCTAAAGCTACAACTATTTTATTTTTCAACTTTTATTCAACTACAAACAATACTGAAAAATACAAAAGAAGTGGAACAACAAAGACAGCAGCATTCCAACCATCTATGGAAATCTTTGACAGACGGACATGAGCTGAAAGAGTCCAATGAGGTCTCTAGGGAGAAAACTAATTGTGTGTAGGTAAAGGGAGACTTTAGGAGAAAAAATATCCTCCATTTTGACCATCCATTGTGTTATGTCAGTTCAGTAAATGACGCTCAGGGTGAAAAGATATCTCGTGTGCATTAATATTTTTCAAAATACAGAGAAAGAAATGTTACCAGGAAGCCAGGAAACTGATATCAAGCAGAAGGAATATGTAAAAATTGATCAGTGAAAGGAAATATTAATTAAGCTACTTCAGACAACAGAATGGAAGTGTCCTGAGCCCCCATGTTCACACAAAGGAGCTGCAAATGATCAAGACAGCAAGGGAATCCTGTCCAGGACAGCCACAGCTGAAGCATTCTCTGTCTCAGCCTGTCCCTGTACCATCAGCGATTCCACTTCTTCAAACCAAGGCTTTTGGGGCAATAGATGAGGCCAAATCCATCCCCACCATCCCCACCCTTGCCTTTTTCTAAGGCAAAGCAGCTAAAGCAGGTTCAGCCCAAATCTCCCTTGTCATGTGGGAAATGATGCACAATTTTAAGTCAGGCATCCCAAGAAAGTGGCAGGAAAATGGATAGCTGCCTTTGTCCCTGCTACCACGGTCCTTGTCATACACCCTTCCTGAGAAAGGAGCTTTCAGCAGCTTTCTGACAATGGGTTCTGAAAAGAAATGTGTGATCTAAAGCAAACCAAACGGGGTGCTGTTCTTGGCAGAAAGGGATCAAATCCCACGTCAATCAGAGCACAGCAAACTCTCTTCCACTCTGTCAGCTACGATTTGCCCATTTCCTTACAGCCAACTGTCCTCAAAAAATAAACATCACTACACAAAAAGCAATTCAAGCTGCATCACCAAGTCAGATTTAGCTTATTCCCAAGTCATTTCTCCCAGATTCACTGGACTAGATCACTGCATGCAGGATAATATGGCAGAAGAGAGCACAATCACCACACAGAAGATAATTGTACTCACACAGTCTACTGCAATCAACAAAATTATATATGGCAAGTTTTTAACTCAAGAAATTAGTTCTCTTTATCTTCTGACACAATGAGTTAGACACTGTCTCTAAATTTCCTTCTAAAATAATTAACTTTGCAAATTACATTTCTCAAGTTATCTGAACATGGCTAATTATACGTATTTCAGAAATACACACACATAGAATGGCCTGGTAGATTATATGGCATTGGTTTTCTACAGACTTCCCTCGTTATTGGAAGATACAAGAGGAAAAGTCATGAGAGCTACTGAAAACTCTCAGCAAGAGGGAACCAAGACCTGACAAAGACACAAAGATGTGTTTAAACCTTCTTCTCTTGGACAAGAGTGGACACATCCAATTCGTGAGACATTCCTTGGACAATTAAGTGGAATTCAATTCCTTGTTACCTCTATGACAGCACAGTGAGTGTGTACAGACATAGTTCTGGTTACAAGGTTTGACATTTTGCCCTGGTTATTTAAGCACGTCCTTGCAGGGAGCAAGAGGAGCCTTGCAGACTCTGACCCTCCTATGTCACAGAGCATCCCTACCGAGTCCAGCTAACCCCAGTTTGAATTGTCCAGGGCAGAGGAGTGCATGCAGTCCTAGCTTACAGTCCTGGCAACAGAGTTCTCACATGGTCACAAGCACAGCCAAAGCAGAAGCATTCTCAACTTTTGGAGAAAATGCAAGGGGGATGCTCATTTATTTGTGTAGTACTCATCCCAGCACCCTGTATTGCTTTTATTTTCTCATTTTCACCTGAGACACCACAGCTCTAATCAATGCCAAAGAAATATGTATAAATCATGGCTAGTCTGTGGTAAATTGTCATGGTAAGAACTCACATCAGAGACCTCTAAGCTGCTTCTGTGCATCAGCTGAAGCAGGAAGTTCCAGTTCCTGTAACATGCAAACACTCACAGAACTGCAAAGCTCGGACATGGCTTTATTGGCAAACAGAAGATGCTCAATCCACTGGATACAGTCTTCCCAGAAGTCATGGGGATTATCCAAAGAGAGTTACTTTAGCTTATTAAATCAACATTAAAAAATACTTTCTAGGAAAAACCCTGAACAATTCTGATAGTTTATGATGGGAGAAATGTTATTTATTTGTTATGAGTCAGAATACGTATAATTAACACACACGTGCCTCAAATAACACACATTATTAAAATGGTCTTTCCTATGAGCAAAATCACCATCCAAGTTTTTATCTATCACTTTACATGCAAACTGACTTACACTCAGAAGGATATATTGTCTGAGAGACAAACATATTGCATAGAACGTGGCCCTCCAAAAAATGAGCATTGTCTGTCCATTTCAGATGGCCACATTAATACTTGTATATACACATATATACATATATCACAGTGCCAGTGCCCAAGGAGCTCTCTGCTTAATCACGGTCCTGTAATTCACAGCCCTATTTCATGTATCACTGTTACAATTCAACTAGAAATACATCTTTATGCAACATAAATACATGTATGGTTATTACCTGGATAAACATTAGATACTGAGATGCCGAACTGATTCTTTGTGGTATCTCTGCTATGCTCAGGACCTTTGCCCTGTGCCAGTACTTGTTCCATTCTCAGTAGACAAATGGGCATGAATCAGAGGAGACACCTGCCTCCTTCCACCTGTCCATTTAACTGGAAAGGTTCACAAAGTCTGCAATCAATTCCTACATTCAAATTATCACCAACAACAAGATGCTGAAAATTTATTTGGAGTGACCGACATAACTGCTCTCTTTTGCTTTGTCATTCTCAAATCCCTGCTCAAATAACTCACTATTTTTGCCATGATTCCCATTTGGCCATGTTATGATGGGTACTCAGTGCTCTGTTATTTTTTTGAAATTTGCACTTGTTATAGCATGGTAATGTCTCATAGGTATTTGAAAAAATGTTCTTTTCCCAGATACCAAATATACTCAGCTGTCTGTGAGCAAAGATAATAACGTATCTGAGTAGATCAGCTATTTTACTTTTCCCTGCTACATTAAGGAAAAAAAAAAGAGGCAGCTACAACATATTAAACACTAAAGCAGACTGCAAGGAGTAAGTTCAAAAGTGAAATGTTCCCAAAATCCAGTAGGTATCTGTAACAGCAGGTTTCACTTAAAGTGGCTATCACTTTACTAGTTTTAACAAACTTCAAAGTAAGTGTCCTAATGCTACTCATTTTGTGTGTCTGTTTTACATCAGTCACAATTCTGTATCACGGTTTCACTTCTGCCTGATGCTTATAATGAATTTCTGTAACTGGAAAGCACATTTAGTGTATGGATTAAATTAAGAATGGTTTTACAAAGCAGCATGATAGCAGACATTTATGTTATTAACTCACTTTTTTACATATCTGCTGATATGTTGTTGGGGCATGTTAAAATATGGTATGGTAATCCATACCACATCCATCAGCAAGATAAATATACTTAACTGAAATAAAATCAGAGAATCAGAAATCAGTTTCATGGGCTCTGTTTCAAGCCACTGAAATATAGGAACATTTTTCAAATAGAGCTATTAATTTTTAATTCATTATACCACTTCAATTCAACGCAAAATGGCTAATTTTAATAAACCAAAGTGTCAGTGCTGATGGTGAAATCTTATACAGATGGAAAGCTATTCTCCTAGGAATGCAGTCTGGGAGTGATACCTTGAATACCAAAAAGGTATTCCCCAACATGGAATTTTTATGCTATTTGCCAGCACATGGAGTGTGCTGGATGATTTCACAGCCCTTGGTCTCTCCCACTCTGAGCTATGGCAGCACCTGCAGGGCAGCTTAGGGGAGTTAAAGTCACACCTCTCCATGAACCCCAGAGCACTGGGCACCACAGTTTCTACATTCCCTTAGAAGGAGTCAATCCCAAAAGAAATGGTGTGGCTCTACTTTCTGTAAGTAAAAGAGCAAATGAAGAAGGAGCTCCTGATTCTTAGTTACAACTTATTATGCCTCAGTCTTCTTCCAAAACCAATGCCGTTGTGTGCTTGCAGTGACCCTACTGCTTTGGGATAGAGAATGGCCAGCACAACAAGTGCAAACTAGAGTTCTGTAAGCTCATTAGAGATGAGTGAGTTGGCATATCTGGCCCAAAAGACACTTGGAGCTCAGACACAGCCCTGAAGAAGTGATAACAACACAGTGAGCAAGGGGAAAAGGTGTTCCAAATGCTCTGTTAAAGGGGCAAAAAGTCAACCTATTTTCTTAATCATGTTCCTTCAGGTGCTAGTGTCCCTCAGTGCATACACATCCAGTGGCAGGGGAGAACTGTGGAGGTACATTTTACTCCATTTCCTATGCCTTCAATTCAGTCTGGATAGGATATTCATATTGCTGTCATTAAAAAATTTCTCATTTCATCTCAAAAATGAGATGTCCTATGTTCTTTCCAAGGCTAAGGTCACTCTAAGCAGTTGTTCAGAAAACTTTCAACCTGGAGAATTGGTTTTTTTCCCCAATTACTTCCCAAAATGTAGACGCATTAAGAGATGGTGTAATTAAGTCTATTTTTAAACCTTTCATTTTACTAGAAATACTTGATCCTGCCTGGGCCAGTTACCCTGTTTCTGAGTCCTCTAGGACATGCACACAGTGTACACACAGCTGCTGGTCACCAAAGATCAGCAGTAGTCATTTGTTGAAGGGAATGAAAAAATCTTCTTACAGATCCCAGGAGCAAATGGCCATATCAGATGCATTTCTAAGGCAAAATTAAACTAATCCTTAAGGCTGTAATAAAAAACAGCCATTGGATCTTATTTTAGGAGCATTTCATTGATCCAACAGTAAGAAAAAGAAAGGCTGAACTCCATTAGCAGGAAGAATTTTATCAGGCACACATGTATTTATGCTGCAGGACTGAAACTTGTATTCCCCTCTCTCTTCTCCCTCACTACACAGGTCTTGCCCTGGAAGCAGAGAGGTGTCTTGCAGAGGCTGAGTCCTCTGTCCAAACACACACATTTGCCTGCCTTTTACCATAGCAGTTAGGTCTCTGGACTTATTTTCATTAAGGACTTACAATGACTGGCAGAATGCACCGAGGCAGCAGAACTTGAGCCCAGGCCAGTCCTTCTCCCTCCTTCGTGCCCAAGTAAGTGGTGGTGGTGGGAGTGAAAATAGAAAATACACTTCATCTTTGCAATACGAGTGGAACAAGGGGCTTTTGGCTTTGATTTCAGAAGCTAACAAAATCTTCCAGGCAGCTATTGCTGCTGTTTGTCTCCATCCAGCCTTAGCTGAGGCTGCTGCCCGAGCACCAGCTGACGGGCCAGCACCAGGAACACAGATAGCCACAGTGTGAATAAGCAGAATGCACAATAGCAGGAATTGTCCATATTTTCCTGTGCTCTCCTCCAGGTACATGCAAGTATGGCATTTGAAACTCAAACATGAGCAGTTAGGCATATCCAGACGTCATAGCTGCCACCATCCAGGTGGAATAATGATTTATTGTAATTTTGAGATTATACAACAGTTATTTAGTCATTTTAGAGTACAAACAACTACTTTAATAAGCTTACAGATAAGTTATTAGTGTGGTAGAGAACTCTTTTGAAACAGTAATTTAATTACTCCCTCCCTTGGAGGATCTACAACATCTAGCACACATAAAAGGAGCCATCTCACGTACTAACTTGTCCAACAGGTATAAAGACTTAGGGAGACATAAAAAGAAGATGCTGAAATATGTATAACCACAGAGTTCAACAATAATAGGAATCAAAATGATAAGATATCAAGGATCTTCACAGTCTTTAAATACTGCTAGAGGCCACATTAAAAAAACCCCACCAAAATTATTTTCAACTGTCTGTATCAGTACTTGACTCCTATTTAATCAGTGTGTTTTCTGAAGCCAGAATCCTCTCTCAGATGCACACGGCTCCACACACCCTGATCCTAACCTGCAGCTATCAGCACACATGAAGAGCAAAAGTAATACTAGACAAGGCTTTTAGCAACCCCCACAAGGTACAGAGGGCTGGATAATAAGAGCCAAGCTACCCAAACATTACAGAGAAAAAAAAGGAAAGTTTTCCCAAGGGAGGTATAGCAAATATTTTCATGACATTTTTATATTTCAAGTTCATGGTGATGAAATGGAGAGTTTATTCAATGCATTTGGGTTCTGGGCCTTGGTTGTCCCAGAGACAAGAGCTCTGTTTAGCAGTACCTTGCAAGTTTAGGTACATGTAAAATTATTTCAAAGAAATTCTTGACAAATGTTTCGTCAACATTTCTGAATGCAATATTCAAAATGAACCTTCTGTAGAAACAATATGTAAACAAAGAAACCTGCTAAGAGGAGGAAACATCTTAACACTTAAAAATAATTAAATTAAGCCATAAATCTAGGATCTTTTTCAAACAAGCAAACATGTTGCAAATACTTTACACTGCAGATGAGTTTTACTAGAATTTTTACAAATTTACAGTTTTCAAAAGCCTGCAAAAATGAAAGATGATGGTGAAAGCTGAGCATTTGATACATATTTAAGTTCCTCTTATTTTTTTTTTTAAACTCTAGTAAGATAGTTCACTGACTGTGTAATAGTTCCTCCCAAGGTAATTTGCTATGATGCTAAAAATGTTCCCGTAATATTAGAGCCAAGATTTTATTTTATGATAAAACTAAAAAGCGTATAAATTATGGGTTGCAAAATAACCAAGGATAACACTAATTTATGTAAATGTGTACTGTACAATACAAAGAAATATTCATTTTTGAGCAGCATATAATAAGATTAAAAAATCCTGCTGATTAAACAAATAGCCTTTTTAATGCATTTGGGGTTAGATGGAGAACGTTTCCAACATGAAATGGAATTTTGCTAAATTCAAACTACAAATAAAAGAAAATTAAAGAATTAATTAGAAACAACAAGCTGTATTTCTGATCACAGCCAAGAATACAAACCAGGTAAGACAAAAGAGAATCTCATCTGCCTGTGTGATCACAACCTCTGGGATGCTGCTGCTGTTGTCACCTTTTCATCTTCGTGCCAAGCTTCTTCTGTTCCTCCATGATGCAAGAGATCCGAAGATCCAGAGCCTAGCGCCTGAGCAGCACAACTCCCCATCTTCTGGAACGTCAGCGCTGACTGAAGGCTCAGTGCTGCCCCAAAGGCTGGCAGGGCCCCTTTGTTGGCACCATGCACACTCTGAGAGGTTACCTGAGCCTCGTCAGAGGTCTGGTGTCTCACCATGACAAACTTTGTTTCCTGCTGAACAAAGAAAAGACAAGACATGAAGGCCCTTTCAATAGGACACTGACTTCTTTAGCTTTGCTATGAACTGTATTTGATACACAAGGGATTCTAAGCATGTATGATATAGAGAAACTAACATTTTAAAGCCTGTAAAGCATCTTTCTCAGGGAAGGATTCTACAAAACAAAAATTATTACAGCAACATTCTTCTGTTTCACAGAGAAATCCCTCATGCACACAAAAAGACACCTGCACGCATTTTGCATCAAATAAACAAGCAAGTCTCAGCAAGAGGAAGAGGTTTTTTTGAATGCACTCCCTGCTACCACAACACTCAGACTACACTCCCTAGTCAGAGCAGTGTCAGGTTTTCTTCCAAACAGCAAACACCTGGTGCAGGCTACTGCTCCCAGCAGCCCACTGAGCTCTGCAGCTCTGGAACCCATCAGAGAGCTGAGTACAGCTCTCCAGGAGAGATGCCAGACTGGTATTGGCACTACAGTTAAACTCCTCTTATTAGCAATGTGTTTATATACAAAATACAATGCATTACACATCCAAGCAATTTAAGCTTGGGGCAGTGTTGTTGAACTCCTTCCTTTCCCACATACGTCTCCACTTCCATCTCCCACTAAATTCCAAGTTCCAGCATTGTGAGGATTCTCACCTAGAGCATGCAGCGCACATCTCTTCAGCCTGCAAGCATTTATTGCTGGACTTATGAGAATACACAATCCCTCCTTTTAAAAGCTATCCACAGACATATGCTATGCAACATATAATTAAAGACAAATTATTTAATTTACAATTATTATTCTAATTGTTTTTACTTTGGTCTCTGACTAAACATAACTTGACATTACTTCCCCTCCCAAGAAAAAAAAAATTGGCTGAGTATCACTTTCCAAATGACACATGACATAATTTACAACAAAAGGGAAATGTTCTGTGACTAAAGTGACATAATGTTGATTTCCATGCAAAGCATAGTCTCAAGGATTTACAGATAAGACAAAAATGACCACATATAATTCTAGAGTTTCACTTACTAAATCTGTGTAGCAGATTTACACCCGCCATTTACACCCCAGTGAAGCCATGATGATCCCTGCTCACTTAGACACCAAAATTGATATCTGCATTTGGGGAAAGTTCAGGCCTTTGGAAACCACTGTATAGCCTCAAATGCTCGAACAAAACTCATCCTGAAGGATCACCACCACAATAGAAGAAGTAAACTTTCATAACAGTAAATCCACAAAGTATATATGTTCAGTCCTTTATATGTGCTGCCCAGCATCAAGGTTACTGGGCAGAAAGCAGCTGTGTTGATTAAAATCTGAACACCAGATACCACTGAGTTACTACTACATATTTTCAAGGTACAACTTGCAATTACATAATATCTTGATCCACAAATGGAGCAGGAGCTCAGATACTCCATTCAGCATTTCCTGAGAATGCTGCAGATACCCAAACACTTCCAACAGTTTCAGAAAATCAGCAGACAAATTGCAGGACCAACTCAACTTCTCAGAAAGAGGTCCAGCTCAGTTCCTGCCCTTACATCTCCATGAACAATCCCATTTGCTGTCAGTTGTATTAAATGGGTAACTTTCTTACTAGTCAAGCAGAAAAGATGGGGTGGGGAGGGGTAATCCTGCACACCCAGTGTGACATGGCACTGGAGGAGCGAGCATTAAATTAGAGTGAGAGGTTATAAGTCTGACAGAAATCTGATCTGTATTCCCTAATTATGGAGGCTCACTTCCACAAAACTGACACAAATGTTAAGCCAAATTAAATGTTGTCTAATTAACTATCATATACAAGCCTTCAGAGTGGGATGTCTTCATGTGATTTAGCGAAGTAACTGGAACACGAGGACTCGCGATTATCAGTCAAGGCAGAGCTGCCACCCCAGCTAACTGTTACAAGGTGAAGCCATTCCATTCCCACACATGCCTTCCACGAGTACTGCTTGTAATATTTACAGGAAAAGGCACATCAGTAAACAGAGTTGCCCAGGGAGGCGGGGGAGCTGCGGGCACGACTCAGTGGCACCGATGTCCCCAACGAGGTGCCAGAAGCCGTTATGAAAGGCCCAGCTGACGGGCTGAGGGCAGATAAAGAGAAAAAAAACAGCAGTGCTGGTAATTCATGAAAAACTACACACTGCCATGACAGCTACAAGTGCCAAGTGACAGCTGTCAAGGTAAATAGAATTTGGGAAGCCTTTCTTAAAGGATCATCTACATGTACATTTTATTTTGGGGGGAGAGAAGGATTAAGCATGAAGATTTTCATAGCTATTCCTTCCCTTGGGACCTAGGTGAAAAACATAATTTATGATTAAATTACTTTTTAATTTAATTTATTATTAAATTACACTCTTGATTTCAGAGTAAGCATTCTGATTTTTGATTGGAAAAGATAGAAAAGCATTTACTTCCTTCATTTCAGATCTTGTATGGTGCTAAGCCCTTCCTGTGTCATCAATACCAGGAAGAGTCTTGAGCATGGGTGAGGCTGGAGGGAAGAAGGTGCCAAGGCTGAAGGAGCCTTGGGTGTGGAAAGGGAGAGAAGTGAAGGCAAACCATGCTATGATGTGGTATGGGAGAGCAGCAAGAGACGCCCTTCATGTGGGCTGCATTATCTGCAAGAGAGACATCATCCAGATTAGTCTCAGTACTAATGGGCAGTACTAATCCATAGTCTAGAACTGGGAGGAGCTGAGGAAGACAAAGCAGCATCTCAGCATGGGTCAGGCTGCCTTGGCACGACTGCTTTCCCAGCAGCAGAGTGGGGAAAGGCTGGGCTGCCCCTCTGCGTGGGTAGCAGGGCTCAGCCAGCATGGATCCGATTGATTTGAAGGGGTTTTGTTCCTACCACAGGAGGAAACAGCTGCAGCAGTCTGAGCAAATCAGCCACCATTTCCCATACAAATCACTTCTTATCCTGTCTTAGCTTCCTGAAAACATGATTTTGTTTGTTTAGGAGCAGCCACATTAAAATGCAATAGCCAAAGCACTGGAAAATTGATTTGTGAAAATTTTAGAAGATCTACATCCAGCCATGGTTTAATGGATAACACTGACCATGCACAATACAAACACACAGAGCTCTACTGTTTATGTGCTCTTGGAGCATGGTAGGAAAGGCACATCACAAAAAAAAACCCTAAAACTGGGCAAGGAAAGTGTGAACAAAGCCTGCTATTAACATAATTCTCCCTAATTGTTTTACAACTGTTAAATTGACAGCATAAAAGGCTCTACTATTATTACCAGCTGTAGTCTATCTCTCTCTATCCACCCTAAGCTTCCAAACACTCCAGTTACTCAAAAACAAATGGAGCCAAACATTCAAGCTGAAGTCAAACAAAAAGGAGGATCTTGGAAATTTAACACCTACTCACACCCAAGAACAAATAAAACCTTGCAAGGATCCATCTTTTCCTGCTATCTCCAGTAACAAATCCATCTAAGCTGATTAAATTTTGCATTGAGCATCTCCTTGAGCTGCTATTCACACCGTTCCCAGGGCCTCACCCATAACAGACTGCTGCCAGTGTTTCCATGTCACTGTTTCCAGGAGACTGTGTGTTGGGAGCTCATTCTCATTCCTGACTAACCATCTTGTTGCCTGACAAGAAACAACAGTGCTACACAGCACCTCACTTTAAAACCAAGCACCTGGCCTTGCTTCTGCACTGCACAGATCCTCACCTGCAGCTGCTTTGCTTCCCCAGCAAGGCAGCCAGGGGGGCAGATCCTCATGCTTGCCCCAGGACAGGGGGTGGTGTCCAAGTTCCACTGCTGCCACATGACTACTTCGCAGGAAAAAAAATGACATTATATTAAAAGCATTAATGCTGAAGGAAAAGTGATTGAGCAAAAGCTATTAATAGAAGGGAGTCCACCAACTAATTACAGCATCAGAGAATAATCAGAGTTGGAAGGGTCCCACAAGGATCATTGAGTCCAGCTCCAGCCCTGCACAGGACCATCCCCACGAGTCACACCATGTGCCTGAGAGCACTGTACAAACTTTTCTTGAACTGTGTCAGGCTGGTGCTGTGACCACTTCCCTGGGGACCCTGTTGACTGGCCTCTAGGCAAAGAACCTTTTTCTAATACCCAACCTAATTACAAGAGATGAAGCCTGTCTCCCTTTGCAATCCAAATGACTAAGGAGCCCTGTCTGAAGGGGATGATGCTGACAGCACATGGGTGAGACTGTGGCCTGGGGAGCAGCTGAAGGGTGTTTCATTCTCTTATGCCTCCCAAAATACTTATTTCCCTATTGTTGGTAATACCAGGATAAAGAAGTGGTGCAGGTCTGGACATTTCTGTTTATGCATTCTATTACTCAATGTACTCTGCTTATCAAAAATAAATAAACTATAACCACTTTTGCTTTTAAACAGAGATTCTAAACCCCAGTGTCTGACTACGCACAGTGGAGTGAGACAGGAATAAGGAGAAGACACTTTTTTTGAGAAGGGAAAAAACAGTGGAGAAACAGGGTAACAATGAAAAGAGGATTCCATTTTTCTAGGCAAGATGCAGTTTGCCTCCACTCTTTCAGGTCTGATCCTTCCAAGATCAACACAAGCACGCAAGCTTCTTACACCTGAGTATCAGCATACATGACCTGACTTGTCAAACAAAAGAAACATTAAAAAAATAAAAGCATTTGCTCAAGGGAATCAAACACACCCTGTTTCCCCTTTCACCACAGCCATGTTGAACTTCAGAGCCTTGCCACAGGCACCTCTCCTTCCCTCCTCTCTCACACACCTCCTCTGGCCCAGCCCAGGTGAGCTCTGCCCTCCTTTGCCTGCCCCTCCCTGCGCTGTCCCACAGCTGAGAGCCCATCCTGGGGCACACACCCACACCCTCCCTCCCCTGACAGAAGTGGGTTTAAGCACCTTCCTCTGTTGTGGGTTTGCCAACCATGCCCATCACTTAAACCCTGTTAAAGCAGGGAGAGCAAACAGACTCTCCCATTGTCTTCCTCCCCGTGCTTGAGGCACTACATCTACATTGGATTTGATTTGCTCAGGACAATGACAAATAATGCACAACCAAAGGCATAGCCCAATAGCCAAATTGCTCTGGAAGGCAGACCACTGGCAACTCTCAAAATCCTTCTGAAACCATCAAATACCTTTCATGTTATGACTGAAAGCACCATTTGCAGCTCAGTGAGCAACTTCCTGACATGTGGGGTTCCCTGGATGGTCTTAATTTTCCTTCACAAGAAATTTTCATCCAGGCAGAGTTTCTGTGCTTTCTAGTTTTCTCCAGAGTCCCCAATATCCAGAATTCTGGTCTGGACCCAATCAGATCCAGATCAACCCTCCCATATCCACATAGTGCCTAGAGCATTCTGGAAACACAGTGCTCATTATATGTTTCTTGACAAAACAAATAGGTGTTTTTCTGCCTAGCAAACAAATGTGGTTGATCTTCAGGATATGGTTGGGAATTATAACGTTCTTTTAATGAAGGTTCCTTCCCCACTTGTAGGTAATATCATGTGAATTATATCCCAGTTTAAAGTTATCCTTTATATTTGGATTAGAGCATCAGTGTAAAATTAGTAACAAAGTACTCAGAAGATACTGACAATTATTCAAATTGTGGTATAAGAAACTCAGAAGTAAAGAATGCATTCAGATCATTTAAAAAAAAAGTGCTTTTAAACAAAAATAAACCCTTTATAAATATATAACTGTGAGTTTCTTTACCAATGAGCATCACACAGGGGAGGATGAACAATTCCCATGTAATTGACTACAGAGACACAACAACCTGCTGAAATGCTGAGAGAACTTCACCGATGTACATTTTGCATGGACACATGCTTGTGAAAATCTAGCGAAGGTAGAATATCACATACAACAAAAGTCTGGTAATGTCTATTGTTTTAAGGGGAAAAAAAAAAAAAAAAAGGTGTTTCAAAGCTTTCCTGCAGTGGCAAACTGCTAAGATCATCAGCCACAAGCATTCACTCTGTAGGAGATGGAGGGGAACTCGCTGCAGCCAGGCAGCCACCAGCAGTCTTTGTGTGCTAACTAGAGGCTGAAATAGTCCCTCTTGAGGCAAGCAGCAAATAAACCATGTGCCCCTTTTATCTACTTGTTCATAGCATCATTGTCTTAGATTTTAAGTTCAAGACAGTAGCACTACAGCACTATGGGATTGCATCACAATGGAAGCCCAAGGCCAAGTTTAAGGAAGGCTGTGCAGTCACCTCCTGTGAGAACATCCTTCCCATGTTCAGCAGTTGTGCAGGACAGCAAAACCTGTACCCTGAGAACATGTTTTCCTGGTGGCCATGTAATCACCTTCCTTCTGACCCCTTCCCTCTCTCCCTCCCCCACCTTTTCCCTTTCTAGCCAACCTAAGGTTTCTCACTGCTGTTCCGTGTAATTTTATTTTGTCTGAATGCTGCAAAAAAAAAAAAAGAGTTCCAAATTATCATATTTTTCAGGGCAAATTTTTTTTTATTTTAAAGAATCATACCTCAGTGTTTAGAAATTAGTATTTTCAAGGTATAGATAACATTCATTTCTACAGTTCTCTCTGGCTTGAGCTCTGAATTTCTACAGAGAATAATCAGTGCATTTCACCCTTGCACAAGTAATGTGTCTCTCCTTTTCCACCCCAAAATAAATGTAATAGCAACCTCAACCACCCAAAGAAGTTTGTAACATTTCCATTACAAACTTATTTCAACCTACAATTACCAAATTGCTTAATTATCATAATATGAAGCTTTACTGTAAATTAAGATTAAACTGGGTTGTTGAAATAAATGCTAATATATTTAATTGTGGTAATTATTTTGAGTTCATTGCTATTCCTCAACAGCAAGTCTTCCAAGTAAGTATGACTGAATGCTGTCTTTACATTGAGTTACTCAAGCTCACCATGCAGCAAACAGCAGCAATTCAGTGTTTGAAGCAGAGGGCCCTTTTCCCTGCATACCTTGACTTCTCAACAGATATTGATTTCCACTGGAAGCTAACAGCTCTTCATTTTTACTTTCAAGGTTTCAGATTAATCTGATAATGGTTGAAACCTATTCTCTTCCAAGGCATTACTGGTAGACACAAGGAGCTCCTCCTAGAAACATGGACTGAAGCCAAGAGATTGGAAGTGAGCAGGTCTGCAATACTTTGTATGGCTGATGAGAAGTTACAGCCCTAACAAAGCAAAAAGCAACAAGGGACTTATCTAATGCACTTCTACCTCTGCCCTGTCTTGTCCAAAACTGCATCAGGCTGCCTGTTTCAGCACTTATCTTTGAACTGAAACACAATTCTAATTGTAGATGATAAAGGACATTGCAAGGCTCACAGGAAGAGGTAACAACCTGCCTGTCCCTCAAAACTTGTAGCAACATTTGAGGCCAGATCATTGCTGCTGCAGCCACACGGTGTATTAGCCAGATCTATGCTGTTAGCTTGTTTAGTATATACTAAAGGTAGGTAGAGTAAATTTGATTTGCAACCCATCTCATCTCATTTGTGTGATGAAGCCAGTGCAATAAAATACTTCTGACATATTACACTGGCCTATGACATGATGCCAATGGAAAATGACATGTCCCACCACGCTGAATATGATAACATTTATCTGAATATCTATGATGCTTTTTTTAAAATCTCCAAGCAATTCTATATTTAGCCAGAAAACATAAGACCATAAAGCATGGATTGAAAAAAATACTTCTTTTCTCAGCATCTCACTCAACTCTCTTCAAAATCAGCACAGGGCTCAACAGATGGGGTTAAGACACTTTCAGAAGGCTTTAGAGATAGAAGAAGAAGCCTTTAGAGATATTTTTTAAAGTAAACATACAAAATTCATCATAAAATAGAAATATTTCAATATTTATTTTCAATATTCTTTGGGAATTTCCTTTATGCAAGTCCTGGAATAGCACAGAGAAGATTTAGGTTCATGATAAAAATGAACTCATCAGCCACAGTCTTTATCCCAGCGCTGGGGAGCCAAGGCCTGACCTCAGAATCTGCACATGAATCAACATTAAGCCTTCATGGACATGCAGCATTTTCCTCTAAAAGACCCGAGAACGCTTTATAAGCACTAATGAATTAAGTGTCCAGCACTTCTGTGAGATAGGGAAACACCATCCTTCTTGTACGGACTGTGGGCAGAAGGAGGTTAAGTGATTTGTACAGGGTCGCCAAATAAATCTGTGTAAGGCACAGCAAAATCATGTATTCTGTCTCCAAGTCACGAGCCTTGGTGTGAGACCATTCCTCATCTCCACCTCGGTCACACGAGGGCTGGTGCTTGAGTCACCAGGTGGTGGAGACAGAACCTCTCACACATACATTTCCCATCTTCCTCTAATTACTGATATTTTAGAAATATTCACATTTTTACTGCTTTCTTCCATGACAAAGTTTTACTAGGCTTAGAAAGGTCAAAGTAATTACATGTAAATGTGTCATACGTGTTATAACACCCTACAGAAACCAGTCAGGACTCTTGAAGGCCAAACAGATAAGGAGTCTGTAGGGAACTGGAAGAGGGTCCATCAGAACCTTTACAGCCTGGCTGTCACCTGCAGACAATTCCCTTGGAGACACACAGAGTTTCAGGCTGCTGAGAGGATTCTGAGAAACCAGGAAACCCATGCTCTGAAAAATATTTTGTTTTTCTTGTCAGCTTCAGTAATGAGATTAAATTAAAGAAAATTTTAAATTGAATACCCAGGGCAAGGAACCAACTTCCTGGTACTCTGATGTATTAAGCAACGTAATCTCCCAGAGGAAGTGGCAGAGCCCAGATTGCTCAGAGTGCTTAGAGCCAGACAGGGCCAAACAATCAGTTCCCTTGTCCTAAGACAGACGATTTCTCACCTGCAAATGGGCATTTTTCCAGGAGACAAGCTCAGCCTTTAACAAGATAGGATTTTTTTTTTCCTTTTATACACTTACAAAGATGAAAAGGCACAGCCAGTGGAAGGGAGACAGAGCAGCCAACAAGGATCCTGTGAGCTTTCCCAGCATACCCACTCCAGACCTTACCAGGAGCAGGTGGGCTCACACACAGGGAGATGGGACAAATTGGTCAGTAACAGAACTGACTAAAGGAGTACAGGAAATCCACATAACCTCAAGTGAAAAAGATCATCTGTTAACTGCCTCTGTGACTGCATGCACACAGCCAAGTGAGATTATTTTACACAACTTTTATTTACTATTCTTGCCATATTTAATTAAAAATGCTTTCATTCATCCAGTTTCATTAAATTATCCATTACCTCAGAAAGGCCAGTTTAGACTTACATTTCAGTTTGAAAACTCAGAAATCTACTTGTGATCTGCTAGAGCAAGCAAACCATCAGGAAAAGCTTCAAAATCAGAAGGAATAAAACCCCAGTGCTGCTTATTCTCACTGCTGGCAAACCCAATATATTTAAAACACATGCAGAAATTCAGAACTGCTCACAAAGTGGGTTTGAGCTGATGCTGGTGAATATCAAATGAATGGTTTTGCAATATGTAAAAGACATACTGGGAGACTGGTATGATCTGCCAAACCAGCCTTGGTAAACTGATCTCAAGAATCTCAGTGACCCAGCTGCAGCACTAAACCCCACCAGGCAGTGTGGGTCCAGTTACACCCGGCTGAAAGGTTGGGGCTTCAAATGTTTGGTCTTGTACAGGGTTTTAGAAACCTGAAAGAATTTCTCAGAAGCTTTTTCCAACAAAAGTTTTCACTGGAAAGGAAAAGAAGGGAAAGCAACTGACGATGCTACGTGGTTGTTTGTTTGAACTTAAAAACAATCCCTGTGCATCATTTTCCTCCACCTTTTAATCATCAAGTTTTGTCACACCCCTTATTCCCAAGCCTCAAGGACCCTTGCAGAAAAGCAAGCCTTTGCTGGAGAAGCATGGATTGCCTGCACTCCCATGGGCAAGCTCCTGCAGAGGTAAGTCTTGTTGGGGGCTGTAAGGAGAGAAAACAGTGCAATAAGACCAAGCTTAGAATGAAACTTAGAATGATCTTCTACCATGTTGTTCTTGGTCATTCCACAGATTACCTATTCAATCATTATTTTACATAAAAAAACATTTAAAACCACTGTTAAATGACAGATAAGTTCAGAAACTAAAGCTAAGAATTGTAGAGCATCCTGTGCTGTTGGTGTCCAGCCCAATTGGCAGGTGCTCCCTTGTGCTTCCAGAAAACATCACCTTTTCTTCTGGCTAAATAACACTGACTACATAAAGCCAAATAAAATGTAGGACCAGAACCTGTGACTACAAATAACTTCAGTCAGTCTTGGAAGGGCAACCATCAGGTTTGGCAACACAGGCTGTAAATACGTCCTTCACACGCAGGCTGTCTAAAAACTGCAGGTTGTGGCACTGGGGACACCTAAGTGCAGCAGATTCTCAAGGGAGGTGGTTCTTCCCCTCTACATGTTCTCATGAGACCCCACCTGAAGCACTGTGTCCAGCTTTGGGACCCATAGCATAAGAAAGACATGGACTTGTTGGAGTGAGTTCAGATGAGGGACATGAGGGTGATCAGAGTGCTGAAGCACACCTGTGAGAGCTGTGGCTTCTCAGACTGGAGCAGAGACAGATCTGGGGAAACCTTACAGCACCTTCCAATACCTAAAGGGGCTCCAAGAGAGCTGGAGAGGGACTTTAGGCAAGGACATGGAGTGATGGGACAAGGAGGAATGGCTTCAAACTGACAGAGGGCAGGGTTAAATTAGATATGAGGAAAAATATACATCGAGATGTTTAGATGAGAGGCTAGGAGCATGGTGAGGCCCTGGCACAGGTTGCCCAGAGAAGCTGTGGCTGCCCCATCCCTGGAAGTGTCCCAGGCCAGGTTGGATGGGTCTTTGAGCAACGTGATCTAGTGGAAGGTGTCCCTGCCCATGGCAGGACAAGATGGTCTTTGAGATCTCTTCCAACCCAAACCATTCTAGGATGACCTGTGAGCTGCTCAAAGCTGAACACTTAGCTGATGACCAGCCCAAATAGTCATATTGTCTCCTGTCCCCCATGGGTACCTGAACCACTGCCAAATCCAGCAGACAGGGCTCTGAAGTTCCTCCCCATTCTTTCTCACCAACAGGCTACATCCATGGTGTCTGCACAAAGGCCAGGGCAAGGAGAGGCAGCTCCTCTTGCAGCAGTGTCCTGCCTCAGCCATTCCCCTCATGGTAGCACCTGCACCATCCCCAGCATGGGGCAGAGCTGCCTGCCCACAGGCTGCACCTGAGGCACAGGGTCCTGCAGCATCAGGGTCATAAATGCAGCTCAGCTGAAGGTATCTCATCGTAATTCAGACTCTTCTCCTCCAGAGAGCTCAGCACATGCACCCAGCTGCTCCAGCTTCCCTTTGCCATGGAGCTCACTGCAGGGTTTATACCTAGGGCTTCATTAACCCTACACCTCCTTCCTTTGCCTCTACCCCAAAAAAAAACCAACATCAGAGAGTGATTCTTCAGCAGGTAACCCGGATGCAAAAGTCCAGCCAAGCCCTCCTTTCAGTTTGCCAAGATTTCATCCAATTCATTGCCTTAATCCAGGCTGGTTACATGATTTCAGCTTTTTCAAGGTTCAGCAACAAATGTGTAATGTTTCTGTCTATCAAGAATACTAAGTTCCTTTGCTGTATTGTGTCTGATGGGTCAAACCCCTACTAAATCAAGCTCATCGTAAAGCAATACTACCACGCATAAATTTAAGCCTTTTAGTGCAGGCCTTTCATCAAATCATAATGCTGTCCATGCAACAAAATCTAGACACTTTGGAAAGCCTAACTGTAAAGTTCAGGCTATGAAGTGCTCATTTTCTTATTTAAACCTCTTTTTATCACCACTTCTGGTTGCCCTATGATGTGTATTGATTATATATATAATACAGCAAGAGACAATTGTGTGAAAAGAGCTGTGTGTCATTTGAGAAAGAGGGAAATAAATAAGTCTATTTGGCAAGACTGAGACACACTGGGTGAGTACGTGTCACTCTTCCTACAAAAACACACAGTGATTGCAGGCTCTGCTGTAACCTAAATTGTAACAATTACAAAAGTAATTGTTAAATTACAAAAAGACATCAAACTCGCAGACCTCCCGGGGACCCTGTGCATTTGGCCATCCTCAGCAGTAAAACAAAAGGTGGGTGTCCCCTTTGTCACTATATCATGAAAACCAGACCAGGTGGCTAATCCTCCTCAGGGAACTTGAACCTTGGCAAAGCATCTACCAGAGGCTGAACAGATGCTTAGGCACTCATTAACCAATTCATTTCATCGTCACGCACACAAATGGGAGTGTAACACTGAGAGCCTCAGAACTCTGCTTCCACCCCCACAACCGAGACCCAAAGCCTGCCCCTGGCTCATTTAATATGGCCCAGGTCAGTAACATGAGTTTAACTTTTCCAGCCATCTGGGAACGTGTTGGTCAGCAACACAACGCAGCAGGAACCCAATTTCAGAGCTTTTTGAGCAGTTGGACATAAGTTTTTGAATTATTTCGGGGACTAGCTTCCATATTTATAACAAAGCAGTAGCAAAACCCTTGGATCCCAGCCTGCAAGCACTGTTAGACGAGGTGCCACAGCACTGGTAGGGTCACTGCTGCAAGCAGGACACCTGGCAGCTTCCACCCCTACAGCATTGGCAGGCCCATGGATTTTAGCAGGAAACCCAGAAGCAGCCTCAAGACTGGGTCCTAAAGACTGCAGACAGCATGAGGATGACTTGAAGCATCACATGACAGTGGCAGGGTGGCTCTAATACCTCTAGCAACTACCTGAGGATGGGATTATTAAAAAGAAAAGCAACAACAGAAAAAAAACCAAACAAAAACACCCAAACAACACAACAGCAACAAGAAACCTTCCCATCAGTATCAGCAGAAGCAACAATGTAAGGAGAAACAAGGAGCAGGACTCCTGTACACAGTTGTACTTTACTTTCAGCTCATTTGCTTTCTCCTAGCATAGCATCAGAGAGCTGCTCCATTACCTTGGTAAAACCAACAAGCCACGGGAGAGTCAGTCAGAGCTGCAGGAAAACCTGCAGTAGTGCCCAGGTATATTTGCAAGTAAATCTGATTTTTTACACTAGATTCACTTGTTTAAACAACAGAAACATCCATCAGTACAATGCTGGATGTTTGGTCAGTTAGGCTTCTTCAAAAAACTTGGCTATGACCAATACCAGACTTACCACTACCAACACCACTGCAGCTGCTTTAAAGAAGGTGTTAGCCCAAGTTCATATTAAAAACCATACTTTGAACACTTTCATTCCCTGAAAAAAATTAATTTAATTGGTGAAATGTAATGAAATGTGCTAAAACTAAACCCTGCCTTAGGCATCAGGGGCTGTCAGAATGACCAAGGCTGGACTGGAAGAAGGTCCCAAGGAAAATTTTTGTTTTATCTCTGCCTGTCCACTATCTTCCTGCCTGCCAGAGAGCTCAGAGCACAGTCATACCCACCAGGCAGCAACCAAGGCTATAGACAGCCTTAGAAGTAACTTTAATGGCCTTTGGCAGAACAAACCTTCTCTATGGTTTGTATTTTTAGTCTATTTTTAAAGGTAGAAGTTGGTGATGGAGTAGCTTGTAACATGCCTCTGAAGAGGCAATGCTGGTGGATTTTGGAGCCAAATAGGAAATTTTATCCTCAGAGGATGAGAAACCAGCAAAGGTCTGAGACTGCCTTTGTGTGCTTTACAGCACTGGGCACAGGGGGTACAGAGACTGGAAGAAGAGATCCCAAAGAACAAAAATAAAGCAGAAGGGAGAAATGCCTTTCCAGCTGCCAATCTCCAGGCAACTAAAGCCCACAGCCCCCCTCCCTCCCCATCTTCAGGGAGAGACAGACCAACTGCTGCAGGACTTACAGGAACTGATCCTGCCAATGACAGACACGACCCAAGCCTCAAAAAACCTTAGCAAAGAACAGCTACAGAGCTGTTCAGACACACACTTTAAATAAATAAAGAAATATCTCATCCCAGGCCAGAATAGAGACTTAGACCCCAGATCACTGACAAGACAGCCAGCAGTGGTGCTACTGTCACGTCAGTGCAGCTGTTGGCTCATCCACAGGAGAGGCTCAGCACAGCTTTCAGATGCCAGGACAGAAAGCTCAGTCCAGGTGCAGCTCGTCCTGCTGTGAGTCAGGGCTGCTGGCAGGACCCCGGCTCTATTCCCAGGCCTTCTAATTGCATCAAAGGGAAGGAGAGTGGGAAAATGCCACAATTTTATTTCTGAAAGTAAGAGCTGATGAGGATTATTTAGACATAGCAGTAATTCACAATTACATCAAACCCTTGGGTACCTTAATTCTGTGCATCACACAAATTACAGAGCACAAAGGGGTTCTAATTGCAAGTCTCTGATAGCCAGGAAAAAGCTCAGGGAGCTAGATCAAAGTAGGTGGGATGGAAGCACCCAGAGAAGCTCAGAGATACCCCACAAGGTTTCAGTGTACTCAAAAAAATGCTCCTTCCTATGCTCTGAGCCCCAAATTCATACACCTGTTAGAGAAAAGCTGATTTTCTCAGACTTCTTCACTTGCTCAGGAAACAAACAAAACTGAAGACCCTGATTCTCTACAGAGTGACCTGCAGCAGAAAAGAAGTGCTTGCAAAGCAGGAGAGCAGCAGCTGGGGCATTGCTGCTGGTGCTGGAAGTGGCACTGTGCAGTCCCTGCTTGCTTCTCCCAAGAAACAGGCTGTCCTGGGCTGGAGCCATCCAGACAGCACGTCCTTGCTCCGTGGTCAGCTCGAACACAAACTCTATCCTGCAAGCAGGTACCAACTGGAACAAAAGCACGTTCAAAAACAAGTAGTCCATCCCTCTGCCTGATTGTCCTATTTCTGGGAAACAAATCAGTGCTTTAAGAAGGCCAAAGCATGCTGTGCCCAAGTACAGGGTTTTTTTTTTTCTATTTTGAAGATACACAAGTGCCTTCAAGCTTTCCTCCTTCCCCTGCCATGCCAGGGGAAAAACACCCAGCAAAACAGAAGAGAAATGAAGTCAAATGTGCTTTATTACTTATTAGTTAACATAATACTTGTGACAAGCTGAACAGTTGTAGCAGGCGGCTGTGGAAGTCACTACACTGTTTAGAACGAAAACAGGAATGAGAGACAGCTCTGAAAGGGAGATTTTAAGCACAGCTCAGCCATCCTACCGTGCCCAAAGCAAGCACTGTTATTCAGTTAATTTAGTGAATGAATCCCTCAGGGTCTCCAGCCATCTACCACTACAGCTCATTAGAGCCCAATATCCGACTTTTCATGTTGTATCACTGAAAGCACTTATGCTTTAAACGTAATTAAACTTAAAACAAACAAGGGCTCGTTTCCCCCCTCGGCTGCCCTGGGACGTGCCCCAGCCCTGCCCGCACGGCCAAAGGCACCCACCTCTGCCGTGTTATTTGGGAAAACACCCCTGCTTCCCACCCCGCCAGCTGACATTTGCCCGACCGTTCATCCTGTGAGCAATTAGAAATCTAAATACTGGGTGTAATGCCTGGCTGTTGGGATTTAGACTCTTACAAACGAGTAATGCAGTAAGACTTGCTGTCCAACGAGGTGTCTTATTGAAATATCCCAGGCTGGTTTGCCTGTCACAGCTGTCGTTTCAGCCATTTGCACTTACACTGTATTGCTTTCATTACAAAAATAGAAATTTGTGTCCTAAGTGCTGTTACATTACTAATGCTAAATATTTAATTCCCCGGGGTTCTAATTATGGTTGAGCACTGGCAACACTGATTCTACTTTTTAATAACAACTGTAAAAGCAGTTTGAGCATTTTTCAATTAATTAAATACATAGTGTACGAGTAACCTCTTGTCATTTTGCCCTCCAGGACCTGAGCTAATTTGCGTGGAATAAAATGTTTTGAAAATTAACTGATATACTGGTCTGATCATTGTTGTTCTATTAAATTATAGTCTGCCAAATGAGTGGTGTATAATAGTTACATACTGTACCGTTCCCTTATTTATGATGGTGTGGTGGTTTTCTGAAAAAAACTTCTCCAGCACATTTCTAGAGAGCACACTGGAGAGGCCTAATTAGCAGGCAGGAGATGGTCTATGCACCACAGGCATCAGTAGACTTACAGTGCAGGGAGACTTCAACAATGAAAAACAAAGCCTCTCTCCATTCTCCAGACCTCATTTTCACCTTCTTTCATAGCTGAAATTAAAAGTGTTAATTAAATGACTTTCTGCTGCATAAACTCTTATGGATTAGTTGGTAGTTTACACTTTAACACAGGGGAATTGACTCACAATATTAAAACACACAAGTAGTTTAGAAATGTTTTTGTCTTCAACTTGCAGAACCCAATATGAAAAGATGTGTCCATAAAATGAGTTTTTTGGACTCCAAAGACACTTAAAAATACTTAGCCTGCTCATGCAAACAACCAGGCATAAAACTAACTTCTACTTCATACCTAACACAATGCTAAAATCATAAAGTGTATTTTCCATTTACACAGTCTTAGAAGTTTAGAACACCAACACACAACAGCACCTTACATATCCTGGTAAGGCAAACTAACCTCTTGTCCCAGTCCCACATTAAAGATAATACAAACTCAACTGGGAAAAATTTAGCAAAAAGCCCTGAAATTTTGAAAATAGCTTTTCCATATGTTTATTCATAGCCAATGAAGAATGTTCTTCCAGCACGTATTTTAATATTGTATTTTATTTTACAGTGTGCAACAGTGGTAAGTCAAACATATTGCTTGAAAAATGCTTAAGGCCTAAACATTACAAAATGTACAGGTGAAAGTTTGCTAGTTTTAGCCAAGTAACTTAACAGTAATAACATTCTGCTCTGAAATCACATGAAATACGGACAATAGATAAGTCTATTTTTTTATAACTTGCAAGAGTATCATACATGTGGAACACTGTATCATACTAGTTAAAATGAAACCCAGCCTCAGTTTATGCTGAGTAAGATTCCTTGCTTGCTACCATGACACTCACACAGAGCTGTAATTCAAACTAAGCAAGGCTGTATTTTAGTTTAAAAAAATAAATAAATTAAAAACCCCCACAATATACTGCAGATTACTTTTGGTACCAAAGCAAATTGAGATTCTCAGTCAGCACTAAAACACTATTTTTTTCCAAATAAATACTAAATAGAATACATAGTCACTGTCAAATAAAAGTGCTCAGGTCAAGCATTTGTTTGTAGGTGTACAAGTACATACATAAAACATACACACAGACAAAATATGAAGAACACAAGCAACGTATTGCAACAACAGCTCTCTTCTTAAAGACAGATTTATATAACAGCATAAAACTTGGAAGTTATCTTTACTACTATTAAAAGCTCCCTAGTATCTCTAGATGTCTGCCTTCAATAAATCCTGGAAACATTCTGCTCACATAGTGAGTTTTAAAGACTGTGCAGCATATGTAAGCTTCAATAAAATCAGTACAGTTCTTTAATTACTCCATTCACCCAGCAGCTGCTTTAACAAAGTATTTTTCTGAACACATAAAAATGTAAAACACCCAAAAAAATCAGTCATCTATGTGCAATGACCACTCCGTATCTAACAATAATGGATATACTGAAGGACAAAAACGTGAGTTGTGCCAAGCCCATAGTTCTCAGCGACTGACTAAAGTACTTCAAGTCAGCATTAAGCTTTTAAAACTCTAACCCTATTCAATTGTAAACAGAGAAAGAAAGATCTTGTCACAACATGGGTCGCAGTGGAGACAGCCACGATACACAAAGTATCAACACCATACAATTTCAGAAGGCTTTAAGCATTTCCCCAAACAAAGTAACAACTTACCAACTCAGAAGGCTTCAGGTATCTGCCCGCACAGAGTAACACCGTGTCACTTCAGAAGGCTGCAAGCAGATGCCCTTCTTGCTCTTTAGCCCAACCTTTTAACCCCTCATGTCCATGCATTGCCCCTGTGTGCCCTCTGTTCCCTTTGTGGTTGCTCAGTGCCCCTGGGCACCCCATGGCTCCTTGCTGTCAGTGCTGCTCACCTGCTTCTCACAGATGTACCCATTGGGGATGAGGCTCAGCCCAGCCCCACTCCCAGTTACCATAAACTCAAGATCTCAGTTATTTTTAAAATCTTAAACACTAGCACATAACTAAATTTTTCTGCTTTTTCTGATTTGCACAGCATTCTTCCCAAGTAAAATATGGACTTCTCCATGAAAACAGCTTGTATATGCAAGCTGAAAAATAACAACACATATTTAAATACATGAGCTAATTATACCTGGCATTTTGGACTTTGGTGGTAATGTATTGATTGCCATAGAGCAGAACACAGCTCTGTTGGCCAAAACCAAAGGTGCACAAGATTCAGAAATCTACATGGAGACAACCTCTCCCCTTCTCCAAACACTTCTGCTCACAGGTCTTTTGATGGTACAGGACAGCAAACACCATCTCCCCAGGCTGTAGGGCACTTGGAAAAGTATGACTTGCACACATTTGGTGACAGCATGGCAACAAAAAGCCCATTAAACAGAAAACAGGCAGATAACTGGATACAATCAACTTGCAATAATTTTCTTGTAATGTGTTAGTGAATGGGTGCCAGCTAACTAATCTTAGTAGAGAACAAACCTAATTTATCCACAGCAGGATGTTGTCAGATTATGTTCAACCTAATAATTATTTCTAGCAGAAAGGCAACATTACACTTTGTAGAAGTAGACACTGTAGAAGACATCTGCTTTGAAAAAAGATGTTCATGTGCTGTTTGATTAATGTGGGTGGGGCGAGGATGGATGGACCAGAAAATCCCACCTCAGCCAATGAAACACCCTACAGGAGCAAGCAGTCAGGCGAAAGAGGATCTTTGAAAAATGCATGGTACTAGGAGAGAGGAACATTCCCAACACCCCTCCCAATCCTTTTTTGAAGATAAGCTTAATTAACTTGGAGTAACTTTTCAGTGGAAGCTGCTATTCTATGAAGATATTTGCTACACTGAGACTTCTCACTCCCTTCCAAGCCAGAAGGATGTCTAAGATGACCCAGTGTGACCTCAGGTGTTGCAAAAGCCACAGAAGCCTGTGAGGAATTCCTCTACCACACCCAACCATTTGTTCAAGCATATACCTCTATAAAAATATTTCATCCTCATTCAAAAGATAGAAAATCTAATACTCCCTTTCTAATAATTTCTAATGATTCATTGGTCTTATTAAAAGTTTGCTCCTTAGTTTGTCATAAGCTGATTTTTATCTCTGTGTATTGTCAACACATATTGCTGTAAAAATGTTGTGTTATGTCTGGAGTATGCAAACAGTCATATAAAATCTAGTGTTCCATTACAGATATAAAGATTATGGTCAGGAATGCACCTTTTATTCAATCAAGTTAGAACTGAAATTAAAGGAGTTAGAAAGTAACCATATAGTACCAGTTAAGAAGGCAAACTATGTTTTGTCCAACATATTTGTGGAGAACTTATATAGAAATCATGTGTTTATAATAATAAACACACCATTATGATTGGGATTCCTGATAGATTCAGACCAAATTCAGCAATCATCGAAGAGCCAGGAAGTCTACTTGAAACCAAGCTATTATTTGGAATATTTAAAAGAAGAAAACCTGCCTTCCCTGAAGTTTTATTTTGTTGTCTTTTTAGCACTACATAAACCATATGACAGTTTAACTATAGTATTTGATAGTTTTAAATGCTTGGATGTAAAGTTTTACTCATCAGCTAAACATCCATGACAATGCTTTATGTAAGATGTTACTTTGCAGTACTGGTTTACACGTGTATTACCACTTAGGTAGGTAAACAGATTCCTAGGCAATCACAAGCATTTCATTAAACATTTCAATCTCGGTACTACAATAATCCATTTTAAGATAAAAAGAGTCATATGAATTATGGGCTGGCTCAGATGACTGTGGAGGTCATTTGCACTTACTTCATGGTCAGGAGAGACATGTGACAGTCATTTGGGGAAGGCACATCACTCCTGACCCCAGCACTGAGAGCTCAGCCATGGCTCAACCCTGGGCTGCTGGAACAGGGCACAACTCTCACACCTGGAGCCACACCTGCACCTTCCTCAGACACCTGGCACTTTATTTTCCTCCCTTCCATGTGTACAATATGGCCACTGCATATTCCTCAGCCTTTGCCTTAAGGACAAATAAAAGATAATGGATTACACACAACCTGAGCTTGAGGCTCAGTCCTTTCTGTGACTGTGTTCTTTTCACCTGGCACTATCCCAAGAGGAGATGCAAATAGTGCTGCTGCTCTCAGGTTTCTGACACTTCTCTTGTTCTTTGTATGCCCAAGCTGGCTCCAGGAAGGCACCTACACTCCATGGCCTTTGCACAAGAAGGGTCAGTGTGGAAGGAGCTGTTCAGTGCACTGCTTTTACTCACTATGTCTTTGAGAACTAAAGATTATCCATACCATTCTAATTTTGGCACAGGGAATAGCAAGAGCTTGGATGCCTCACCAGAATCCAGCATCTACTGATTCAACACTGTAGAGAAGCAACAGCAGCCACTCCTGCTGGAGGTGTTCTCCCTTCTCCACTCAAGGCAGCTCATGTCAAAAGCAGTTCTCCTGAGGCATGTGTTGGCTGAGGCAGCCTCTTTGATGAGTAAAGTAAGAAGTGTGCTCTCTAGATAATGGAAACACTTGTACCGTTCCCACACCTTGAGCAGATACATTTTCCTGAAACAGGTGTCTGGCGTGTACACACACACCAGTTCTCTCCCCTCATACTGGCACACACAAGGAGTAAGTCAAAGAGCACAAGTTTATTTTGCATTATCCAGGGTGTCCCTGGAATGTGAATATTATGCATGACAGATCTGCACAGCTTTCTAACACGTCCAATTTTTACCACATCCAAGGGATGTAACTGCACCTGCTGAACAGGCGACACACCAGGGCCAGTCCTCAGCAACACTCCTGTCAACACACCACCCTTCCCAGACATGACGTCTGCACAGCTGGTCTGTGTATGCCCTGTCCTTTCATCAAAGTGACCCAGGGCACTGGATAACTAATATTTGATAACACGATTAACTTTGGCTGAAGTCAGTCTGCGTGTGCTCAGGGAAACAGTTCAGTTTGCTTCCTTAGCAGGGAGAGAATGAGCAAGCAAGCGTGCATGAAGCCTCCTTCTTTAACCAGCACAGCTGCTGACAAAGGAGCCTGTATCTCTCGCCTTCTCTGAAGTTAATCCCAGCAGTTTAAAGCAGACTTGTGAAAAAAGCATGAATCTGAAGTTACTCTGAAATGCTACTCCAAGGACACATTAGTTCCACTAGAGTCAAAGTATACGCCAGACGCAATAGGTCGAGTTCTAGTCGAAGAGATTGCACAGAAAGTAAGAGCTAATAATTCTTAATTTGGCATAACATGACATTCCCAACAGCTTCTCTCTCTCCTTCCAGTAATTGTATCATGGCAGTGTACATATTAAAAAATCATTGCACAAAAGACATGTGCTGTTGGGAAAAAAAAACCCAAAAACCAAAACACCTTTCTTTGTGTTGTGTCATTCCAAAAACTGAAGACACTTTCACTGAAAGGGAAAATATGCTGATCAAAACACAAAGGGGAGAAAACCTAATTAATTCCTTATTTGTTTAAGAATTACTAAAAAGAAACATTTTTGCAGGAGGCTAGAGCAACAGTAATTCAGACATTAATAAATTGAGCTTTGTAACAATAACTATTCCATTGAATAAAAGAATTCTGGCAAGAAACTTTTCACATGGCATTCAACAGATATTAAAATAAATGAATGAAGTATGCAAGTTAAATTACTTCAAAAATAAAGACTTTCCAGCAGTTTACCATGACAACATTCAATAGAAAGATACAACAGCTCTTTGTAGCCTAAAAATTGTCAGTTTTATTTTACAAAGATGACTTCCAAAAGCCTCTTGTCATGATAATCAAGTTTTGAGGAGAAAACAACCTGTCATTTGATAAATAGAAGAAATTAACTGTCATTAAAGCCACTTAAGCACTCCTCCTTCCTGTTATCCTTCTCATCTTGGCAGTAACTGATAAGAAGATTTCAGGGAGGCTCAGTCATTGATGGCAGGATCTAGAAAAGAAACAATTTTGCATACAGTTATTCTCATTCACAGGTTCCAGTTATTGTATTTCACTAACCTGCACCTAACTGGCTTCCTTCTGCCCCTGGCATGGGCACAGTGGACCATGTACTTCATACAAATCACTGCTCCCTGTTACACCTTACACCATGAAAATACCCAGGTGGCTGCAATCCTATTGTGTTAATATTACCCACAAAGGTAACAGTAACAAAGTCCTGGTAACAGAGCCCTGTTATCCACCAACTGTGAATTGCTAATACCAGCCAGTGCCTTAGCCAATAGGGACCAGACATTACTCATTATCATGCAGTTCATTACTTATGGGACATGGTTGAACTTGAGCCTGTAACTTCTGGAAAATGTACCACTCATCCACAGGAACATACCAACGAAATAAATGAAGGACCAGATGCAATGGTTACAGCAGAATTAGTGAAGAGGTAAACTGTAACTGCATATTTCCTTCCCCTGTTCCCCCTAAAAAAACATTACCCAATATTTTTTTCTGACTAAGCAAGCAGCTTCAAGAGGAAAGGAGGACATGGATTGGGCAAAGAAAAAGCTCTGAGCCTGGCATATCCAGACTAAGTCCCATGCAACCCCAGGAGGCTGTGTGCATGGCAACCCCACTTCCAACATACAGGGTAATTAATTGTATTCCCACATTAAAGCCACCATGGCACACCTCCACTTTGGCAGATTTCTAGCTGGCTTTAATCCTTTCCACCTTCCACATGCCAGCCTACCCACACCAACTGGCCCTCAGTGACAGCTGAGTTTTCAATGCCATACAGTACCTTGATGCAAATGGGTTTTGCCCTTTTTTCCACCTTTTGCTAGGCTACACTGCCACTTAGTCACTGCACTGACATAACAACTCCACCTTCTCTACTGCAGTGCAGCTGTACATCCACTGACGTGACAACGGGAAGTGAGGGATTCATCCCTACAGGAACAGAGCTGCCTTTCAGTTTGCAACTTGCATCATTTTCATGCCGAGGACAGAGCATATGGTCCTTCGAAGGGACATCAAAATAAATATGACAGGTCAGTGCAATCATCATACTGAATGAATTCAAATGATGCCATATCTAAAATGAAATGTGTGCACATAATAAAGATTCAAATGACAAAAAAATTCCCCTACCCTTTATCCCTCTCTGAATTATTTATGATTTCTGCAACTCCAGCTGTTGCCACCAGCCCAAGGACACTACTTCATTTTGGGAATGACACTTCATATTAAAAGATAAGTTAACAAAAGAAAACAAAAACAAAAACAAAAAAAAGACACTGAAGGCCTTTAAAAACCATAGAAAATCACAATACATCTTTTCCCAGCTCTTACAAAGGAAAACAATCAACAATCAATTCTGTTCATGTTTCTCAACTTGTTTCCATAATTCCAGACACTGATTTCAACACTCATGCATTAAGTCAGACATGCCTTTTTAACCATTGCAGTTAAGCAAGACTACTCTCACAGCATCTTGGATCCCTCACATATTTTTATAGGGTTATCTCAGTCTTACAGTTCACCATAAACCACACACCAAAGACTGGAGATACTATCTGCATTTCTGACAGCTTTTAGTACATAAAAGGTCATTCCAGAAGAATAGAATATTTGCATATATGGAATTGCTTTTGGGAAAGCAATAATTTGCCCCCAAAATTAAACAAAAAGAAACAACCCTTCAAAGTGTAGTTTAGGGCACAAAAGATTGGTTTCAAGTAATCATGACATTTAGATGAGCAAATTCTACATAGTGCTGCCTGCCCACTTGTAGACTGCTCTGATTTGGATTCCATAACATCTTAGTTCTTAGATTTCAAATAAGTAATTTGGCAGTGGGAAGGAGGCAGCATGGAGAAGGCTTAGCCAGTAAGCACAGTTTCCATCACCTACATCAACACGCTCTCCTCTCTCACTTTAAACTAAACTTGTTTTAGTTGGCTGGTCTGTAGAGCAGATAGATAACATAGAGGCTAAGTAAACAGGAAAAAAAAATAGAAATCCACCATTGGTTTTGGTTGCTACTTTATTCATAATAGAATCAAGAACTGAATTGTTACACAAAACCACCCAATACAAGAACATACTGATGCACTGTGTTCACTGTGAAATTAACTGAAATGGGTGAAAATTTGCAAGTTGCTGAGTGCTAAGGGACATACAGCCCCTAAATATTAGCCCTTCATGACTGACCAATATCCTCATCTCTGCCACAAATGGTATTATTCTGTTCTCTACTCGTGATCTTAATTTCAGTGTTTTCTACTTTTACCTAACTGAAAAGCAATTGGACTTATGTCCTGTTCCTGAGAGATCCCAAATGCCACAAGAACTTTTAACCAATTAATTATTTAGGATTTTTTTTGTCTTAGGTTTTTGTTTTCTCCCCCATAGTCCACCTGAAAGTGGACTAACGATTGTCACAGTTCTAACATAGAAAGATGTATGAATAAACTGCAGAGCTTCCAAGGCACCATCATCAGACAACTCCAGTATCAACCACAAATTAAAACAGAAAGCAAAAAATGCACCATTTGCCTTTAGTGCCAAGCACACGGTTCAGGCCTCAGCTGGAATGCCAGATATTCAACAAACAAACTCATTTTTGGGAAAGGCAGCAAAGCCAGAGCTGTTGCCTGTCTTGCAAGTGAAAAATGCCAATGGCTTGCAAGCAGAGATCTGCTGTTACTCAGTTTGGTACCATGAGCTCACGCAGTGTTATTCAGGAAAAGGAGATGTTGTTAAAACAAACATTTATTTGCCCTTCAGTCTACACCAGAGCTGGCACCCAGCCCTGAACAGTCTCCCTCTTCCTTGCTACTGTGGGAAAGCTACCAAACAAGAATCCTCCCCTTCCATCTCCTGCTGTTGGCCAAAGAAACAAAAAGGTACAGAAACAAAGAACAGGCAGAGAACCTGAAGTGTGTAAAATGTCACTGAGCAGGAAGTTAAGGTTTAACACTGTAGCATTTGTAGATCTCTTGTAACATTTACAAGAGCCCCAGATTCTCTTGGTCACAGCTATGTATTTCAGTTTATTAATAATTTTCCAATATTTTGGAAATCCCAGGTGCTATGCACAAACCCTCTCAAAACTACAATTATTTAGTTGTAACCCTCTCAAACGTACATCACACTTTTTTTCTGAAAACTAGCAAATTAAAAACAGGAACATATCTCATATTCCAGGGTTGCCATTTAACTCTCAATGCCACAGGTTCTCAAGTGCCTCTTGAAATAGTTTCTAGCTGTGCTAAAGGAATGACATTTGGAAACAAAATCACCTGTGTGCTGATAGGAAAACATCCTTCTGAAGATTTTCACAAGCTAGTTGGATGCAATTGAAGTTAGTCCTCAGAAAATAAGAAAAGTCGTCTTCATGCCCAAACATGCTCACTAAATGCTTCTGGCTATGACATTATTTCATAATTGACACATTACACACAAACACCCCAAGAAAATATCTTTTTGTCTGTGTCTGGATTACACGGCTATTTATACCCAGTGCTTCTGCAGAGCCTTCCCAATGTTGCACAATGCTCTTGAATACAAATGACCAATTGATCCTTTCACATGATAGGGTGGGGTTTTTTTTAGTGTTCAATACTTCTAATGTTTAGAAAAATTGTATCTCAACATGGTCCTTAATCTAATCCTTACCCTGAACAATTGAGTACATTAGTATTAATCTATTAGATGCTTTTCCATACCACACCTATGGCACTGCATAAATTATTGTAATTTAAATGAATTACTGCTTGAGAATTCTCATATGGTAAGAAACATGTAGTGTTATATGCTATGGAAAGAAAAATGTGCATTAGGGTAACTAAGTTTTACACTACAGTATATCTAGGTGCTCATAAACCAACCATTCTAAACTGTTGAAGGACAAGAATATTAGACTGATCACATAGAACACACATCAGTATGTCAAAAAGTCAATAATATGAAATTAAATCTACAGTTTATTTAGATATATTCCCATGCCCATATTCAGAATCCACATTAAAAATGCCATTAGGCTAGCTGAAGAATATTACTGCAAAAGATATTTACACCTATAGTAATTCTATCTCTGCCTTGGATAACTTGCATTTTGCTCATTATGCGTTTGATCTACTGGAACATATTGAAGAAAAAAGAACTTGGAGGAAAAAAAAGAAAAAATAAACAGAAAAAAACCCTGAAGTTCTTTTGTTACATTACTACACATATTACCAATGTTTAAGGATGACTTGTTTAAGATTGCACATTTCAACTACCTAACAGTAAAGAATGAAAAGCTTCTTGCTACAAGCTAAAAAGAAAGTCTTTACCATGCTCCTTGAAGAGCTCATTTTCACATTACTCAGGCTTCATTATGCTGAATCAATATTCGTTTAGTCACTGGGTTATTGACATATTTTAAAATAAAAGTATACCCTTCAGCTACTGCACTCATTACGGGTAATTTGTCTTGTCAGGGAGCAGGGAATATTATCCCAGTCTTTCAGGGGCTGACAGCCCATGGAAATACCTCCCCTTGGTTACAACTGTAAATAATTTTAAGGTAAAATATTGAAAAATCAATGACTGTTTCCTGCAATCTGTCACAAACAAATCAATCATAATCTGCACAGCCAGAGAGTATGATTTGAAGGAGATGAGAGCAGATGTAATTCTTGGCTGGAATCTCTCATTTCAAAATCACCTCACATAATGGTGTCATCATTTAAACACTTAGCAGTCACTGCAACTGCCACTCATAACATCTAGCTGGACAAAACCACAAGGAAGAGGAGGAGAAATGCCACTGCTGTTATGTAAACAAACACTTTATTTCAATGGTGGTAACATTAACAAATTTCACAGATATAACAAGGCTTGCCCCTCTGCAAATGTCTAAGGTGCTTTTCCTTCTCAGTGGAAGACTGCCTATAAATTAGCCTCTCAAAATGCAAAGCATTTTAAATTTTAAAACCAAACTATGCTTCATATAAGGTGAGAAATAATATCTGGTACTAATACAACTCCTAAAAATATTTTATTCACTCCAAATTGCTCATAACAGAATTATGCATCAAATTCTTAAGAGATTAAGAAAGGAGAATTATCTGAGGTACCATTGTCTTTTTAAGAGCAATAAGGATTTCAATGCTTCTTTGTCCTCTACATATTACATTTCACATCTAATTTTCATTAAGCACACACTTTAGGGTAGGAACCACTGCGAAGTACATGGGAAAGAAAGGCATAACCTACATAAATTAATTGCTAATATATTTTCAACTTCATTCAAAGTTTAAATGTTGTATATAGAATTACATCTGTATAAAAGATCAATTTATACATAAAGAATTAAATACTGCACTCAGAATACTAGAAACTGACCTTTATAAATGTGAATAAATTGTGTAAAACTACTTTTATAGAGTAACACTAATGTTTAGACCAAAATTATTTCCTCATTTGTCCCTCCACCTCACTACATTTTCACCCCAATACTACAGTGTTTATAAGAATTCTCTGCAGATAAAACAGGATAAAACTGTCGTGCAACTGCAACCACAGGCCTAAGCCTGCATTTTTTGCACAAACAAAATTTACAAATGCTCATGGTATGTTTCCCTCTGGAGTCTATAATTTGAGCTCTTAATCTTTAATGTGCAGAGCCCGTTATCACATACTCATTTTAATCACATTAACCTTAGCAACTCCTAATTCTGAATATTTATCTTGCAACTGTGAGACTAAGAAAAAAATGCAACCAAAAAGATAAAATTATTTTCTCTTTTATTGAAAAAAAACCCTTAATGCTGTTTTTAAAAATGAAAGAATAGGGCATATTGTACATCTAAGTAAACCTCTCCAAGGTCTGCCTTCCTTTAAAGCAGGCTTTAAATCTCTTTATCTTCTACTTGGAAAACATACATCTCTAACTCTTTATTGATATACATCAAAACCACTATTGTTTGTAGCAGCTGGACAGATTCCCTTTCTCAGCAAAATAAATTATTAAAAAAAAAAAAAAAGAAACTGAAGTCTTAGATTAGAAGAAGCAGTTAGTGCCTTAGAGTCTAACTAAGTGTAAATATCAGCCATGAAGAAAATCAGCTTATTGTGGGGAAAGGAAAGTGAAAGGAAACGGGAGGAGGCAGTGGGTGAGGAATTGCTAAAAACCAGAGTAGCTCCTATAAATGAGTAGCACTTCCCCACTTTTTCCCTGGATGAGATCTATAATGAAGCTATCCAATAGACAGCCTCAGGCTCCTCAGCCCCTTTACATCTCCTCCCTGGCCCAGGGACACAGAGAGGGAAGCCCACGCTAAGCCATTGTGTGAGGGAAGCGCGGCGCGCACAGAACGTGTCGGCAGCTTCCCCCAGTGCCATTCCCCTGAGCCAGCTTCTCATTTCTTGTGACAATCACCTAATTAGGTGGGTCAAGAATTGCAGAAGATAGAAGAGATTCATTCTTCCCTACATGCCAGTTCTCCTATTTGTAAAAAGGAAGGCAATGGCTCTTCCACTCCATTGTAAGGCACTTAATAAATGTTAATAATAATTAAGTCAGTCACATCTCCCAGACAACACTGTCAGATCTTTTTTTGCAGTATTTCAGAACTATTTGGCTCAGGAGCGAGCTCCCACAAGCTCCAGACAGAAAAGGACTCACAAATTCCATCCTTCAGTGCAAGAGGTCACAGAGGGCTGTGCCACAGCAGACATTTCACAAGCCCTGAGGAGCAAGAGCAGCACATGCTGCTGCACTACAGATGTTAATAGGTCAGCACCATGAGTGCAATTTCCTGCTGGACAAAGCATTAAGATGCTCTAACAGCTAGTGGGACTGTGAAGTCTTTCTGGTTAAGAAGTTGAACTAGATTCAATTTCTTGAATGAAAAGATGGGGTTTTTTTTCCATCTTTATCAAGAAACAAAAGCACTACTGGTTATGAAAAAAGCTGAAAAAAGAAAGACACTGGCTTTAAAAAAGCTACTAGCATTTCCTCTAGTACCCACCTTCTCCATTTACTGCTCTCACTCATAATGTTCATTTAAGTCACTGGAATATGTTCATTTATTTAATGCAGCTCCACATGATCACTAAACAATATAGCAATGCCACATTACATCATGCAACATTATTGATATGACACTATTAGCAATACTTTACCTAATGAAGTTTATAAAGTCTTCATGTTTGGGCATTACAGAAAGGTGAAGAATCCTGCTTTGAAACAGCTCCTGCCTTCCAGTTCTGTCCTTCCCTTCTTCAACATTGCTGAGACCATCTCACTGAGCTCATCTGGAGAGAACAAAAACAGAAAGAAAGCAACATACTTATTACATGCACTATGCAATTTTCTCAACAGAAATGGGAATAAAGTTGATGTATCTGGAAACATTAGTTCTGCATTTTGTAAGTGACTGAACCCAACACCACAAAGGAAAGTGCCCCTGCTCCAATGCTTTGCTTAATGAATCATATCATACTCATAGCAGATTACTTACCATTAACTCTGAACAGGACTTAATATGGTTAAAAATATTGCAAGCCCAGCTGCATTCTGGCTTTGTACTAGGTCTCTTTCCATATTCAGGCAGGTACAGGATAGGATGGACTGCTGGGTTCATTTTCCCCACTGTGCATCTCACTGTTTCTCTCTCGGGTTCGATCTAGAAAGACAAAAAAAAAAAAAAAAAGGGACATACGGAGAATGGGGGATGGAACAAAAATACAGTGTTTGTCACTAATTCAGACAGCATGTTTCTCTGGCAAACAAGGACTACAGACTGAGCAATGCAAGGGTTTCTCCACCCATTGATCCAGTATGTTTGTTAAATCCCACAGACACTATGTTAGTGCCACATCCCACTGGATGGTGCTCAATCCTGCATGTTCCAAGAGGTGCACCACAAACAGGTGCCTATGGAAATCAAAGATCTGAGGAACGGGGCAGGTTAATGGCATTTAGCTAATGAAACAGTAACAGCATTAATCACTTGCTCAAAAGCACAACATTTATATGAGCATGGACACCAATTTACATCTGAACATTTCTGAGACAAGCAGAGTTCCTGTTAGGTAAACTGAGGCAAAGGTTACATGAACAAATCTAGGCCATAGGATGTGCCAGGAATGCAAGGAGAAAATAAACCCAGGTCTAGCCCCTTGCCTGCTATTAAGTTTTCCCATCCCTTCTCAGCCAGTCTAAAAGTCTCTCCACCCTTCTGCAGCCTCCTCTCAAAGAACTACCTGGATGACCTCAGCTTACGTTTTACTTAGGGACACAGTAGCACAGTGTATACTACAGGGAATATCAGCTGAACTTTAACTGAAGCAATAAATTAAATACTGAGATAAACTTAAGAAAAAGCATAAAGGAAAAAAATACTTTTAAAATTACTTTTGAAACTTAGGCTCTACAGAGCTGTCCTCTTCCCCAGAGACATTCATGAAACCTAATGCCCACAGGAGCTGGGAGACAGCAAGGTCCTTCCTAGATAAAAGCCAGAAAGTCAGCATGAACAAAGCAATTCCTGCACTGCCAATATCATAAAGAAGTTGTAGGCACCTTTTTATAATGACAGAGTATTCTTAATAAAAGCTTCAAGCAGGTTTTACAGCTGCATATTATCCAATGAAACCAGTAATAAACAGCACTGTAGAATTATTTAGTGCAACTCCAATACGCCGAGAGTCTCAACCTGGGTTTTATTTATCACAGGGGCTAAAATGTTTGTTCTTGGCTTTACAGTAGCAGCCAAGCCTGTAGCTATCTTTTATCCCAGCACACTGCCATCTGGGTATTGATACTTTGCTATGGGATATGAAAGAAAAGCATAGTTACCTAATACAGCTTAATTGAAAACACAGGACCTACATATTACACCATGCATTACTTTACTCAAAATTAAATCTGAAGGGCATGAAAATTTCTGTAGATGTCAGCAGAGAATATTTCAGAGGTAAATGCTGTGTTCTTCATCTACACTAGAAATGCTAAAAAATACTGTGAAAAGTATGTGCATACAAGACGAAAAAGCTCTTTTTTGCTCTGTGGGGAAAAAATAAACTGCTCAGAAAGGTGCATCTCCTTCGGGAAGAGCAGGAGAGTAATCAGTCACATGTTTATTAGTACAGTAAACTCTCTTATGGTGATCCATATTCACCTTGAAAAGTCCAACTGGTTTGTTTTTCTCCTCAAGCAATGATTTAATAATAAAAAAAAGAAAAAAAATATGCTGCTTCTACAAATACATTCACTTTAATCTGTAAAAACAGCTTCAAGAATCATCTACATCTGCACGACCCACATTAAGGAATACAGACTAAGAAGCTCTAATGTTAATGAAACCCCAGAAATTATGAAATGTTAAAAAGAATTCCTTGGGTGTAAGGCCAGAAAGGCTACCTGGCTTCATGTTTCTCCTCAGAGAGGTACTGCTAAGCTCCTGCAAACACCAGTCATAAGGACTGCAAATATATGTAAGTAAAATAGATAAAGCACAAAATCTTTGGAACACAACACTGCTATTAAGACACTCATCTCTAACACCCACACTGAAGGCCAGATTCCAGCTACAGGAGCTCTCACCATGCTGCAGCACCTGCAGGCAAAAGAGAATTTGCCACCATGAGGGAAGCTATGGGCTCATGTACATCCCATAAAACAGCACAGGGAGCCACAGCCACCCTTACCACTGAGCTGCTCCTCATTTGCTGTAAGAGCCAACTAACAGAAGATGTGGCTTGCTTTAAGTGAAAAACTTATTTTAGACATGAAAGAAAGCAGTTTTTAATGTTTCACTCGGAGTCTATTTTCTGCATATGTCCATGGAACTGTAAGTAAAATAAATCCTAAAGACATTCTTAACTTAGTCCATATTATGCCAACAAATTCAAGCAAATAATGCCATTTAAGTAAATTACAGGAAACTTCAAGAAAACTGAAATACAGTTTCAGCTTCTCCCACGACACTGTCAAGATTTTTGGAGTTGCATGCTCAGTACAATATTTAGATGCTTGAAAGATGTGTCAGCTGCACTTCTGTATTTTATTCCACATAATAAAAATGCTGCTGAAGCAATTTTTTATTTAAAAAAAAAACAAACCTGGAACTGATAATCAGGCTTCTTTTAGCAGACAATAAGTGATTTAAAATAGAAAGGCTTGGAGAGAAAAGCAAAACCCTAAGCTACCTAATACCCAAATGCTAGCACAGAAGAGTAATTCTAGGTGTTCACGAGTTTACACTTTGCTCTCAGACCACAAACACATAGAGTGTGAACAAGGAGCATCTCAGGCAAAGGAAATGCAGGAAGAAGAAACAACAGAGCAGCTGAGAGTGTCTTGCTCAGAGAGCTCCCCCTTTACCCAGGCTAAGAGCCACAAAACACTGGCTCTTCCACTGCACTGCCTGACCTGGAACTCCCAGCACTGTACCTGAGGGAAGCAGCAGCAGTGTCTGCAGGAAAGGGCCCCTAAGTTTTACAGCAAATATTTTACATGTGTTTTTTTAGCTCTTGCCCAGTTAATAATGTACTGATTTAACTTAGAAAGACACAGGCCCCTCCCTCCTCTTTGCACACTAATTAGTTTTACTTCTATGGTTGTGCAAAGATGAGAAAGAGATTTTTCTCTTTGTGCCTAATTACAAAAACAAATATTCACGTCTATTTATTTTTCTCTTATGAGTTGTTAATACTTTAAAATATACTGTATGAAACATTTCTTATCAGATGTTTCCAGCAGCAATTTCCACTACCATCCGAGTCTCACAGGTTTATTTTTTTTTAATAGAACAGCTTTAAATGAAACAGGGTATCTTGTAGGGGAATTACTTTAATTTTTTTTTCTTTAAGAGGATTCCCTTTAGCATTACATACAGATCTCTTGGTAATATTGTCCCAAATTGAACTGGAGAAACAAATTCAGTGTCTAAGGTCAGCTATTCTGATAAAGAAATATCAAAAAGGTTTTGAGAAAACAGCCTCCTTCTCATCTACCCCTGTAAAAAGAAAAAAAAAAGTTGAAATGATCTCCTAATGCATCTCCCTTCATAATTCATGCCGAAAGATGACATTTTCTCAGGATCTTAATTAAGATAATGATGAACACCTGTGTCGGCATTCTTTGGCAAGACAGCATTATCCATCATAATCTTTTAAGTACTCTCAAAAAAACCCAACAAAATCGTATGACGGAACCAATCTGTTGCCTCTCCTTGCACTAAGTTTTACATCTCAGACACACAGAAGAACGATTAGATCTTTAAAGACTGCAATAAAAACAGGATCGTTAGATTTTAAAGTTTCAACAGAAAGTAGCTATTAAATTAATTAAATTAAAGTGTATCATATTCAAGATAGCCAAGTTTAACTCCATTCACTATAAGCCACCTGGAACCAAACCACTTACAGTTAGAGCCTATCAATAGCTGTACTTTTAAACTATAGTTTGCTGTTACTTTCAGGATCATTCTGCCTCTTTCCATTTGTTTCTCCCAGAAAGAAAATATTCTCAGCTGATCCCTACTGTACATTCATGCACTGATTTATTAAGTCATTTTACGCTGTACCCTGTTTGCACAAGCTAAATGAAATCATGCAAAAGAAACCAGTGTAGAAAAGACAAATATGCAAATTCAAATGTTGCTATATTTTGGGTCACGTTTTGTGCAGTCATCTTAAGTCCTTGTTCCTCTCATACCGAAAACCCTACTGGAGTCCAACTACTAAACTAGCCAAAGACCCTTTTAACAGCTTTGCAGGACCAACCTATCAGACTGAAGGCTATAAAAACATGGATTTTAATTATTTATTTATAGAAGCTGAATCTAAATTCACATGCCTAAATTTAAATAATGTGAACAGTGCACAGCCAGCCTGTAAATCTTTCCCACTGTTAAATAAGATTTTAAGGGCAAGTGGTTTTTTTCTGTTGCATTAACAATTTATCTCCCCAAAAATTATGAGAAAAATATAAGAAGTCCAGAATTTTAATATCAACCTGCACTGTTATAGTTTCATTGGCAGCTGCAAAATACACAAAGTCCTAATACCAAGAACTCGTCCATACCTTCAAATGCACGTACCTTCAGCAAAAATGCAGAGAAGCAGCAAATGTATCCTCAAGCCCCACGTTTGTTAACAGCACTGATGAACGACATAAGTCTTGAAATGAACTTCTTATTTCCCTTCCATCAAGTGGTTGAAAAGTCCTGCAAAGCAGATTAGTCTTAGGCTTTCACATTTTAATATGCTGCTATCAGAGGAAAAAGTTGCTATGACTAGTCATTCAGTAAAGCTATCAATGTGCAAATAAAGCAGAAAATAGAGACATCCTTAAGAAATGAGTCTCAAATTTGATATAAAGTGAAGGTGACAACCACAGCAATAGAACTATAAACTAAATGTTTCAATATCTTGAATAATTATCTACAGTTCTTTTAAAACTGCAAAGAATATAATAGTGGCATAATGTAGTGAGAATGTCAGCTTGATAGGCACTTACAATCCTGACAGCATAAGAGTCCTATCACTACCGTTTATTAATCAGCTCTGGTATTATGTTTGCAAGGCATGAAAGTATGCATGAACTCACCAGTTTCCAAAATGCATGCCTACAGAAGAAAGATTAGTGGAACATCAGAAATAAAGAGGGTAATTTTACATGACGTTAACCTTACCTCCTCTTCAAAAAAGTCAGATGCCATGGGAAGATGGTTAAAACTTCTGCTTCTTCCTACAAAGAAAGGAGCACGGAAAAGCAGTTAGTTATTCTACTCACATATAAAATGAATGTTAAATGTATAAAACTTGACCAGATGATATCTCACTCCCCGAACAAGGGGGATTGTCAGAGGATTATGACAGAAGAGCTTTCGAGTGGAGAAAGAAATGCAGTGCTCCAGAGCGATCGCTATAATGAAGCCGGGGACAAATACCGGTGACATCGTGCAGTTGAAAACTGATGAAAGTGCACACCTGTGTGGATTGAGCATGTAAGGGAGCGTGCGAGCCGGGGATGGACGCGTCCCGTTTACCGGGGCAGAACCACATGGAGTTTAAAGAGACGAAATTCCGCACAACGCACATAAAAAAATTAAATTTAAAAAACAAAACGGGGGGCGAGGGAAATGCAAGAGGATAGAGGAGGGAACGGCCAGACCGAGCGCGGCTCAGCAGCAGCGCCGAGGAGGAGCCGATCCCGGCGTGGCCCCGCCGGTCCCGCCCGGCGCTGCCGGGACCAGCGCGGGGCCGGGGCCGGGGCCGAACCGCGCCGCCCGTCAGGGGGCGCCCCGCGGCGGGGCAGCGCCGCCACCGAGCGCCCGAGCGGCTCCGCGGGCCCCGCTCCCTCACCTCGGGCCGGGCCGGGCCGGGCTATTCCGGGCCGGGCCGGGCTCAGCGCAGCCGGGCTGTTCCGGGCCGGGCCGGGCCGGGCCGGGCTCAGCGCAGCCGGGCTGCTCCGGGCCGGGGGCTGCAGCCGCGGCCCGCAGCGCCTCCGCGCGCCGTCCTGTCAGCGCCGCCTCCGGACTCCGCCGCAACCGCGCCCGTGCTGCCACCGCCCCTCCACACCCCGCGCTGAGGGACAGGTCCGCGGGCCCGTGGAAGAAGCGGAGCGCCCGCCGCCGGCGGGGGAACAGCCAGTCATGCGCCGGGACGGCCGGGGGCGTGCCTGGCGGGGCCGCGGCCTGATGGGTACTGTAGTGCAGGGCAGGGCAGGGGACGGTGGGTGACTCTGCTGTACGACCGAGAGCGCCCGCCCTGCCGGCCTCGGTCCTGCCGCGTGGCCCCCAGAGACAGCGGGGACAGCGCCCTTCCCGCCCAGCCCCGGCCCTGCAGCGCGGCCGCTCGGCAAGTCCCAGCCTGCGCCCGGCTGGGGGGCTGTGGATGCTGCCGCCGGGACGGAGCCCTGAGAGGGAGGGAGGGACGGAGAAAGAGGGGCGGCGTCGGTGTCGCCTCCACGGCGACACGGGGAGCTCCTGCCCCGGCCTGCCCGATTTAAAACACACCCCTGCTCCTTGCGTCTCCGCGTACGTCCCGCAGGGGAGCGCGGCGAGAGCATTAGGGTCGGGAAATGCAAAAGTTACAAAATAAAATAAATTCTGAAAATATAAATCTTATGCTATCCCCCCCCTCCCTCGACCAAGAAAGGTACGGCAGATCCCGATGGCCGGGAATCCGCGGCCGCTGGAGCAGCTCCTTTCCTCAACCGCAAGGAAAAAAAAAAATGCGAAAAGGGAATAAATCGGGATATGTTTCTATTGGGAAATATATCTGGTGGAATCACAGGAGATTACATCTTCTGATCGGCAGGGATTTATCCCGGTTCATATGGTTTTAATCTGCTTTCGCCTCGACCCTTCAATGAGCCGAGGGCGGGGGGAGGATACCCGGTGCGTTCCTTAGATCCGCGGGCAAACCCTCGTTCTGAGCGGTGTCTGCGGACCCATCTCAGCCCCCTCCGCTCCCCTCCGGATCGCCCGTCTCCTGCGGCCGGCGCTGGGAAAGACTAAATCCGAGCCCTCCGCGAAGCTGATCCCCGCTCCTGGCCGGACCCCCGCCGCCGCTCCGCCCGCACAGCCGCCGCAACAGGTCCGGTGGCGGGGTGGCCCCTGCCCGCGGGAGTGACCGGCCGAGCAGCCCAGGGACAGGGCTGCAGCTCTTCCCCGACGAAATACTCCTTTTTTGTTAAGAAAATCAAAACTAACAGCACCACCAGTCCGCCGCATATCCCACCTCCAATGATTTAGCGGAGGGAGGGGCAGGGGCAGAGAGCACGAGGAGGGGTGGCTGTGAAGAGGGGGAGCCGGGCCGCTAATAAATCTTATTAAAGATCTACTTTTTTTTCATATACTGATTGGCTTGCATTCCGGCGCAACGCGGCTCCGCACGGTATTTAGCACATGCAGAAAGTTGGAGCTGATCTTAAATGGCTCGGAGGTGACTGCAATCCAGGAGCCGGCGCACTTGAGCCTCTGAGCGCTGGGGAGGGCCAGGGAAGCGCGGAGCCCTCCCGCTGGTTGGGCCCGGCCGCGGCAGCCCAGCGGGGTCCTGCCAGTCCTTCCACTGACAACACCCCGCGAAGGAGGAGCCTCGCCGGGCCGTGCTGAAGGCGTCAGGAGCTGCAATTTCCAACTTAGCATCTTGGCAGGACCCTTCGGAAAGCGAGAGCGAGGAGGAAGGGGAAAAAAAAAAAGCCCCCCAGTGCAAGGAGGAGAGAGAGAGAGAAAGAGAGGAGGGGGGGAGGGAAAGAGGGGAAAGCAAGGGGGGGGAGAAAAAGGAGGAAGCGGTGCCCCGCTGCAGGCGAAAGCGGAGCAGCAGCCCCGGCGCAGAGCAAGGTGCCGCCTCTGCCCAGCTGGCGAGGGCGGAGAGGCGCCCGCGAAGCCCCGGCCGCAGCCGCCCCAACCCGGCAGCGCGGCGGCTCCCTCCCGGCGCCTTGGGCTCCCGGGTATATGTGCGCGCCTGGCCATGTCGTATCCTCAGGGTTACTTGTACCAGCCGTCAGCGTCCTTGGCTCTCTATTCCTGCCCGGCGTACAGCACCAGCGTGATCTCCGGACCCAGGACCGATGAACTTGGGAGATCTTCTTCGGGCTCCGCTTTTTCCCCTTATGCCGGATCTACCGCCTTTACCGCCCCTTCTCCGGGTTACAACTCGCACCTCCAGTACGGCACCGACCCGGCCGCCGCCGCCGCCGCCGCCTTCACTTCCTACGTGGTAAGAGCAGCCGCGGGCAGCCGACACCGCGCCGGGCACGACGGCATCCCGTGGGCTCCTGTCCCCCCCTCACAGGCCTGCTTTTTGTTCCCATTTTATTTTTGAGATCTCGGGGACAAAAGGGACCGCGGCTCCCCGCCTCGCTGCCCAACTTTCCCGCATCGCCGCCGTGCCCTGCCTCACACTGTTGCTGGCGGCAGCGGCGGGCAGGGCCGGGTGCGGGGGGAGCCGCCGGCACGGCCCGGGTGACCAGGACCAGGGCAGGCGGGGACCGGTTTCATTCCCTTTAAAAAAAAAAAATGCATAAACAACACCAATCACAATCATAATTCTGCAACAATTAGCTCGTTGTGATTGAAAAGGGAATGAACTTAGGACAGGTCGACGATGGGAGAAATCCGGGTGGTAAATCCAGGCAACTTTCCCCTGCACGGCGATAATTGGGTTTAAATATTGAAGAGCTCTAATCCCATGGCCGCGAGCTGCTCCGCGGGGCTGCGCGGGGAAGGGGAAGGGGAAGGGAGGGCACTGCGCCGCCGTGCGCGCCCGCGGGGCACCGCGGGGCCAGTCCGAGTGCGGGACAGCCACACCGCAGAGCTGCGGCCTCAGCCAACGCCCCTCAGCTCCCCTCAAAAACCGGCGACTTTGGCTCAGCTTCTCCTCAGTGTTTAGGGCAGAGTTTTACAGTTCCTTCTTTCCCTTTTCTGTATCCTTTTCTTTTCTTTTGCCTTTTTATTTTTGCCCTTCTTACCCCCCTACCTTTTTTTTCCCCCTCTTTTATCTTCTTTTCTTCTCTCTTTTTTTCTTCCTTTTATTTTTTTCCTCCTCCCGTCCCTGGGCAGGGAGGAGCGGCCCAGCCCGCCCGGCCGCCTGGGCCCGGCAGGTTGTCTGCCGCGATCGCAGCGCTTGGGGGGGAAGGCTCCGGTTCCCCTGCCGCTGTCCACCCCCACGCCACGCTGCCCACTTGCTTTTCCTCTCCTGCATTTGGGGGAGAACCGCTGGATTGCTGCAAGCAGCCGGTGGTCTCCTGAGGTCGGAGACTACGGGCCCCAGAGAGCCCCCAGGGCCCTTCCTCCCGGGAAAGAGCCGGGGGACAAGCCGGGCAGGACCCGGCACCGGGGCAGAGGCGGCGGGGCGCGGGGCAGGGACTGCGGGCAGGCCCTGGTGTTACCTTTGCCCTGTCATTGCCGCCCCGCGGCCGCTGACCTCGCCCCGCCGGGCCGCTCTCCCCTCTCTCCCCAGGGCTCGCCCTACGACCACACGCCGGGCATGGCCGGTTCCCTGGGGTACCACCCGTACGCGGCGCCGCTCGGCTCCTACCCCTACGGGGACCCCGCGTACCGCAAGAACGCGACGCGGGACGCCACGGCCACCCTCAAGGCCTGGCTCAACGAGCACCGGAAAAATCCCTACCCCACCAAGGGCGAGAAGATCATGCTGGCCATCATCACCAAAATGACCCTCACCCAGGTCTCCACCTGGTTCGCCAATGCGCGGCGGCGGCTCAAGAAGGAGAACAAAATGACCTGGACCCCAAGAAACCGCAGCGAGGACGAAGAGGAAGAGGAGAACATCGACCTGGAGAAAAACGACGAGGACGAGCCCCAGAAACTGGAGGAGAAGGGGGACCCCGGGACTCCGGACACAGGTAGGACAGCGGGCTCGGCCGGGCCACCGCGGCCGCGCCCTCGGGGCTGCCCCCGGCCCGGTGCGGTGCGGCGGTGGCGGGGCGGCCTGTCCCCCCGAGCATGCAGCCGGGGCGGAGGGAGCCGGCGGGCAGCGGAGCGAGCCTAGCCACGGCGGGGACCGAAGGGTGGGCGGCGAAGTGGGTGGGCGGGTTTGGGGGCGCAGGGCGAGACCGAGAGCTGCCCCCCCACCCCTGTCCTTTCTCCCCCTACCAGGAGCGGCGGATCCCAAGGCAGCGCCGGGCTGCGAGCGCCTCCAGGAGTCCCCCGGCCCCCGGGAGGCCGAGAGCGGCCTTAGCGACTCGGATTGCAAAGAGCTAGCAGAGGAGCGGCTCGACGGGCCGCCCGTCCCCCACAAGGCGCCCGGCGCTTCCCCGCTGGGACCGTGTCCGGCGGGCCGCGGGCCGCCGCCTGCGGGCGGCGAGGAGCCCCCGCCGTACCGCCCGCCCTCCGCCGCCGCCGGGCCGCCGCACGCCGCCGACCTGCACCCGCTGCTGCCCGCCGCCACCGGCGCCTCTGTCATCCATTCGCCGCAGCAGGCGGCCCTCGCCAAGCCCAAGCTCTGGTCGCTGGCCGAGATCGCCACCTCGGCGGACAAGGCTAAGGAGGCCGGCGGCGAGGCGGCACCCCCCGGCCCCGCCGTGCTGGGCGGCAGCGGCCCGTCCCGCTCGCCACCGCGGCCGCGCTCGCCGGCCGCGCAGTGCCCCTTCCCCAACGGGGCGGTCCTGCCCCGGCCGCTCTACTACACGGCGCCCTTCTACCCCGGCTACACGAACTACGGCTCCTTCGGGGCCCTGCACGGGCACCCCGCCGGCGGCCCCGCCGCCGCCGCCCCCGGCGCCCACTTCAATGGATTAAATCAGACTGTCCTCAGCAGAGCCGAGAGCCTGGCTAAAGACACTAAAATGATCAGGAGCCAGTCCCAAGTAGACCTTTGCAAAGACTCACCTTACGAACTGAAGAAAGGTATGTCCAACATTTAATATCGGCTTCTCCTCCCTAACCCCTCCTGGGACTGTGGTTTTGTTCCTTTTTTTTTTTTTTTTTTCTCCTTTTTTAATTTATTTGAGAGAAATAATAAATTGCTTTGGCAGTTATTTTTCCAGTACCAAAAGAAAAACAAAACAAGCAGAAAAAAAACAGCTCCCCCCTCCCTCCCAGCACCCTCTTCAAAAGTTTATAGAGTCTATTTGAAATGGCTGGGTGGAAACCACCCAGAAATGTCTTAAGCAAGTGAAAAGCAAACGAGTGGCACGCTCTCTCTCACACACACAAAGAAGAAAGATTTGTATTAAATCTTATTCTGTATATTTAATGTAGCTTTTTTGTATTTAAATTGATAATACAGTATCTTTGAAGTAAATTATGAAATCAAGACAACTGTACAGGCATTAATGTTGTTTTCGTAATATAAATATATACATTTCTGTGTCTTTTTCCGAATTGTTTCATAGTTTTAAAATATATATATACAAGTTTAATTTAATTTTTTATGCCTATTGTTTTTTTTTTCCTTGGGTGTGAGTTAAACTATAATGCAAAAACGAGACAAAAAAAAGGAAATAGGTTATACGTATTAGATTTAAAAAACCCCAAACCTGCAGCCGCCTTTGTAAAATGCAAATATTTAATTAAAAGAGATTTTTAACAGAATCAAAACCACTCTCTTTTTGCAACGGGGAGATATGTGCATAGCTGCGGAAAAATAAAAGCATGTCTGAAAACAGACGTGGGTCTCCATTTAGGACCTCACAGTAGTACCTGAAGCCTTTTTGGAAGTGGCAGGAAATTTTTAAAAGGTCGGGGGGCTCCGGAGGCAAGAGCCGCCCGCGGGGCCAGGAGAGGCGAGCGGCGGCGGTAGCGGGACGGGGCCGGGTGCGGGAGGGACGCTGTGTTCCCAGAGGTGAAGGCTTAAATCAGGCCACGCACAAAAGCACTTGTTAGAAACACCAAATCGAAGCGCAGTCCCATCTTTTAACCTAATTACTTCCAATCAGTGTCGTGTTTTATGCAAAGCAATCAGCTGGTGAACTTTGCTAATGAGTTCGATTTTCTGCCAGATTTAGCCCGCGTCGCTGCAGCAGCGGTGCTGCGGCGGCAGCCGGGGCCGCCGACTGCACGGGCAAAGGCGCTCGGTGCGGCGGGGGCCGCCGCGGCCCCTTTCCCTTCCCCCGCTCCCCAGCCCCGGCGCGCAGCACCGCTGCCCCCGGCCCGCGGCTTGGGGCGGTCCCGGCGGGGCCCGCGGGCGCGCAGCCCCGCGCAGGGCCGGCCGCGGGCGCGGTGCTCCCGGCGCTGGCAGGTAGGTGTCACACTCGGCCCGGGTTTGGCTCCCGCCGCCCGCTCGGCCGTGCGGGAGTCCCGCGGGGCCGCGCTCCGCTCCGCGCTAAGGCCGCAGAGCCGCGGCTGATGGTGGGACAGGGGCCGCGCCACCGGGGCAATCCCGGCCACCAGAAGTCCCTTGGGTGCGAGGACAGAGAGCGCCCTGAGCCCCCTCCGCGCCGTTCTGCCGCTCCACAGCCCGAGGCAGGGGGAAGCAGGTCCCCGAGCGGATTAGGGGCTCCCCAGCGCGGAACTTCCCACCAAAAGTCAGTTCCCGTTCGTGCGGCTGCCCGAGCAGCGCGGGTCCCCTGCAAAGAAATAACGGCGAGGACCGTTCCAGCAGCCGGCTTCGGGAACGGGTCCCTCCTTGTTCAGTGTGGATTTTGGGGGTGTCAGCTGTACACTGACATCGACACTGCTGATGTGATGGGAGTATGACTGGGACCTCTGGGGCTGGTGCCGAGACACCCCTCCGTTTGCTTGGATTTTTTTTTTTTTCTTTACGAGCCAGATAATTATTTTGTAATCTCTTCAACTTTGTCAGAGCTATTTATTAGCTGTAACATGTTTATTCATGCATATTTACATTTTACGGGAATTTAAATAGTAGTTTGTATTTTGAGTTTTAAAGATGCAGTCTATGTTCCCTTGGTTATACGATTTTTTGTAGACAATCTGGTTTAAAATCAAAATTGTTTCAACTGAACGTGTAAAGAATCAAATACTCCTGGGATAACAGTATATTATTTGTCATTTTATTAATGATAAATGATTTTTTTAAAAAAATGCTCGAATTCCTCCGTTGAATATTTCAGTTCCAGTCGGTGAGACCTGCAGGAAGGCGTATTTTTCGCGCAGCAGTGAGCTTTACTCGACTCACCTGTCTTGTTTAAAACGGGATAAAGTTCTGGCGGCGAGGGGCAGGGTAGCGCTGGCTCGGGTAGAATCAGCCCCGATGTGCGGGGCTGGAGGCAAAGCGCCGCGGGCCGCCTCTCGCCCGGGCTCTGCTGGCCCCGTCCCCCCGGCGGAGATCGCCTCCGGCGGAACTCGGGAAAACTCCCTAGCGCCCTGTGCTACAGGGAGCGACAAAGCCCCTCAGGACCGCGCTCCCGAGACAACAGGTTCCGCAGAGGAACGACTAACCTCAAAATAAATAGGTTTCAATTATTCATCTAGCTATGGATTTTTTTTTTTAATTGTCGTTCTACCTTTCCACAGCTGATCTTCCGATCTCTGAAAAAGCTATTTTGCAAAGCAGCTTAGGAGCTTCGCTCGTTCAAAAGCCCTATTCCTTATACTCAGGGCTATTCTGAATAGGTCTATTAGCGATCTCAATACGGTTTTCGTTTGATGTATAAATTCCTAAGGGAATTAACCGTTTCCTTTAGTTTGCAGCCCGTCGCCTATTTTAAACCATAACTATTATTGTAGCCCAAACGATTTCATACAACAATTTTATTCATCATCCTTTTCCCCTGCCACAGGAGATATACTGTATAGCCATTCTTTAACATAAGCACGAATTTACCAGTTTCTTTCCCGTAACAGAGTAGGGGGGAGGGGGCAGCGTTCGCCTTTTTTGCTTCTGGCATGTTAATTTGTTGTTAAAAAAAAAAAAAAAAAAAAAAGAAGTGAGGTTATCTTAAAATAAAAATAACGCCTGCTGCCAGTTAGAGCTGCCGTAGGTTACTCAGGAGCAGCCCTCGGAGCAGCCGGGAGCGACTCCCCCGCTGGGAGCGGAGCCCTCCCGGGGCGCGGGCAGGGCCGCGGGCTGCCCCGCGGAGGTTTGGGGCGCGAGGGCTTCACTGCCGCTCCGAAGCGCTTTTTGGGCAGGTGAGGGGGAAGAGCGGGGCTGGCGGTGGGGTCCTCTAGACTGGGCTTTCATCAGGTCTCCTGGCAGCAGGTGCTTGCCCAGGGGGTGCAGGTGGGAACGGCCCAGCCTCCGCTGGGCGCAGCTCCGCTCCCGGAAGAAACCGCTCGCCCCTTTCCGTGTCCACTCCCTTCCCTTTCTGTCCCGGGCCCCACGGCACGGCCCTTGATGGGACGGGGGCACCGCGACCCCAACGCCGCTCGCCTCGACGGCGCGGGTCGAGCGGCGCAGGTGGCAGTGGGATGCAGCAGAGGGGCCGCCCTGTCCCGCAGGTGACAGTCCAACATCCCCCCAAAACCTTCCAGCGCGGCCGACAAGCGTGTTGGCGTGGCTGGCCCGGCAGGGCCCACGCGTGGGGCCGCAGGAACAGCTCAGTCTCCAGGTCACGTCCGCGGACCGAGGATCCGGGACCCCAGAGGAGACAAGCGGAGGCTCCCGGCGGAGAGCGGCAGCTCGCCGGGCAGGGAGCGCAGCTCGCCTCGGGGAGCCGGGGCGACGTCCCACTCCCCGCCCGTCCCAGCCAAGCACCCTGACCCCGGGGAAGGATGAGGCTTCCCCGGAGAAAGCCGGGCAAGTATCCCGAGGTCAGCCGTGCCCGTTCCCGATGGGCCTACGGACACCTCAGCGCGCCCGGGATGACAGGACCGACCCCAGGTGGACTGCGAGCCCAGGGCTGCAGCCATTGCTCCCATCCATCCCATTCACGGCAAAATTCTCTCAGTCCTGGAAGCAAAGAGACAGAGCTGGGGGTGCGGTCCAGCACAGCCCCCGAGCTCGGGCAGGGAGCCCCAGAACGTCCAGCCCCGGTTCTCAATTGCGGGGACGGAAGGCGAGAGAGGAGAGGAGCCTGGCGCAGCCCTGCTGCTTCCTCCTTCACGCTTAAAAACAAAACAAATCCTAATTTAGACCCTCAACACCCCGGACCGTGTTTACATCCCCCCCGCTGCTCTCCCCGCGAGTGTTGCCTTTCCAATTGTCACGATTAACCTACGGGGCTCTCGCTCGGCGCGGAGCCTCCGCGGCGGCCGGGACGGCGCGGTCGCATCTAATTGGCTTATTGGACCTCCCCCCACACACCTCCCCCGCCTCGGCAAGAGGTTCTGAGCAGCATCTTCTCTTGCCGTGCCTAGGAACTACGTGAAAGCCCCTCCGCCAAGAAAACACGGGAAATCACACGGTCAGCAAGTTTAAAGGAGACGAATAAAAAATATCACAGGGGTTTGCAGTAGGGAAAAGTATAGGAACTTCAACCCAAAACTGAGACGACTTCAGAAAAGAAACCAAAAAAAACAAAAAACCAAAAAAAAACCAGCTAAAAGAAAACAAAGGAAAACTCGTCCCCACGGCCCGGTCCGGCCGGCGCCCAGCGCCGGTGCGCAGCCGCGGATATTCCTCAGCCGGCGGTGCGGTGCGGTGCGCCCGGCTCCGCAGTGTTCCGCCCGCCCCAGCAGCAGCGTGGCTCGGGGCAGGCTTGGAGCGTCACGGGAGTGCCGGGGAGCTCGCCCGCCCCCCCCCCCCCCAACACCATCCCCCTCCCGCTCCCCTCTTTCTGTGACCTGCCACGATTATTAGTAAGGACATCTGTGGCTGGCAAGGGAACAAGTGTTACCAAAACCAGAACCGGCTGTTTTTCCAAATGAGCAATATGTTAATTCCTCATCCCCCCTCTGGTTTCTTTAAAACCTGGCACAAATACATCAATGGCGGAGAATAAGGAGCCTTTGCAGAGAACAAGTGCCAGTTTTGAATTTACCTTTTGTGTGAGCCTCAGATGCAATCTTGAGGCATTTTTTCCCTTCTCTCCCACAGAAAAAGAGTGTTAATCTGCCCTATCTTGGGACCCAAAAGGATTGGAGTGGAGTAGATATTCACTGGAATCACATAGGGGAATAAGGGTCTTGCTTTATTGAATCATCAAATCCCAGGAATGAAGCTCTTAATTAATTATGGGTGCTAAAAATTCAGGCCAGCTGTTTCTTTTTACTTGGCTCTGACAGAGAAAGACAAAGTCTACATCGAGATCTTCTAAGGCGCATTCAGCATAAATCAGCGCCCTCGGCGGCGCTCCCGGCCGCGGCGCGACCCGGCGGTGACAGATGGCGCATTGTCCCCGCATTCCTCCACCGCGCCTCCGCGGGCGCGGAAGCGGTCGCCCGGCGGCGCGGCCCGACTCAAACTGGGGACCTTTCTCTGCCAGGGAAAGGGCTCGCCCGGGACCGGCGAGGGATGAACGGGCCGCGTCTGGCCAAGGTGCCGGCCCTGCCCGACGGGGCGGCCGCGGGAGAAGCTCCTGCGCAGGCTCTGCCTTTTCTTGCCCGAGAGCGCTCCGCAGGCGCCTTCTCCGCCCTCGGCAGTCCCAAAGCGCCGTTCCCAGGCCCTGGCCCTTTTTCGAGGCTGCGGCTGGAGCCCCGGCACCTAAGACCTCCTCGGCTTCCCTCGCTGCACCCAGCACTTTCGGCGATACCTCCATGGGACTACCTAACGCTGGCGAGAGGGACACGGGGCCCCCAACACGGGCGCTTCTACTTTTCTCCCTAAGGCAGAAGCTTTTCCCTGCGCGGCCGCCGAGTCTCCCGGGAGGGCTGCGCCGGGGCAGGCAAGGGGCAGGGGGCAGCGGGGGTCACAAAGGCGCGGAGAGCCGCGCAGGAGGTGCGGCTTCAGGGCCCAGCCGCGGCCCGCCGGGTCACCTCCATCCCGCTCCCGCCACCCAGCCCCTCTTTTGGGGGCGGCCGCTTTCGCTAAATAGCCGGTACTCAATGGGAACAACCCGCGCTATTTTCATGGCCAGTTTGCAGTCGAGAGGCGCCGTTGGCGGACGGGGCTGCCCAAGCCCCTCTCGCCTCCGCCTGCCCTTTGCTCTCAGGGAAATCCCTGCCGGTTCACCTCGGCGGGGCCGAACACAGGAGGCTGGTAAGGGGGTGCTCAGCGACGCCCCGGGGTCGTACCCCGCCGGACGCTTCCAGCCTCCTCAGCAGAGGATCTCTTCACCTCCAACTACCAGAAAATAAATGTCCTCCGCATGGCGTTACTCATCTGTTATAATTAGAGCATGTGCGAACTCGCAGCGTGCCGGGAGCCCGGCTCGGGTTGATGCAGGCACTTGTGCAATAACCACCTCTTTCTGCCGTGGCGGTGCTGAGCGGGCAGCCCGGCAAGGGCCGGCTGGGGCCGCATCCTGCCCCGGGGCCGCATCCTGCCCCGCACCCGTTCTGGCTCGGCTCGCCCCTGCGTCCGCGACGGGAAAGGAGTGGCATCGTCCTGATGCCTCTTTTCCCCCGAAATTGGCTCTCATTTGCCTAAAGCTAACCACAGACCTCTCCACGCTCATGGCTGATGGATGCAAATGTAAATGTGCACTTATTTAATTGGATCAGGTCCCAAGATAAAAGAGATAAACGGCTCCCAGTTTGCCAAGTTATTTTCAGAGGCATGCAGTGATGTGTGGAGGGAAAGTTAATGAAGAGGAGAAGAGGCACACTGTACTTAAAATACCTCAGGTCTAGACTCGGGGAGAGGGAAGCATCGAACTCCGCCGCGGCGGACCGGCGGGGGTCTCCGCGCCCCAGCCCCGCGCAGCGCCGCGCAGCCCGGCTCGGTGGGGCCGCAGGTACCGCACGTAGCTCCTCACCCAAGCCGCGGCGGGCGGGGGGAGGCTGCGCCCTACGTGGCAATTAATGCTCTTCCCCTCTTCCCTCCACCAAAATTGTTCTCCGTTACTGCAGTCTCCTCTTGTTCCTCCCCGTGTTCTACATCCGTATGCATGAGACATTAACAGACGGTTATTGATACAAACATAGTTTTTGTTGCTAAAGGCCTTCCAAAACAAATTCTCCGGCTGAGTGCCAATGTATGCATGTTGGCTGGTGACAGCTGATTAGTGAAATGATTTACGGCCAAGTTAAAAAAAATGATACTGTCAAAGGCAGCAATTTGAAAAAAAGATAAGACAGTACAGCCTCAAGGCTTCCCACTGTAAAGCCACCCAACAAATCTAAACCTACACTACAAATACCTGAAACACTCAAGGAATCAATTGGTCGCAGATTAAATACAGTCTGTATTCTGACTCGCCCTGGTAATCTGTAACTCTCCACAGGAGCAGCCCCTCGATTTATGCCTCCAGCCTCACCTGCAGCAGGCTGGCTCCTGCCCGAGCTGCCCTGCCGGCCTCCCAGCACCCCTGCAATCGGAGACTTAGGCTTCCTTTTTGTTTCAAGACTTTTTCTCTCATTAATTGATTAAAAAAATCCCCCTTCCCTCATTTCTCTGTAGCTCTTCTTCATAAAGAAAGCTTTTGCTCTGCAATAAAGTAAGAGACTTTGATCCCAGATCATCCTCTTAGGCCTTCCAGCTGAAATCAGCGGAGAAACTATGTGGAGTTATTGTTCGCACTTGCTGCACTTCTGATTCAGAAAGGGCTGATTTATTAGCTTGTCAAGGGAAGCATTGTTCAGGAAGGCAATCAAAAAGCACTTACCTAGCTAAACTAAAATTACTGCCTTTTCAGTGGCTAATTTGTATAACTCCCATGGAGGAACTTGGGTAGTGTTTGATGAGGCATAAAATGATGATTAATGAATTTATTGGCCTGCTGCTCATCAAATAGGAGTAGTATATCTTTCCTCTATTGGGCGTTGGGTCTAATGCTACATGTCTGTGTAAAGCAAGTCCAATATGATCTCCTTTTTAGCCCCCTTTTAACCCCCATGACCTGAAGAATATCACCGTGTAACAGAGGCAACATCAGGGAACTGCAAAGACAAAGAGCCCGTTTGATAAAACAGTAAATGAGAAACGCGAGGAAAGTTGCTGCAGGGACAGATCTGCTCAGTTTTCGGCTTTCAATCACTTTGACTACTGAAGTGGGAAGAATGTAGAAACTAGATAAGGTGTGAGAAGCAAAAAGAAAATGATAAACCAATTTTAACTTTCATAAAGGATCCAGCCAAACAACTTCATTGCTACTTGAAAGAATGAGTGAGTGTGGGAAATGCTGGGATTCCTGAGCAATAAGGCATGTTGCAGCACCTCACCACCCAGCTGTGCATGGAGACACAGGGAAGATGCCCCCAAACTGGCCATATCCAGGGCCAGCATGTAACCTGCTTGGTACTCTGATCAGATCTGGTGCAAGCATTTTGAGCTCATACATTTTATGTCCTTTCTCCTCCACTGAAACAGCTTTCTCCTCTACTCGGTGTTTAATGCTTGAATCACTCTTTTGGGGCTAAGGGCTTCTGAGGGAAATTACTTTCTCACTTTTAAAAGCCCATACTAAATTACTTGTGATTCAGTGCCCACCTGGATACACATGTGACTTACAGGGTATCTTACGCTCTACACATTGCTACTTTGAACAGCTTGAGACCCCCAGAAGATCAGAAATGTTGCTGACATTTTCAAAAACTTGTTAAAATAAGTTTGCCTGAGATTTGGAGTCAGAGATCTTCCCAGGAATGAATCAATTTAGCTCTTAGCTTCCATTCACAGCTCCTCTTTCCTGCAGCTCTGAAGCTTGTTGAGAGATCTGCAGCTTGCATGTCTCCCAGTGCAAATGCACATGCTTTATCTGGAGCCTATTGCCAAAAAGGCAGCATGTCTCATTACCTTTTGAGGCTTCTCAGAAGTACCCTCAGGCCTGTGTGTCAGCAGCCCACCGTGCTGAAGACTGAGAAGGTGCAAGAACATTTTGCAGAACTACCGATGTGATCAACACTTGCTAGATGATGTGATGTTTCAGGCTCCAATAAGGCTCAGAGCAGCAAGAAATGGTAACGTGGAGCTACCTGGCAATCACAGCAGCCTGTCTTCCCTCTCTGCACCCTCCCTTTGTGCCTCTGCATACAGAGCCAGAGCACAGCCTGCTCTGCACTCCTTCAGAGGGGAGTCAAAAAGCGAAAGCAGGCTGTAGATGATCCTTCCTTTTGCTCTATTGTGTTACAATGCAGTCTCTTCTGTATTTTTTTCTTTCCATGACCTGTTCTGTTCTGGGCTGTATTAGATTATGTTTCTGGAAAGCTGCTTGGGAATTGACTGAGTCAAGTCTAGATCTCAGCCCAGGAAGGCAGGAGGATTGCTCTCCTTAATTTTAATTGAGCTCATATTTTCTGAGAAATTCTTAAGTTTAGCTGTTCCATATTAGATAAGAACTGTGATTTCAAACATTCTTGTTTGCAAAATACAAGGTATGTAACATACTGAGAATTGTTCATTTTTCAGATCTGTTTAGAAATAGTTTCTGGAATGGTAAAAGGAATATACTCCTGACCAATCTTTAGCTCATCAAAACAAAACTTTCCTGAGGAAACACACTGGCTTCCTTGACAAAAGAAAAAAGGCACCCACATTATATTAACAAGATCAGAAAACATTTATTTTAATTCTACCAATTGGTATTTGTCTGAGACACTTTTAGCTGAAATGATCCTCTGGAAAATAATGTTTATAAACATCCTTGAACAAATAGCACTCTCCTGACACAAGCCTACCATCAATGTACCTCTCAACAAGTTTTATCTACAAGCCCTTGACTTGTGACTGCTTTTACAAAGGCTCTCTGTTCATTAGCAATTTAAGGTCACTTTAAGTACTTGTGTCATGAACACATAGCACAGCCGTAAAATATATGTATTAAATACCAGCTGCATTAATATAGGGGTTTATTTTCCTCCACTTGGCTCCCCAAAGCAACATGATCTTACACACTGACGAAAAAAGACATAGTTCTATTTGCATAATTACAGCAATATTGTAAGTCTTTAGTGCAATAGACCTAAGAGGCCGATTTATGATTAAATATGTATGGCTAAAAGTTACCATGCTGGGTAGTGTGCATAGCATTAGACAATGACAGTTTTGGGACATAATTGCTTTAATGTGGGCAATTAAGACTAAGTGCATGTGATTTTAGTGTCTGCCCTACATTCATCTGAATGATTACAATGATCAATACACATGATTTGTAAGTCGCTTCCTATTGATCGAATGGTAAAATGTTTGACCTTCCTTTGAGGAAGTAATTTGCTAAATTATGACACCACGTAAAGTCTTTCTTGGTTCAGAGGTGAGGGGTAATGGTGCTCAGAATTCAAAAAAAATAAAATAATTTTCCCCCCTTTTCCTGAAAGTCAGTCTCTGTAATGTCTCCACCAGTTTGCTGACTTCACCTGTGGAGGGAGGAGTCTGGCACATTTGTCTTTGAAACTAGGGAACAAAAGGGAAAAATTGAATTGCAGATTCAGTCCATCTTTGCAAGAAATCCTCTTCATGAACTTTATCTGTTTATTCTATGCCAAATCATGAGGAAGTTCTTGACCACAAGAACTCTGTTGTTTGCAAGCAGCTGGAGAAAAACGTGCAGCAGCAACGCTGGGGAAGCGGAGCACACCGTGAGTGCCGTGAGCAGCTGGGACACGTGGCAGGGCTTCCTGGGCTGCCTGCCAGGCCTAATTTAGCTCTGCATGCACAGTACCAAATAGCCTTCGCTATATCACATTAGCAGGTACGAAAAGCAAACCAACAGCGTTCATGAAAACACATTAGCCAATGAACAGTAACTTAGTTACAGCTGAGGACCTTCCTTCCATGCTAGCATTGCCATCCTAAATGTACACAGTTGCAAATTAGATCAAAATTAGTAGATTCCAAGGCACTGAGATCCGTCCTCAGTTCAGATGTGTCCAGGAGTTCACAGATACCAAGTTCACAGATACCAAGGCACTGAGATGTGTCCAGGAGTTCACAGAATCACAGAATCAGCTAGGTTCGAACAGACCTTTGAGATCATGGAGTCCAACCTATGACCTAACACCACCTTGTCAACCAGACCATGGCACTGAGTGCCACCTTCAGTCTATTATTAGACACAGGCATAGTGACTCCACCATCTCCTTGGGCAGACCATTCCAATGCTTAATTACTCATTCTGTGAAGAACTTCTTCCTAATGTCCAGCTTAAACTTCCTCTGGAGCACACTAAGGCCATGTTGTCTTGTTCTGTCGCTGGTTTCCTGGGAGAAGAGGCCGCCCCCACCTGCTGCACCCTCCTGTCAGGGAGCTGTAGAGAGTGATGAGGTCTCCCCTGAGCCTCCTCTTCTCCAGGATGAACACCCCCAACTCCCTCAGCCACTCCTCACAGGACTGGTGTTCTAGGCCTTTCACCAGTCTTGCTGCCCTTCTCTGCATGTGTTTGAGCAGCTCAATGTCCCTCCTAAACTGAGGGACCCAGAACTGGACACAACACTCAAGGGATAGCCTAGCCAGTGCCAAGCACAGGGGAGGAATCACTGCCCTGATCCTGCTGGCCACACTGTTCCTGATACAGGCCAGGATGCCATTGGCCTTCTTGGCCATGGAGACACCCTGCTGGCTCATGTTCAGTCTGCTGTCTCATCTCCATACTCCATCTCAGAGACAAGCCTCCCCAATATAATCCACTCTTCCTGCACTAACACTCCAGCATCAACACGCTGCCCTCACCACGGCCAGAACGCTCCAGCCGGCTGTGCAAAGTTGCAGTTGCCTATGCAGATCAAGCTTCAAATTTCAGTTCTTCTCCACCTTACCCAGAACTGGGGCATCCCCAACCTCCCGTGCTGTGCTCAACCTCCCCCTTCCCCCAGCTCCTGCCTTCCCAGTCCCCTGCACTCCAGCCTAGGTGAGGAAAGTAGCTGGAACACAGCTACAACATGCTCACTTCCACACTGCTGGCAAAGGCAGTATAATGGACTAGAAGGACACTTAAAAATGATGATATGGAACACGGAAGATGAAAACACACCACAAATCATGTAGCTAGCAAGAAACATCCTATTTACTGGCTGTTGTGCCAAGCACACACACTGTAACACAATGTCCCACTCTTAAATCCTTTCTATAAGGAGAAGACAGCATCAAAGAGTTCATAAATTTCCCAAAACAGCAGTACTGAACAATGAATTAAACTACAAAGCAGCTGGAATTCCTGGTTATAAAAAAGTTCAGTCAGACAAAGGGCTGACTTGTTGGAAAACTGAAGGTAAATCTGCTTGCCAGATCTAAGAGGACAGGCCCTCCTGGAGCTCATCAGCCATTGCTGAAGCATCCTTGGTGAAATTCTTTTCTTTCTAACTAGAGGTGATGCTTGGACACCAGTTACAGACAGACTTTCTGGGATGAACAGGACTGCTCTGAAAGTCCAGCCTTCCCCACCCCTAGCTTTACACCAGTCCTATGCCAGGAGTGAAGTGTATGACTCCAAACCATAATCATCTTGTATCTAGATTTTGAACATTCCTTTTCGGTTTCTTCCAGGGTCTTAATGACCCTCACAGAGACATAAGGTTCCCCAGATGTTTCATTTTTAAGAAATCTTACAGACTAAAGTTGTTAAGGTTACACAGTATACTATAGTCACTCTTAGCTGCAATTAAAAAACCCAAACATATGACACAGCCATAGATAAAAACTAAATAAGTAATTTTACACTCAAATTTCCATTTTCTTAGTCATGGTGTCATTCCCTCAGCAGTAATCCATTCTCAACATGCAACTAGTGCTCTGGCCTTTGGTCCCATTTCTGGATGACCCAAGTTGAGCTAGCTGGTCATTATCACTGGATAAGAGGACAAGAGGATGAAAAACTGGTGGTGACAGTACTAACCAACTGTTAAACATGAAAAGCTCCAGGCAGGGTAACTTGGTGCTGAGAAAGTTGTTTATGCTCCGTTTTTGAAATTTCCCTAGCACAATGTAGTCAGATAGACAGGTTTCCATTACTTTTAATTTAAACTAATTCTTCTTTGGTGACCTCCTTTTTTTTTCTTGAATCAGATGAGTGGATTTACCCTGTATCTGTATTACATGTTACCATGCTTACTCTAAAAATGTGCAGAGACTGAGATATCCATCATCTCACAGAGACTGCATATCATCTCATGATGATATCCATCATCTCATTAGAGGCTCCTTGAGGAATCAACACGAGAAGGTGAAAGCTGCAGACCAAGGCGTAGGAGCTGTGTCAGTAAGCATCCCTACTCAACCCATCCAGATGAATCTACGGGAGGAGGAGAAGGCAGAGAGGCATGGAAGTGCATCTCTGGCAAGCACAAGCTGCAGTTGAGCTGTAGGTTGGCACAGGGGCTGCAGAAGGCACAAGGGTGCTGCTGAAGCCGGGCAGAGCCTGGCAGCCTGGGACCAGTCACCGTGTGAAGAGCAATGGCCAAAGAGACTCGGGGGGGACTCCTGCCATGGGCACAAGGCCAGCAGAAGGCTGGCAGCTCCCAGCACTGCCCAGGGCCTGGGCTGAACAGGAACCACAACCCACAAAGCAGCTTAGGCCACCACTGTGTACAGGATAAATCAGCAGGGTACCAACCTGCTGGCTGCTGGCACCAGCAACAGAGAGAGCCCCGTGGTTCACTGAGGGAGGCCTCACTCCCTGCCACTGAACCCCACCAGTGGAGAAGCCAGGAAAACTCCACAGTGGAACATAAAGCGACAGCAAGACATGTTCGTGTTGTCCCACCCAGGATGGGGAGATAGGAGGTGAGACCTGGCTGCTTAGTCTCATTCTGCCTTTTTTCATTGTTTTTCTGTGGGCAAAACTAGGACTCACACACCTCAGTAACATAGTTTTCTCCATTTTTTTTCTTAAAATCTTTAACCATGCTGTGCACTGGAAATCCTGACCTGAGAATCAAGCCATTGGATAGTCTTTGCTCAAACTCTTCACCTACTGAGGTCAAATGTCAGGATTTACAGTAGAAAAGGTAAGAGCTGCTGCCATAGTTTTCTCAGAATCTTTTTCCTGGGGAATATGTTCCCAGGTTTCATTTGGCCTAAACCTCCAGGCACTGAATATGCTCCATTTTTTTCCATTTCTTCAATTTTTTCCATTTTTTCCATTTTTTCATAGGCCCACTACATAGATTCCAACCGGGAGGTAGCATCTGCACCTGAGATGGCATCTGGCAGGGATTCAGTCACCTAAAAAGAGGCCTCTGGGGCATCTTAGATTCCTCTGGGACATCCAAGCTGTGCCCATAGGACACAGGATCTCTAAGAGGCCTGCACTGGGGCAGCAGGGAGGCCAAGGAGGTACTGTAGGGCACCTCAAACAAAACAAAAAGGCGTGAGTGACTGAATCTCAGCCTTAAACACTTTCATAGTCCCCAGCAAGAAAAGGCGCTTTACAACATTATTCATTTCCTCCCCAAATCAATGCCTAAAACAAATCAGAGGATTGACACACTGAAAGTGCTGATCTTGCTCTACTGCCTGTGAAGAGAGCCCAGGGGGACTAAAGCAGGGAGGCCCAGGGTGAGCCACAGGCTCTACTGCCCGTGAGGAAAGCCCAGGGGACATTTAAAGCCAGGTGAGAGGACTTTCCCCAAAACTACATACAGATGTGCCTCTCCCTGCTAGTTCCCCAACTTCAGTGATCTGAATCTAACAAAACCCAGATCTATCTCCTGTAAAAATACACATCAGTTCTTCCTAAGTCTACAAAAAATGTTCATGAAAAAAAACCAATCACTTATGAAAATCCTTACAGGCCAACTATCTCTCAGACAGAGATTTAAGTACCACTACAACAGACAATTAAATTAGACAGTGGTTGCTATAATTAATGAACAAAACCCTTGCTTAAAACTCTTACTTACATTGTAGCTTTACTCATGAACACTTCCCTTGCTTTTCCATTGAAATATTTATGGAATAAGATAAAAATCCATGACCCTTACTCAGGAATGCTTATAGTCACATACTTAGCTTTAAGCATAGAGCCACTGAACTTGACGAGACTTCAACAGACAATTAAATTCCCCAGTCCAGCCTGGACTGGTTCCTCACGCAGACCTTTTTGTAGGGGATTCAGATTCAAAAATCTTTTTTTTTTAAGGTGTGAAATAACATCAAATATATGATTAATCAAATGACTGCATCAAAACTAGTTTTTGCCCAACTAAATTACTAGATAAGATGAGAAGAGAAAAAGGGAAATATTAAAATGTGTCAACATCGGAATGGAAAAAGAGAAACTTTAAAAGCAAAACTAGTAGCAGGATTTGTGGTATTCTGCAAGTTCAAAATGTAACTGACACATTTCTTTGTTGCTGTTAATTTTGTTTTGCCTTCATATTAACTGCATCTCTTTGATGAATATTTTTAAAAATAAAATAATGGTTATCACTCAGGCTGCTTTGAAGTACTTCTGAGTTGAATGACTGGTAGCATTTATTGATTTCATAGTGTGACACTAGAAGTTTTGATATAGGATTTTAAAAAACGATATTTGAAGTTAAAAGAAGACATCTTGATTAAAGCCAGAACAAATTGTTTGGCTGAGATTCAAACTGTGGTTCACATGCCTTTCCAAGTTTGTAGATTCACTTGCTTGCTAGGAAAAGCCCATATGCTTTCAATGGACGAGTTCAAAATTCGTGCCATGGAAAGGCAGGAAACTGCTTCAAAGTTGGGAACCAACGGTCCAGCTTAAACTCTAAGGGAAAAATATAGACATTAGATACAAGAATGAGGTAGAAAGGTCTTGTGTTTAAGGGGTTCAGTCCTGAGACACAGACAGTGTGGCCTTGAACCAAATCCTGTAGTCTTCTGGGCATCCGTTGCCCACGTGCAAACCACTGATAACATCGTTCTCATCTTCTCCTGGGCAGGAAGCTGTGAGGATGAATAGCAGCCCTGTGGTGCTGTAAGTCATAGGGCTGCCTGGAGAGATGATCTGTTGGGTTATCACTTTAGGTCTCAGAGAGACTGTGATGAATACTACAGATCCGTTGGGTGCAGCAGCCAGCAGCCTGGGTAATTCTGGTTCAAAAGGTACCTCAGACTCCACCACATAGGGCACTGAGTTTCTGTGCTGGCCACTTCTACTGAGATACTTGATGTGCTTCTCCAGGTGAGGGGGGATGTGCTTCTCCAGGTGTGCTTCTCCACCTGAGGGCTGCTCAGTACTTCAGGATGAGCAGAGCCCTGCATCTCTCTCCTCCTGTACAGTCCAGTACAGTGGGTATTGTCCTGTGTGGCTTAAAGAACAAGAGTGGAACTAGTTCTTCAGAATGGACCAAAAGCACTAAACCTTTACAGAGATCATCTGCTCAAAAGCCACTTGGGTCCTTATTCTTTAAATAACTGACCTAAAGCACCTGCTCAAAAAGCAGTTTCTGCATCTTGGGAGATGATCATCACTTCTTTTCTTGACCTTCTTCCATTGCTGGTTTCAAGAGGGATGAGACTGACTTTTAAAGGAAAAAATTGCTAGTGCCATTTGGGAAGGTCATGAAGAAAAAAAAAGAAAGTTGTCAGTTTTAGCAATGGAAACTGTAGTAAGTCACCAGCAGGCTACTGACCGAGTTGTTAAACTCAGGGGGAAAAAAACTGTTAGGTGAGCTGGTTAATATCAAGGCTCACCACTCACTTCTGCATACTACAGACCATGTCAAAAGCTTTCCAGTAATCAGTAGAGCTTAAGAAAAGTCTCTGATTAACTTTTCTTTCATCTTTCTCTTTTCCATCTGGTGTTAAAGATCAAACCTTCAGTTCCTCTACTCTTTTAAGCCTTGCCTGTTTGACAGAAAACCTCTCATCCATCTTAAATCTAGTGTGGGCTAGAATGTCTTTCAGCAGTGGCTAGAGGGTAGATATATTATCAGATAGTAACCATATTGCTTCCTCTGCTTTTACTTTAGCTCTGTATTTGTTATTATAGGATATATCTGGGGTTTTTGAGCATCCAGCCTCTATCCCTCTACTGCAGGGATAGTGCTGCTAATGCTTTGCAAATCACTGCACTATTTATTTCCAGTTTAGGAATGTCCTATCTGTGCTTTGCATAACTTCTTCCAATTTTACCAGCAGCCCAGAATACTTGTCTCCAAGGACTTGCAGCATCTGTATTCTTAAAGACACTACGATGTGGGAATGATGGTGATTTGGGAGTGCTGGGGCTGTAACTGTTTCATACTGCACCACTCCTGATTATCAGCTGGGTAAAAGCAGCACCTTCCCCTCCAACACAGACTCCAGGAGGGTGGGGATGCTCAGCCACCCCTTTGAAATCATTGCCTTCTTGGTGGGATATGGGTAAAGACTTCTGGAACTGCTGGGATTGACTTATACCTGCCATGGCATCTTCCATGGCACTCTTAGAGTTATTTCTTAGTAGCAGAAGAAAAGCAGCTCTAAGTGTTTGCTTTGTGACTTACCCAAAACAGAAGAAGAGGTCACACCCCACCAGCACATTGGGGGCACCAGTTAATAATATAGAGTATAATATTAATGGTAAATGGTAATGGATAATGGTAAATATAGATAATTACAAGATCATTACATTTCTCATTATTTCAAAATGAGGCATCTTTTCAGGAAGAGAAATTCCATTTTCTTCCTGGCTCTACCACCTAACACCACTTTTAAGCTATGACTTCATATCCATGTGAATTATCGAATCCACTCAAAAATATCATTTTCAGGCTAGTTATTGTACCAGAGATTCATAAAATGTCTTAATGACTTTGCAGAGGGAGGCAAAACACTTGAAAATGAAAGATGCTAAAAGATGTGGGAAAAAAGCTCCCTCAGGCAATTTACAGTGGAGTGGTGATGACCACTTTGTAAAACAGCAAGTCTGTGAAGGCCAAGTTGTTTTTAGAGGACAGTGCAGCCAGCAGTAGCCAATCTACAGACACCTGAAGTGCACAACACCAGGGCATCTACTTCTGATTAGCTCTACTCTGCTCCTGTGAACCGAATTAACATATTAGGTATAGCCCAGAACAGCATCATCTCCTGAGGTTTAAACAAAGGGAGCACATGCAGTTTGTGCGCCATCAGATCTCTCCCTGATATAAACCACTGAGTAGCAAGTGGTCATAATAAAGAATTTTTCTTCAGTGGTGCTCAAATTAAACACTTTTTCTGTCATACCTATCATGGGATTTTTTTATTAAGCATCTGTGCTCCATAGGCATGACACAGTATTGGGTCAAAAGCTTTTTCATGCACCTACCCTCTCTCTCGAAGGTGTTGGTCTGCAACTCCATGCCTTCATAAATCAGAGTGATGTAAACATGCTCTGCAGACCAGTTTCAAATCTTAAATTTACAAAAGAAGTAGTCAGACTGATCTTGAATCCTGCCTGTCTGTAAGGAAAGTTAAATGGGATCTTTGGAGGAAAAATGGTATGATGCTGTATGTTTGAAGATCTTTCTGCCTTGCTTTTCTGAGCCTGGACTAAAGAATTGGGGTGCAACATCTTCCTGCTAGGAAGAGTAGAAGAAAGCACCTTTGGAAACAATTGGTTCTGTGTCTGAACCAAGGCAGCAGCTCTTGCCTGATGCTGATCAGTACTTAATATATCAGGAGATATGCAAAAGCTCATTATTGGGCAGATGTAAGCAGCTTGCTTTCATATCCTGCTCCCCAGCAGTTAGAGACTGATTTACATCCTAGAACACATGGTTCAATATCCTTTTCACTATGTGTTGTATTATATATAACATTAGGTATTTCTGATTTCAATATAAACATCTAAATCTGAATCCTAAATCTCAGTCTGAACAATTTGCTGTGGCAGACAGGCCCACAGTTAAATCATGTGTTGTGTAAAAAAAACATTTCCATTTATCAGTGCTGAATTTCATACCTTTAACTATCAATTTAGGTGACACTGGAATTCACTTAAAACATTTCTTCCCAGTGTAATAGACCCTACATATGAAGTTCATGCTCATATAGCAATCAATTGTATTTACAGTTATAAACACAATTACTCTGCAGTACCATGCTACAGTTCCTGCAGCTCATCTTAATGTGGATGCAAGGATTATTATTATTGAGGACTGAGAGATGGGTTAAAATAATAATAAATGCAAACATTCTGGTTAAATAGGAGGAGACTGTGAAACATTAAACCAGCTTTGGAAAGGAGCACCTCCTTTCAGTTTTCATTGGCTCATATCATTACATTAGGGGCATGACTCATCCATCACTACAATATTTCAGATTTGAAGCAGCACAACTTTGACTGCAGGACAGTTCTACTGATAGAAAAGCCAAAGGGATATAATTGTGGGACAGATTTCTCATTTTCAAAAATTTCTTTGTTCTATGTTACATGCAGATTACAGAAATGTTTCATGTTACAGTTTGCCAGACTGTGTTTTATTTGCTGAAGTGAACTAACTGTGAAATTAAATGAGCTGTTCTGGAGCTGAGAGTGTGCACAGGCTCCTGCGTAAATGCTTGGAGAATACACTACCTTTCCATACTAATTTTAATTCTCTAGATAATATTTGGATGGCAAAACATGTATTTTAAATGTATATTTATCATCTCAGGAAATTTAAATGACAGCACATACCTCCTCTTTTGGTCGTAGGGTAAGTACTCATTGTGAAAAATCTAAATTTCCTGTAACTGGCTAGCGGAGTAGCCAATATATTTGTCTCACAAAAGTGTTTTTAAGATTAATGTGTAAATAGGTTGCACTTCTGTGTTGTGTGCAGTCCACATAGTTATTACAACTTATTTCACACATTAGATAAAAGGTTAAAATACTCTTTCCCCCCAGTCATACAAAACTCAAATTCTTTGATTGTTTTTTTTTTTTTTTTAATTCTTATTTTAAAATTTCTAAAATACAGTTTAAGTCTAGGGAAAATCCACTTCATTCCTGGCTCTCTAAAAGCATGGAAAGATGTCAAGCTTTCCAGAGCTGCTGTTGATAGCAGAAAAACCAACACAATCTGGGCAGAATCATCATCATAAATAAAAGAGTAATGTTTTGATTTTGTGCTATAAATAATGAAATAAGCACCTGATTTTTATCCAAAAAATTAAGAGGCATAATTAATTCAGGCATGCTTCAGGGTAATTCTAACATGCACTCTTTGTTATCATGTTTTATGTTCTATTTGACTCAGTTGCTAAGATGTTACTGCAAAAGAACACATACTGAGATGGGTTACTGCTGGGTGCTGTGGGTGTGACATGGATCACTCTGTGAACTTCACTTCTCCTTCAGAGCCTGATAATTCTGCCAAGCTTGGTGTAATCCCAGCCTCCCACACCAACCTGTTTTTATTAGAGGGATTGAAGGAATGAAAGAATGAATAAATGAAAGAATGAATGAATGGGAGACTCCTGCATGCCTGGAGGGAGGGCAGGGGCTTGGGAAGCCTCCTTATCCCCAGCATGGCTGTCCCCAGCCCAGGACAAGGATACCGCTCTTGGGGACACCTCAGCAGGGAGCAAATAATGCCTACACTTCTCAGAGTTTGAAGGAAAAGCAGCTAGAGCTGAGGTTGAAGGGCCAGAGATATCTCCCTGACACCCTGAAGCTTTTGTAAAGGTTTGCCCTGTGGAGAAGATGCTATAGTACAGCCCAGAGCAGGATGAGTGGCCTGGGCTGAGAAATGTCCTCAGTCACCTTCAGTCCTTTCTGAAATATAAATACTCCACTGTCCTCCTGGAAGAAAGCAGTTCTGCTCCAAGAACTCTGTTTCCTAAAAGCTTCATATTCCCTCCACCATACAGCTTTAGGTCAGTAGGAGTAGGTGAGTCTCCAATTCCAGCCAAAATTTCATTAATCTTCTCCTTTCCTTTTTTGCCAAGTGAAGATTCATTATTTTATCAACTTCTACTTGTTTGCTAGCATTCATGAAGCTGATGAATCAGTTGCAATCTGACTCATGCTTACTGGCAACTGCAGACCAAGTCCTGAGGAGCAGGAGGGATATGAAGCTTCCTACAGTCTCCACAGTTATGGCTCTCTTAGCTGATGAGTTAGGAGGGGAAAAAAATATCTGTCACTCACAGGCAGTTCTTTTCTGGCTCTTACAACTAATTATGCCAACTCAGATTCACACAGGCAACAACAAACTATAAAAGTAGCTGATTTTAACTGTGTATCAAGGAAATTACTCTTAATGTAATAGTCCCCACTTCCAAAGCCCACATGAAGCAAACTAAGTGCAGAGAATCTACATAACTGATTATATTAGATGGTTTATCCCAGTCTCAAAGTGCATCAGGTAGGAAACAGACGTAATTTGTGAGACAAAATTATCAGCAAAATTTAATCTCTCATTCACACACATGCACAGCTGCATCCTAGAATAGTTCTGCATGAAAGCAAATAGAAGCAGCCAGGGATTAAGGGGCAAAGCCTTGGCCATCAGGTGTAGCTGCAGCTTGTTGTGTCCATGAGAGAAAACCCAAGTGCTCAGGAGGCACTTGAGCTTGCAGCTGCCAGAATAACCACTGAATACTGCAGGTTAGAGCACTCTAGCTCAGTCCATAATGCTGAATTTATTATCATTCAACACCCTAAAATCAGTCAGAGTCTACTCCTCACCACATACCTGGTATAGCATCCCCACAAGTCCTGTCACAGGAAGACCAAACCCCTCTGATTTAATGCTCAGAACGCATGCACAGCACCCTGCTGTTCTGAGAAGTCTCTTTACCTTACCTTTGTCTCCCCATCTCTACTTGTAGAGTAACTTTTCCGAGCCAGAAAAGCTGAAAGCAGTGCCTTGCACAGATGGCCACGCTCAGATGTCTCTGGTAGCTTTGCCCTGCAGAGCAGCTAAACTGATCAAGCAGGCCCTCATGCACTGCGTGGAACTCACCTCCGTGCAGTGGGAATTAATGGTAAAGAGGCCTTATGTCAAAAATTGGATATATTTCTTCTCAACATATCATGTCTCTATTCCTTTTTTACTTACTAAATCTATTTTCCATACTGAGCTCAAACCAATTGCAAGGAATCCTATCTTAAAGTTTAACCATTAATTCCTGTGTCTGGAAAAGAGGCTCTTTTCTATGACTGCCCCAGTTCAATCTCATCTCTCATTTATTCAGTCTAGTTTTTCTTTTGCCCCATGTTGTGTCTGTCATCCCAGTTTCTCTCGGCATACAGAAAATACCCTGGTATGGAGGCTCTGCTCTTCAGGTATGTTCATGGAGGGTGTGCTGTCCTCCTGTGAGCATCCCTTTGCAGCTCTGGGGAAGTGGGCACAGTAAAAACGCCCTCTGCCAACATCCTGGGAGCCAACCCTCCAGAACTGTGCCACTGACTCTCAGATTTGTGTCCTGGGCTTTGCCCTAAACTCAGTCACCCAGTTTATGGCTAAAACTTCTCACTCAAAGAAATGAAGCTACTACTTTAACCTAACTTTTCCTTGATTGTGTTGAAAGGTTAAGTGGCAACTGAGCAGGACTTTAACCTGAGAGACTTATTATGTACTGAAAGGAACCTATCATATTTCATTTTAGATATCATGTAAGAGACTTTGCATTTGCTGAAGTCACCTCCTTCCTTCTCTGTGCCATCAGCCAATATTTTGAGCAGTTCAGAAATGGTTTAGCCAAAACACAGTCTTTAAATTGCAAGAAATGTTTTTAATGCATACTCCACTTTCCATTTTGAAATGACAATATAAACCTCTTTCATGTAGCTGAAACTTACCCTTTCCTCTCTATACTTAACTCACCCAAATTATACCTGAATGCTTGCAAAGAATCTTAGGAAGAAAACTGGTCTATTCTAAGACTTGAAGGAAATAAATATTGTGAAATATGTTTTTCATTCCCTTTGTTCTGAAGTTTTATGACTAAGTGCTGTGCTGGTAACAGAGGTTTATCAAGAATGCCTGACTTGTCCAGATCTTGAACTCTAATAAAATAATTCAGCAGAGCAAGAAAAGAAAAGGGGGGGAAAGGGGTAGAAAAGGGAATAATAATTAAAAAAAAAAAGAATAAGAAAGAGTAAGCTACAATACATGAAAAGTCTAATTGTTACTTGTAACATACGGTCAGTGTTTCCATCACAGCTGTAATATAAAAAAAACTGATGTTGAGCTGGTAACATCTGCTCTGTATCCCATGATTTCTATATTCCTGTTCACACTAGCTAGGGCTCTGGCCTTAATTATTTAGGCTTGGATCCTACTGGGTTTAGTTTTTTTTTTTCTCTAAAGACAGATGCTCTTATTGAAAAATACATCTTGCAGAGTTGATTGACATGGACAAACAAGGTCCTAAGACTGCTACTGCAAAACATGGGTCCTTGGTTCCCATTCTACAAAATACACAGAAAGAAGTAATTTGCAGTGCAAATTCAGTGGGGTATTTCTGATAATATGATAGTAAGTAATTAATTAGAATGGTTTGCAACAAAATCCAGAATGATGGAAGTCTAATACAACTTGGAGCTTTATTTAAAGAACACCCTGTTAGTGACCAAGCATGTCAAAACCCTCCCTGCATGCTCCACTGGCAGGAGTGTTCCCAAAGGACACAGTACTCACTTCTGAAATCTCAACATAAGAGAGGTAGGAATAAATTTAAAGCAGCTCAAAAAATAATACCACAGGCAACTAGGCTGTACATAATAAACAAATATTTAGTATAAGCAGATTCAATTGCAGTAATAACAAAATTAACTAAATTGAAAAGTGAATTCCTAAGATCCTCTGTGTGGGTAGAAAAACCATGCCTTGAAGACCCACTGCACCTCTCTGTTTTCCTCCTTGACAGGAAGTAGCTAACAATTAGGATGTGTTCACCAAGCCTGTCTGATTACAGGTACCCTACCTGAAAAGCTGCTTGCCCCATCCTCCATCTGCTCACCACTTCCTTCTGCAGCAAGTTGCTATCCCTTCTCATCTGCTTGCCCAGCTGCTCACATAATTGCTCCTCACCTCATTTCAGGCACAAGGAACCACATTAATAAGGATCTAGTACTGGCACTGTTAAAATACCCTGCCTTGCTCCAAGTGAAAGAGGTCAAGGCAGAAGACCAAATGTTAGAGGTGACAAGAACTTGAGGACGGGCTGAGGGAGAATGAACAGGACAGCAGCTAAAAACCATGTGTGCACACACTGATTAGAAACAAAGAGATATATAGCTTTAGGTATGTAAACAAAGATCTCCCATTGTCCATAGCAGAGCAGAAATGAAAAAGAATGAATGTATGGGTCACTGAACACTCATAAGTCTGTTTACATATGGTAATTTGGAAAATGTATCAAGTCTGGGTACCTATGTTAAAATGAAACAAAACAGTATCTTTGCCATCCCTAAGTGACCTGTTTTTCTTACATCATGAGCTGTTACTGGAACAATGTCTTTCACTGCATCCATTCTGCAAGTAATCCTGCATCCTCCTCTGAATTTCTAAATTGGTTGAACTGAACGCCAGCAGAACACCAGCCAAGAGTGCTACACATCATAAGGTCACTATATCATAAAGATAACATTCAGTGGGGATAGATTGTGAAACCTAAATTTACAGCTGGGCTGTGTTTTAGTTAACGTAACACTCTTAAATCTGAAAAACTGCTCAAATATAAACAATATGGATTTTGTTTTAATTTTTTTTTATTCCAAGTGTAAACATTCAGTTGCTGAGGAAGCTGACCTGAACAACTCCAAGTAATAAGAACATATTCTTCTGAGATGCTACTGATGTATCACAAATTGTTTTAGAAACCTGCTACCTTTTATATTGTATGAGACATCCAGGACATTTTATCAACACACCTCTAAAAACTTGGCAGAGGCTTTGAGAAGCAAACGTTACTAGGAAAACATTAATGACCTTTGTAACATCTGGTGTTTGATCCCAAGATAAACTTTGGGCAGCATCCACCCTTCCACTCTTCTAGTGCTGTCAGGAGACAGGGAGGGTTTTCTCAGGTGGGGGTGCCAGGTGGTCCAGGTGCACTCAGAGAGAAGAAGGGCTGGCCTGCACCCACCATACTCCTAGTGTTAAGCCTTCAACAGCTGAGCAGGTTGTGCCAGGATGCACAAACCAAGGCTGCTAGGACTGTGCTGTGATGGCTGCTGCAACTGAGGTGTCTCCTTCTGGCGTGTGGCCACGAGTCCGACCACGTCTGACCTGGTGCAGTTTAACTCCAGGAAAGAAGTGACAGTGTCTCCTTCTTGCCTAAAGCTGAAGCTATATTTCAAGGGGCTCTACTTTACAGACCCCATTCTGCATGGTTCACAAGGCCTAGGCATGGAAACAAAAATTTAGCTGTGTAGAAAAGTCTAGAGAGCTTTTGGAAAAAAAACCCAAAACTTGGGAGAACACTGTACCTGTGGCTCAGGTGTACTAGAGCTAGACCAATATTTAAAGAGAAAAAGATTGACAGTAGCAGCTTCCTTGTCACTTTCTGCCATTCAAAGTCATGTGCAAACAAGAAATCTGCCTTAATGAATAAATCTTAGATGGAATAAAAGAATGAATAAACAAATGAATAAATCTTAAATCTTATCTGGTTCAGGCTGGTTCTTCACCCTCCTGGGCGAGTGATCTGCTAGTAGCTAGCCAAGTACTGTTCCAACTCCCAAGTTCTACCATGCAATATCTTTTCAGTACTGTCCTACAGAAAGAGGGGGAAATGCTATGGAAATTGGGTGGAAGACACATCTTCAATTGCCTTTTGCAACTCCTCTCTCAAGGATTTCAGTTCTTGCTGTGAAGTGGAGGAATCTTCCCCATACAATCAGATGTACCGTTCCCAACAGATAATTGTCTCCTTAGCTCATTACTCAAGGGCCTGTGTGCTGTTTCATGTGCCTGATGCTCTTCAGCTCAGGAGCTGTCTCTTACATCGTGGACTGTCTCCCACAGCTTTCAGGAAAGATGTAGGCCAGAAAAATCCACCTAAACTAACATAGCAGAAGCTACCCCAGAAATGTGTATACACTGGATTTCCAAAATGATCTTACAGAAGTACAGAGCTGGTTTAAAGCAAACCTGTTTTGTCTCTGCAAAGCTAATCAGTGGATAATAAGTCAGTTTATTTCCACTGCCACTTGGTGTCCCCAGACCTATTAGCAGCTCACACAAGCTTGGCAGGACAGGTACAAGCTGGATGAATACATGTGATTTGATGCTCATATTTTGTTTTGCCAAAAGACTGTGCTGACACCAGCTAATCTCATAATGTGTGCCAGGCTCAGCCTACACGTCCTGCAGAGGTTGCTAACTGCAAGAGTTACACAATGCCTGTGCACTGTTCTCAGGTCCACCAGGCCTCCAGAGGATGGGGAAATCCCTAAATGCCAGGAATGCTTGGGCTTTTGTGTTACAGGCCCAAATAGAAAGTACAGTCCTCCAGGACTCCTTCCTCCTTGCCCATCCATACTGCAGACCTAGTCAAAGTGGTTTTATCATCTCTGTGAGTAGCCCTTAGGAGGTCTATGCATTTCATGACAGGGATGACTGCTACTTGAAACTCCTAAGCTTCCCCTTTCCTACCACTTTCCAGGATCTGCATTTGCTCTCTGCACAGCTTCCAGACATTGCAATGTCAGTGTCCTCAGTGCTCTGAGCACCAGGGAGGCGTGCAGCAGGGCCAGTGCTCCTGCACTTAACAAGCATTTGGGCTCCAAATTCCACGACAAGTCTCACGTATCACACTTCCCTCAAGAATGTGAGCAGGCAAGTTGGCCAGACAGCTCTGGCATTTGGACATGGGTATGGCCTGATCAACAGCTGAGTGGAGTCAGAGAGACTCCTTCTGTTCATTACAACCAGTTGTAGAACGGGGGCCTGTGCAGCACAGATTGAATGCCATCATTGCAGAGATCATTCCTGCTGGGGTTAGCATTCATCACCCTCAGAGACTAATTAATTACATATTCTGTAAAACACCATCGAGTGTGCATCCTGGGGAATTACTGAAGCTCCCCTGTACTGACTGATGTTCTCCCACCCCAAACCCCGCCCCCCCCCCCCCCCCCCCAGACCAGCTGGAGCTACCTGGTGGCTGGAACAGGGAGGCATCGACCACCCCTTTAGGTTCTCCCTCCTCCACTGATTTTCTAAAGGGCCACACTCTGCCTCCCATTCCTCATGAGAGGCATGCACCTCTGTGTGTAAATGGAAGCACTAAGTAGCAGCCATTAAGGAAAAGAGAGCAGGAGGGAAGATTTCCTTCTGGTGGGTTATTTTGTGTAGCTGGCAGGTTCACTCTTGTATTTTCAGTCTGCCTTCACTTTGGTTTTAGTACTTCTCTCTCTCCTGCTCCTCCCTTATACACAGTGACAGAAAAGCCTTAAAGAATAATTTGTGACTGTAAATGATCAGGAAGCCTAGAGATAACATGCTTTTGTAAGCGGCTGGATTGCAAGTTGACTGTGCTCTTTTAATACAGTAAACTGCAAAACAAAATCACAGGTGCTGTAAGAGCCTATAGATTGTTTCCTATAAGGCCATATTAATATTTTATACCACTGTCATCATTGAGTGTTCTTGGCTGACTTGTTACCATGCACAATCTGGAAGGAGTAGTTTGGCAATAAGACAGATCAGTGGGGACAATGTGGAACAGCACTTCAGCAAGAGGCGCTGCACTCACAATGCAAATGAGTCTCTTGACCTTGAGCTTCCCCAAGTGTGTGGTGTCACTGAGCAGGTTCATGACAATGTAACACCACATGCACGGCAGGGCTGGGACGTGGCTGAACAGAAATAATCCTTCCTATATATTCTTTAAGCACAGAAGCCTCTCTTATAATTACTAAGCATATGGCATTTTTAAGGCAGCCCTGGCTCCAAAATATGTTATTCTGAGATAACACAATATGACTCAACACAGCAGCATGAGACAGAGGTGACATGTGCAGGTAAGTTGTCAAAACAGGTGACAGATGGAGTTGTGCTTAAAAACATTCAAGATATTTGCTTCTTAGCTTTTTCCCAACATGCATCTCCCACACAGTTTTAAAAATTTACCTTGAAGTGCCTCTACATAATCTAATGTGATGAAAGAGAGAGAACACGAGTGAAAGAATGAATTGCAGAGTTGTTACAGATAATATGTGACATATAGCAGATACCAGCATCCAGCAAATAGCCCTGTTTGCTGACAACCTATATTGCTTTGGAATAGTTTGGCACAAATTGCCTATACGTGTATGATGTGTATTTTCTCCTGTTTCTTACAGCTCTAGTGATTTGAAAGGCAAACTCCTCAGTGATCAAGGAAAATGAAACCAATCAGTTCATTACAAAAGGACGAGATTTAGCACAAATCATCAGTGCATGTTTTCTTGTAGGACACAGTGTTCTGCCCTTTAAAAGGAAGCAACATGGCCCTCTCTTTAACTGATTGACATGATTTTGATATATATATGTATTTCATGAATACTGTACTACACTATTCAATTTCTAATACACACATCACAAGGATGCTTTTCTGCATTTCTTCATATCTGGAAAATACTTTGAAATTGAATGTAACTTCACCCAGATCTGTTTGTTGCTGTAATAGACCATTATTTGTTCTGCAGAAGCACCTGATATTGTAACAAAATTCACCCGTGGAGGAGTTCAACTGGAATCAGGGAAACAATTACCACAGGATCAAGGCCTTATATTTACTTATAAATACTTAGGTTAGAGAAATGTAAAGGGTTTAACTAAAATTCTGTTTCATCATGGATTTATTTTATTTATTACTTTTTTTTTTTAACTATTAAAATAAGATACCTAGCTCAGAATAGTTATGCATTTTGGTACAGATTTGCATCTAGTAACATCTCATGCAGTTGCAAATTTGAATGTGGGGATTGGGGAAGGTGCTATGTTCCTTTAAACAATCCAGCAGCTCTTTCCTGGTTCTCACAGTGACATTTTGGGGATCTCAGTTACATACCATTAGTGGCTGCATTTATGCTATTTGAAGCCTGTTCGTAGATAAAGAAAAAGCAGCAACAAAGATGACACCCTAACTTAGAAGCATGGCAAAATGGAAAGTCTATTGCCATTCAGGAGATGAAACACAAAAGCTGTAAGTTTAGTGAGCAACAGAGATTGACTTTGTAAAGAAGTGCTGCACCTCAAGGAAACAGTGCATCCTTGACAATGAAAGAAACAAAGAGCCGAAAAAAGGGATCTCAGTAAAGTCTGTGTGTTTGTCTCCAGGTGGATGTGCATTTGTCCTGCTCATTCTCATGCCACCCCATCCAACACAATCACTCTGCAGCCACACTAATGCCATGTAGTCTAGGCAGGGTTTATGAGCTCATGCTCAATTTTATGCTGACCACGGCTTCCTGCACAGTGCCGTGGCATCTAGCTGGCATGATCATGGGATCCTGGAACCATCCAGTCATTTCCCCTTCAATGAGCAGTCAGAAAAGGCAAAATACTGTATGGTTTGATGAATCTTGTTTTAACCACCCCCCAGGTGGGATTTTGTAGGTTGTGAAAAATTACCTGTTCCCAAAGCCACTGGCAATAGTTGTTGTCAGTGAACTTTTGCCACTAAAATCAGAAGCAGTGGGCACAATAATGCAATGTAATTTCTGGTATGTGGCTGATTTATGGAAAATAACAAACATGGCAGAGACCCGTGAGCATGCAATGGGCAAAATGGAGCAAAGTCAGAGCAATTGCTGCAGGGTGGATATGATCCTGCTCCTGCATGCTTCCATGACAGAGCCTATGACTGATGCAAATCCAGGAAGCAGGAAGGAAAAGGCCATTTGTGCAACATCTGCCAGGCTCCCATATGGCAAGTTCCAAACTCACTATTGCCTGATGACAGCATGCAGATTAGGGCATCAGTGTGGCTTCAACTGGAACTGATCTTTCATTGACTTTTGAATAACTTCATGGCATGGATTAAGAGAGGCGTAAAATTCATCTTCACATCACTGTTGGTCCCTTGCCCATAAAAGTTATTCCAAACGCAAGAGCATTAAGGAAGGGTATTTTGAAAACACACATAATTCATAGAATTGAAACTATTTTGAGCTTTTTTTTATACAATCCACACTTAGCATAGTGCTAGATGCTTAATTCAGCTCTTTTGTAGCTATGTACATTGTACAATTGTACAATTCAGCTCTTTTGTAGCTGTGTACATATGCTCATATGTAGCTTTTTGTACATTGTATAAAGATATATGTCAAGCCTTGGATAAGATTACCAGTAGCATTTTTTAACCATTGCAGCATTTAATCCTTAGCTCTCAAACAATTATTTCCATCTGTTCAGCTCAGAGCACTCACAAGGGCAGGGAAATGTTCACCACCTCACTCAGGGAAACCAAAGTGCAGAAAGGTGATTGGGAAACCAAGTCCCCTGGCTTCCACACCATGTCTACAAAACCATTCTTTTTATGGACAGTCTGAGGTACTGACCCCAAACACTGATAATGTAAAAGCTATTTACATCTCATGTTACATCTACACTTTAGTACAATTGAGCAACCTGCAGCACCCAACAGGGGCGTACACAGCTCGTCTGTCATCATGCAACTTCCCCTCAATCTTTCATTTAACTTTCCCTTGCCTGGGAGATTGATAACTGGTGTTTGTGCTGCTCCCAGGGACTGCAGTGGCACAGTGTTATGTCAGCCAGAGACAGGCAAGATTGCTTGGCATCATTTGGTACTCAATGAAACTTTGTAAGTTGGAAAGTTTCATTTGAACTAGAGCATAACTGAGTTTGTCTTCCCTTAAATAGAGGCTGATAGAAAGAGTAAATGGAGGGAGAAATGGGGGAGGGAAAAAGACAAGAAAGAACCCACCTAGTTTGCGGACCTGATAGTCTTGTTTGGGGATTTTTTTCAGGAGTCTCCTGTCACAGCTTGCTCACACATGATCTGTGTTGAGTCTTACAATGGTGATTTAAGATGTTACAGCATCCCTTGCTCTCCCCCCACTTCTGCTAAAGGTTATAGTCTACAAACCAGGATTGGCAGAAAACAATATTTTTCTCTGTCTTGGCCATTCCAGTTGAAATTCTGGCATATTAGTTAAAATATTCTGATGCAAGGCAAAGAAGGATGGCACTGAAAGGACTGTGGAGGTCACCTGGTTCATGCTTCTGCCTGTAGGCTGGATCAACTGTTGTGTCCCACATGACAGATTGTCTCACATTGTCTTAAACACCTCCAGTGTTGGAGATACTGCAGCCTACATGATCCATGCAGCTAATGAAAATACTGAGAAGTACAGGGCCTGCAGCAGGCTTCTACAAACACCCACTAATGCTTTTTTGGTAGCAACTATAGCTTTTCAACATTTTTCAACCAATTCCCTAGATTTCAGATGCAAATAGCACATGGCATGATGTCAAAATCCTTCCTAAAACACTCCATGCTAGTCCTCTGGAGAAAGACACCATATTTGCTACGCTGTAGTCCAGTGACATGATCTTCATTCCCAGAAGCCCTGTAGCTACTCTAGCTTCTTAAAGAACTACAAGGAAATTTCTTAGGCCACTGATGTCCCAGCTGCATTGCATTTTCTGCATTGGTCTGTCTAACTGCATCCCATTCCACTTACAAATCATAAATCTTTGATCTTAAGGCTATTTACCCTCCTTTTCCCAGTGTCTGAAGTGAAACAATTGTGATTTAGCTAAACTGGATTTTTACTATCCTTCCTCTCTTTTGTTTGCACAGGAACTCTTTGCACTTGTGCACCTCATACTGTTCTTGAAGGAGCTCTTAGATCTGTTTGACTTTTCCTTGGACAAGATTTCATTACCTCACTGGAACATTACTTTGAGGCTCTATGAAGGAAAGACAGTTCATGTCCTTCAAGATACAACCCATGTGCCTGTTCTATTTCATGTCTTATACACAGAAAAAGTTATAGCATATTTCAGTACCTGCCTAAACCATCTGCTTCCTGTATTTTCCAGTGACTGGCTAAGTGTCTTACTTCTCTAACAGAGCTTGTGCTCTAGAGGTATTAATTGGTTGTTCACATAGAACTTTATATCCTGGATCTTCCTCGTTGCCATTGCACGCTCACATGGCAACTGCATTAATATTATTTCCCCCCTGGTAATTTTTACAGGTCTGTCACTCTCTCTAACCTGGCCCTGAGAGCAGCTGTGCACATCCTTGAGACCAGCACACCCCATCTCCCCGTGCTGCTGCCAACACGTGCTCTCCCTGGGTAACTCGGAACAGCCACAGGCCACGGGGGCTCGCAGGTGGGGAAGTGAGCCAGGAGACTCACACCCCTTGCTCTGTAAAAAACACAGGGCTCTTTGAAATTAAATCTTCCTCGACAGAGCTTGGGCTAAATTACAGGAGAGACACCTAGACAAAAGCCGTGTTCCCCTGCAGCACTTTGTGCCTGTGCTTCCAAAGCACGTGGAGAAAGCAGGGGGACGGTGGGTGGGGACTGGCAGAGCTGGGGGTGTCCCTTTCCAGGGACATGTCCCTCGTCTGTGGGACACGTACTCAGCCCCGTGCTCAGCTCCCTCCCTTTTAGAGGTGTCTATTTGGGGTCACACCGAGTACCTTCCCTTTAACTGTCACAGGAGGCCTCCCCTCCCTGGGGTGACTTTCCACCTAATATGCAGTCCATGTTTATTTCCCAGGCTCTGGGAGCTGCTCAGGTGATTTCTGGGTGTTTTGTGTGCTGCCACATTGAGGGTTTTCATTAAATGCCAAACAGAATTTGCCTTCCCTGGGAGATGAACTAAAATGATCTCTAGAAGTATTGGTATGCACAACAAAACTTTTACATCACCATTAGCAAAACAGAATATTTCTGTTCCTATTATTTCAAGTTGAATAATTTAATGCTCACCCTTTTTAAATTTACCACTTTTAAATTAAAAACTCATTAAAATGTTTCAATAACAGTTAATATTAGCATAGCAATAAGACATACCAAGTGGGCATTACCAGGAGATAATTGACCTGATCTGTAAATTGGTGCCCTTGGCTTTACCTCTGGATGTCAATCAATTAAAGCAGTCAATCATCCCTGAGTAGTACCTGCCTCAGCACATCTTATTGCTTAATCATATAACTGTTGAGCTAATACCATTCATATTTCTGGACAAAAAATTCCACTAGGAATTCCCATTTATTATCACATCAAAATTAACAAGATCTTGAAATGCATATTATATTATTCATAGCATAATACTCTGCCAAATGGAAAACATAAAAATATATCTCCCTTCTTTTTTCCCCATTTTTTAAAGCCTGCCATTGTTAATTAGCCATTCTTTAGGACGATCAAGTAATTGAGATACAGGTTTTAGATCAGGTTCACAGGGAGTATGTGGTCAAGTTAATGAGTCATGAAAAGACTAAAATGTCACTGTATAGAAAACTGACTTGTGCTCAGCTGATATTAATTGCAGTGGCACTGGTGAAGTCAATAGCTCTATGCCAATTTACTGCAGGTGAAGATCAGGCCTTATGTTTACAAGAGTGTGGAATTTAGTGAATGGCATTTAATCTTCTATATAATGAAATTTAGTACATGTAATTTTTTTAACTCTTCGGATTCTGCCTAAAAGCCTTTGCTTGTATGAATTGTTCTACTTAAGCTAATGACTTGGCAAAATATCACATGAATAGAGAATGAAATGGATCTGCCTGTGCCAGTTAAAGCTAAGAGATTCAGACCCTTTGTGAGTTGAAAGCTGACTATATATATTAGAAAAATCCTTGTCTTCAGGACAGCCATGCAAGCTAACAGAGCACAGGACCTCAGTCCTGTACATATTTATTCATGTGTATTGTTTACTGGAAGGGGCTTGTGAGTGTTGAGCTAACACACACACACATAACCAGGATGAGGGCCTAGCTTCCTTTTTAAATTCACAGATGTAAATGTGTCTCATTTTGAACATTAAATAGGTTGTAAATCAAATAGGCTTGATTATTATTGAAGTGCTGGAAAGCTATCATTCTGAAAGGAAGCATCTTGCTATTTTCTCCATGATGAAGCTGCAGACACAACATTATTAATGATAACTGTGTCTGGATTGTGCATTCAACCAAGATAAGAGTCAACATGTTTGGTAACATCAAAGAAAACCTGATACCTCAAGTATAAGAAGATTAGTATTTACAGTGATCTGTAGGGTTGGCAGTTCCAAGAAGTTAACAGACAATGCCAGAGGGACAATTAGTAATAAATTGGCACTGGGATTCTCTCCTGTGCTTGAAATCTGGCACTGAGCATAAACACACATTTGAACATTTTGTTTAGAGCTTCCTGCTGCAGCCAGAGCGGGGCTCAGCAGAGTGAGAGTTGTTACAACACGCTGGGAAAACCGAGACAGGTTCTCTCACTGGCACTGAAAGGTGTCAGGTATTTTGTACAAAGGCTTCAAGGACAACATCTTCATCACGTTCTGTGAGACTCACCCAATTCTTTTGGACATGCCACTGCAAAGCTATCATGTGAAAGTTCAGGAATCCAGAGATTATTCTGCAGAACTTATGGTTAGGCCATAAACCATCCTGGAATCACACGGTACATGCTCACAGAATAAAGGGCTCTTTATGTTAATCCAAATTTACTTTTTTTAGAAGAGTAAAATAAACTCTTCTTTTAGAAGAGTAAAATATTTTTAGAACAGTAAAATAAAAATATCCATTTTACTGTATTCACATTTACTTCTAATATCTCTGCACTGGCCTCAGCATGAAAAATACGGACAGATCTCAAGTCACCATTATATGTAGCTGTAGTTGGTGGAATTTACAGCCCTGCTTGGAGATGGGAAATTAGCTAAATACTGCTATAATACATCAGTATTATATCAGCTAAATATTTCCTATCAGTGCATAATTTTCTTTATTTTGATTTAAGTGACACTAACAATGGTGAACACAGTAAAATAATTTTAAAAGTATCCAGAAAAACAGGAAAGAGTGGAAAATTCCTATGCCTAATGCTCACCTTACTTGTGTTTGGCATAGCTCATTGTGAATGAAGCCAAATCATCCTTACACATTGATAAAGGTGAAACTAAACCACTGGAGATGGAAACCCAGGAATATTTCTGCTAAATTTGACATTTGCACCTCACATTATTATTGAATGCTTTTATTATTGGATTACTTTCACTGCACAGCTCACTGAAATCAATAGGAGGTATTGATGGTATCGAGCTCTGGAAATAACCTTTTGATGGAACATCTTTACAACATGAAATGGATCTTCATGATATCTCTCTACAATAGATAAAGTGTCACTGGATCCAGTTACAGATGAGAAAAAAGTTTAAGTGACACGGACGAGGTACATGCTAGAGGTAACCAAATGCACATGCTAGAAAATTCCCTTTTCATTTAAGGCTAAAAGTCAAATAATTGGTAAATACATAGCATTGATTCTCCTTTTCATGTCCCTTCAAATATAAAAGCTGGAGTATAATGACCAGATGTGTCAATGTGAAACCTAGAAGCCTCTAAAAACACTGCCTTCACTATTAGCAAGCCATATTTATTTTCGAACTCCCCTTTCATTTAAGCCAACATTGTCAAAGTTTTTCAGTACAAAACCCTTCATAATAAAGAAACTATAAAGAAGGTAGTGATGGGTTCATGATGTTAATGTAGTATGGGCCCATAAAAGATCACAGATCCCTACAACAATTCTGTATTAGAGGAGGAATCATATATGTAGCTGCTTTTAGTGTGATTTGCAGACAGAAACAAGGACTTTACTAGTTTGCAAAAGCATTTTAATTCAAAAATTTTTATGTTAGATAAATATTTTAAAAATACTTCATGAAGATACTATTAATGTTTCTTTTTTTATCAGCAACAGAGCATGGAGAACAGGACCAAAGTTCATTTAAACTCTGGCATAGCACTAACTTCAGAATGCTTGAAAGGTTTATATCAGGTTTCCCAGATTATATAAACTACAAAGCCACAATTATACAACTCATGGCTCTTTCAAAGATGATCCTAGTTATTACACAGTTATTACACTTTGTTTCTTTTTGGCTGAAGCATATTAAATATTTGCCGATGCAAAAGTGTGTTTATCTAGAAAAACAGCTACTCTCATTATTAAATAGGAAAGAAAAGAAACAAACAACTTATAATGGTACAATTCTTCTCTTACAACTGAAATATAAGATTTCAGTTTGCTGAACACTCAGATTGCTGAGTTTACATTATTAAAAAGCATTCTAAGGAATTTATTTTGGAATACTGGTATAGCACATAAATTTTTGGATTTGAAACTCATGTATCATGTTGTGTCTTCATCACTGTAGCATTAAGACCTCCTGGGAAATGCAATATTATCAGCATCACTGCACACCATAACATCTTGGTCTAGGCGTCGGGGCAGGGGGTGATGGGTCAAACCTTTGCCACAGTTGAGATGTTTGGGTGAACAGCCCACAAAATCAATATGAACATTTGGGCCATATCTGAACAAATCAGCAGTAGTTCATTTGCAAAACTCAGCTGAAGGATATTTTAAGAACAGCATTTCTCACATGAGGTTTCAGTAATTCTGCCTTTGTTATGGATACGTCTGTAACAGCCCTTTGGTATTTGGGTAGAAATCCAAGTAGAGTGTTCAGAAATGTGTAGCATTTAATATGAATCAAAGTAGTCTGATAAAAAAATAGTTTGGCCCTTTGCTGCTTCTTAGGTTTCCATCTATTAAGCGACCAGGTTTCCCCAGCTGCCAGCAGAAGTTACATTGTTTAAGTTCAACAGAGCATTTTGGGGGAAGTCTTGTGCTGCCCATCTCAGCAGGTGTTAAACTTCCTTATTGGACAGTTTAGGAGCTCATAATATTTGACTACTGGTTATAAAAGATGGACCCAGCATCAAAATGCGTGACTAACAACGCCTTTAATTAATGAGGTAATACAAATCTGACTAAACTTTACTGCTTGAACCCATTGCAGGGTCAAAAGAGAACTCAATTTAAACATCCTCAAATTTCAAGAATATTTGGATTCAGCTCCAATTTTGGATCTAAACTGGATGGCTTTGATTCACTTGTTACAACGTCTGATCTCATCCTGGATAAGAAGTAGCATTACTCAATAAAGAGAGTTAATACTGGAACTGTGACATTAGGAAAACCTGCTTGACAAGCAAGCTTGTTTAACCAACAGAAATAGGTTGCCAGGATCATGAGCCAGGAACAGTTTAACAAAAATCAGTGAAGAAATTACAAGTGACTAATAAATTCACACAATGAGTATAAGCAGCTGAAGCTAGAGAAGAACAAGAGATAGAGACTGTAAACATTTTGCACAGAGGGTGGAACCTTGCCATTGCTGCACCCGTAAAACCACAAGCTCATCGGCTTTCTTAAAGTGATTGGGTTCCACCTGGTTAAAACCTAGGGGATTTAACAAAATCTGCAGTAGGTGATTGTTGATGATTTAATTGCTAGTCTACTTTCCTTTGCAAGTTTGACTTTAATCTGTTTATCATCACCTAAATAGAAGTGTCTGACAGAAGATCACTGTTTTTAATACCACAATTGCACCTCACCAAACCAGAGCTTGAACACAGTAAGTCACAGAAGTAGCAAAGAAACTGAAATGCCCTGATCCTAAACAGAGAGGTGATTTATTAGAAAGGTGTTGCACAGATGAAAAAAGTAAAAAGTTAACTTTTTTTTTGGAGAGTTTGAGGTTTTTGTCTTCCCACAGCACTTATGGAAATTAATGAACAACAGCTATGGCATGAACCAAGGCATTTTGTTCTTTTGTCCTGTTGGCAGGTCAAGGTGTGAGCAGTGGTTAAGAGTGAGCATTCTTCTGTCCTACAGGTGTTGAAACACGGTAAGTTTGATTTAAGTTTGTGTTCCTGACCCTTATGTCTCTGTGCTGTAATAGAGATTGCACAACATTTGCCTTGATTGGAAGGATGGAGAAGATGACCACAATGGACAACTTGCTGAGTAAAAACACAGCATTCCATGTAGAACTCCATTAAATATGAGATTACTTTTTAATATTGTTTTTGCATGCACTGCATGGATATATTTCACCCTGCACCGAGGCTGTGCCATCTACAGTTACGTGGCCTCTCTCTTTGTGTGACCTGTGGCGTGCAGGGACCTGCCCTGTGGAAACGCCGTTGTCTCACCCCATAAGGATGCAGCAGCTGAGTGGTGATCCCTGCTAACCTGTTAGGTAGCATTATCCTACAGCAACAGCAGGGCTGGGACAGTCAGGTACCTGTTACTCAGCAAGCCACACCACTACAATTAATACAGAACAAATCAGTGAATAAAATGACTGCAGGCACTAAAACGCAGTACGAGGTTAAAAAAAAGACGGCAGTCTGGTTGCATCACACTCGAGCAAAAGAAAAATGTTTGCTATATTTAATACAACTAAATGTGTTCTGTGCATATTTCCTAGCCTCTGGAAATTTGAACAAGCCATATGTCAGCTGTTTCCTGAAACTCTTGGTAGCACTGGATATACCCACTGCATGCTCTCCTTATTGGGACATTTCCATCTCACGTACCCAACACCATCTCTGGAAGCTTTCCCCAGTTGATTTAGTAACAGTTGAAACTTGCTACCAGTCATCAGACAAGTTCGTTTGGATCATATGGCAGAGTATGGCTCAGAGCTGTCTGGAACATGTTCAGGGATGCATGGAGCCTGTGGGGCCTTCCCCAGATCCCAGTGAAGGGACTGGGGACCTGTTAACAGCCCTGCCCAGCCCTGAACTACCCTGCCCACCTGAACAGAACTGCCCACTTGAACAGAACTGCCCATCTGAACAGCACTGCTCACCACTGAACAGCCCACCTGAACAGCACTGCCCACCCCTGCCCAGCCCTGAGCAGCCCTGCCTACCTGAACAGCACTGCCCACCCCTGAACAGCACTGCCCACCTGAACAGCACTGCCCACCCCTGAACAGCACTGCCCACCCCTGAATAGCCCTGAACAGCCCTGCCTACCTGAACAGCCCTGCCCACCTGAACAGCATGCCCACCCCTGAACAGCCCTGAACAGCCCTGCCTACCTGAACAGCCCTGCCCACCTGAACAGCACTGCCCACCCCTGAACAGCACTGCCCACCCCTGAACAGCCCTGAACAGCCCTGCCTACCTGAACATCACTGCCCACCTGAACAGCCCTGCCCACCTGAACAGCCCTGCCCACCTGAACAGCATGCCCACCCCTGAACAGCATGCCTACCTGAACAGCACTGCCCAGCCCTGAACAGCACTGCCCAGCCCTGAACAGCACTGCCTAGCTCTGAAGAGCCCTTTGCACATGAAGGATTACTTCAGATTCAGAGAGTGCTGGGATGAACATAGGCCATAGTTGCTTCTCCTCTTCCTTACCAAAAAGGCGTTATCAAAGGTTTCCAAATCTCACCATTACAAGAGCAGGAACAAAAATGTCATTTCCTTGCATTTCTCATCAAAGGCTCATTTTCTAATAGAAGGGGAAATACTCTCTGCTTGGGATGCTACAATGACAACAGCAAGCATATACACAGCTATAAATTTGACTCTGAAACATGTTGAAAGGTTAGATTTGTAAAAATGTAGGCAATTTGACACCTCTAGATCACAGCAAACACAAGGCAACAAAACTGAGCTTCCAGACCGTCAGTTAATTCCAGGCTCCTAAAAGTGTCTCTTGGAAATTTCAACAGAGAGCAAAATAACTTATGTAATTGGAAACACTGGAGAATCAATGGGGAATGAAAGAGGATAAAGAGAGGCGGAAAATACACACCAAGATGCATGCATAGACATAGAGTATAATTGGCTTCAGTCTATTGTATAACAGAGTCATAACAAATGACTCAGCTCCTTAGGTGGTGTAATTAGACTTCAGTGGACCAACCCCAATTTACAGCAGCTGATAATTATGATATATAATTATATGGACTGATTCTGATCTGTATAAATTATTAGTAAACTTCAATGAGGGCAATAAGGTCAATCCAGTGAAAAAATGGTGCAAGTGAGATACAAATCAGATGTCCAATAAAATAATGAAGCATCTTATGCTCACACAGCTGCTCTTACCTCAGGCATTTTTTAAAATGAACTTTATGTGGACAGGAATTGCTTAGGGGTCCATTCAGATGTGGTCATTTCTGTGATGCCACTCAGCAGCTTTTGACTAGTTGCAGAAACTGTATATACTATATGGGAATGGCAGAGCAGGGAAATGTTACATCCATTTGGAAGTGCAGGGGAAAGACTGTCTGGGAGGAGGAAATTGGCCATGCCTGATTTAGGACGGGGTATGGCACCTGATTGCTACGTGCTTTCAAAATGCATCACCTAACAACCCACTGGGAGCTCAGTGACTTCTGCCAATCGAAACCATCAACCCCTTAAAACAGCAGAGGTGTGGGTAGAGTTTCCTGCAGTTCTCTTAAGATCTCCAGTATGAAATGAGTACAGAGACACACCTTACACCCCATCTCTAATATTTATGCCTGTCTGTGTATCCTGCCTATTAGTAAAAAAACAAAGAGAACTCCAGAATAAGCTGTTGGATTTGGGATATTGCCGGCTGTGAAAGCAAGCCAGGGTTCCTCCAAGAGCAGATAACAAGCATGTCAGGAATTGCTTCTGATGTCAAATCCATGTCCTTATAGCTGACCTCATTAAAGCCTGTATCATGCTCCCACTGAAACCAATGGCAATGATTTCTGCAGTTTGCTATGGGATCTCTATGTACTAGTCAGCCTTGAAAGTAAAAAAATGCTTGGCTGTTTCTCTATCTGCAACTTTCACCAGAATTCTTGATGTGTTTTGGGGAGGGCTGAGGTCTCTGCAAACACAGTGTAGCTTCAGGGAGTGCCCCAAGGTGCTGTCAGTAAATAGGAGATGCCAAAAAAAATATGCACACTCTCGCCCACTCCTGGGGGAGGTGTGAAAAGGGACCTGGTGCCCCATGAGCCACCACAAACACAGACCCAGGGGCTGCCCAGCCCATACCAGAGCAGTGCTGTGGCTGCAAAAACGTTGCTGCTCTCCAGCTGAAACCCTGCATTGCAAAAGCACCAGGTTGGGCTGCTAGGATATTGCCTGACACTGCTTTCAGAACAACATCCTTTCTTTTCACACCTACTGTCTGAAATCAACACTATTCCCCATCCAAGTGTTCTGACCCCTAAACCTCACCCCACTGGGGTGGTGCACTGAGCTGGTACTGCCTTGGCTCTCAGCACACAGTAGATCTGCACTCCCTAAGGCACAGCTGCACCTCTGTCTGCTGCAAGGACTTTGTACTTGGAGTTACAACACGTTGCCACCATCTCTCCTTCCACCTTCTTCCACCTCCAAAAGAGGTCCCAAGACAGGTGAGAAGAGAATGAAGTTTCTCGCACTCGCAGAGTGAAGTTTCGCACACTTGATGTGACAGAGAGACCTGGGAAGTCAGGGAATTGAAAATAAAAAGCAGCAGCAAAGTAAAGCTGCTGCATTTCCCCTTACCTCTCCCGTTCCCACTCAAGTGTAAAGAAGCACTGTGCCGGGAAAAAACTACAGCCCAAATCTCCTGATAAATCAGAGCTTCTCTGGAGGGAGAAGCAACTAAAAAGGAATGTAAATGATCTTTGACCAATGACTTTTGTCTAGTTGTGGTTTCTGGTACGGCATATGTGGTTTCTTGTTCGGAACGGTAATGAGTGTGTGTACAGCAATGTGTTCAATGTGCACAGTGCTGAGAGATTAGAGAGTGAAGGATGGCATGGGACATGTCAATATGGATCTGCAATGATCAAAGGAGGCTGTCTCTTCTGGGCACAAGTCTGGGTTGGGTTACAGCAAAGGAAAAATGTGAAGTGCTTCTTAATGTGTTTTCTCTGTATTCTCTGCTCTAGGATCACCGTAAATGGAAGAACATCTTCTTCCCTAATAATCTATTTCCTGCATGTGGCTCCCCCAATAAATATATTAAAGTTTTGTTTGAACTATACAGTTTGCCAGGAAAACAGACTTGCCATTGTTCAAAACAAAAATAGTCATGAGTGCTGTTTAAAAACTAAAGCAAGGTTATGCACATATCTTTGCTCTGACTAGTTATCAGCCATGAATCTTGTACTTAGGTAATTATTAGAGGTTTCTTTTTTAAAGAGATGATTTACTTACCCTGTATCCCTGCCAGATTTTCTTTCTTTTTTTAATATTTGAATTTTACACATTAAGTAGGGCATGCTCATTTTTCTTCTGCTTCTGCCCTCTTTTGAGTTATGAATCCCTTCAGTGAGTAATGAGCAGTTGGCAACTTTTATGCATAAGAAAGAAGATTCAATGAATTCCAAATATGCTACACGGATGCTCCTTCTCCTACATAAAAAGTATAACATTTTTATGAATTGGGCCCACGATGATCTGGCATTAAATCACTGCCCCCTTTCTTCTCTGTGCTCTATTTATGCTCAGGGGACGTGCAGTCGCAACATATTATAAATTCAGCAGAATTACTAATTAAAAAACCTACTGTACAAAAATAGAACAAAGGGTGGAATTAGAGCCAACAGGATCTGAGCCAGTGCAGTGGTCCTGGGGAAATGGTCTGGGCTGCAAGGCAGGTGATCTGATCCTCATCTGGGATTAACTAACGTAGCTCTTTTGCTTCAGATGATTTACAATCCTACAAACCAAGCCCCTCTGCAGACTTCTGGCAGCGGGCGCCAGCAGGGCTCCTGGCCTCCTGTTTCCCATTCTCTCCCAAAGGGATGAGCAGCTCCCATTGGTGCCATGAGAACTAGAGCCTGTAGGAAATGAGAAGCACTCCTGGTCTTGCTTGTTGGCTCGCCAGCAGAGCTTGGAGAGACCATGGGAGATTTCCACTGGAGAAAAGGTTTCACACCATACAATGACCAGCAATCTGGTTTTCCAGGGAATTGTGTAGCTGGGCACTGAGCCCTCTGCAGCACTGTGAGAGCATGGCCTGGCCAGAACAGACATGGGAAAAGAGAGTCCAAAAAAGTTCTTGGGGTCTTAGCAAGAACAGTTGATCTTCCTCTGCTAACTTTCCTGACCATCTGCTCTAAAATGGAAACTTTCAATATTAGGGCAAAACAGTAACTCTAGAAAAGCAAAATATGCATGGTATGCAGTAGATAAACTCATCCTTCTTCCCTCACTTCCAAATATAAAATGGTGCCCTACAAACAGAAACAATAAAGGCTGAAAGATGCATGGAAGTTGGTTGGTATGTATCAAAACCTCCTGGATACTGCATGTGGGCAGACACCAAGGTGACCAGTGCATCCAAGGAAAGTATGCCTTTCTTCTGTCAAGAGTCTTCAAAAATAATTATGTAGGAGTGATATTAACAAAGAAGTGTCCCTGGGATGATCTAAGCCCCAACAGAACTAGGAAAAGTATCCCCTTAGAAATTCAAAGTGGAAAAAAAAATAATGAATGTTGCAACTTTCTCTGCATGGTCAAATCTCTCAGTTTCTCTGCTGACTTTAGTGAGTCCTGTACTCACACAGAAACCCTCCTGGCACCAGGGAAAAGCAGTGAATCAAATGGCTTGCTCTCTCAGGAAAGGGAGAGAACATAGGTTTTGTAGAGACAAATATAATTTGTAACAAGAACCTTAATCATTACCTCAGACTGCACAAATAAAAAGACACGTAGGCACCAGCTCTGCTTGATAGGTAAGAAGGCTTTACTGTCCTATACTGATAGTCTCACTCTTGATATAGCAGCATTCAAACCATTTACCATTTCTGCATTGTGGTTCAGCTTCTGAACTAATGTGCAGGTTAACCATAAACAATTTCAGCCCACTTTAAACCTCTGTGCTGTAGGAATCAGTGGCTCAGCAGCTAATTCACAAATGGCTCAGTTGACCATGCAGTGGGGACACTGCAGATAGCTGAGGGCAGTGACCTCGTCACTCAACCTCAGCTAATCTGTCCCCATTTGCCAGAGACAAGAAAGAAAGAACACAAAAAAGTAAGGGCTAATGTGTGATGTTCCTTACAATTTGGCATCACACATGCCAAAGCAAGTAGTTCTCCAGAATCAGAAAATGAGTTAAAAGTCACAAAACTTAAAAGCATTTCTGGATTCATAGGTAAGCCTGGTAAGCTCATAGGGTTCCTTTGCAGAAGTGTTTTGCTATGACTCTGAACTGAAAGCCCACACTCTTCCCAAATTGCCTGACTTGTCACATAGCTCAGCCTTTGGCAGAGAAGCTACTGAAGCCAAACAGCACAGATCATACCTGACTGTTTGCTATGAGGTACATGCACAACCCATTTCTCTCATTGCAAAGAAGTTTCACTTACACTCTGAATTTATATTCCCCCATGTTTTCTTTTTTTTCTCCATCTAAGTTCAGTCCAGAAATCTAATATATTGTAACAGAAGTGACTGGATAAAAACCCTGCCATAACTACAATGAAAGGCACACAGGGCTTCTGCACCCAGCAACATGCAGATCATCTGGAAATGATGCTCCTAATCAGCCCAGGGCATGGGGCACTGAGGCCTTCCCAAATTAATTTATTAAGTACTTAATGGAGCTCTGCTAATGGGCAGAAGCTTCAGAAGAAAGGCAGCAAAGGTGATCCTGCCACCCAAGTCTGCCTCTCTGATGCCTTATGGCACTGGACAAGTCTCTCCTTTACCCCTTCTGGCTATCAGTCCTTCCACATTTATTCTCTTGGCTCAGGAACAGGCATTCCCAAGGAAGGGACTCTTGTATTCAGGCAGGTGGGACCTCTGGACTGGCTGAAAAGTGACATTTTGCATAATATTCTTAGTCACACCTGTGTGAACCTTGGCATAGCCAAGACCAGTGGAGTTTATTTAGGTCTCCATAATTTAGATCTCTATAATTTCCACCTCTAGACATCCATGATCCAGATCTCCATCTCTAGATTTCCATGATCTGGATTCACCATCCAGTCATCCAAACTCCTCTGCTTAACCACCCCAAAACCTTCAGCCTTCTTAGAGAAAGAGGTTTAATCCATGCAACGGAATCAACCTTCTATGAAGGATTTCTTATTCCATTAATAATACAATCTCTTTACCTCTTATATTACCAATCTGTCGTCTACCTCTGTGCTCCCTTATGATAAAAAAAGTAATTTTTTTAGTGGTAGTCTAGATGAGCAGCACACCCCTTTGGACAAGCTGTTGTCATTTTGGTCTCTCCCTGCTGCATGACACCTGGCTCACATCTCCCCAGTTTGCAGGAAGAAGCCTGGACACCAAGTAGTCACTCAAGTGCCCCTGAGCACTCTGCATTTTGGAGAATGATGCTTTTTTGAAAACTCACTCTCCCATCAGTGTAGCTTGGAAAATCCAGACAGCTGGACCTATTTTAGTGTAATTTAGCTGAGATGTCAGCCCTTTTCAGGAGGAAAACACTACTCAGTATGAATAAAAGTGGCACCATCTGTTCAAAAGTGAAGAGACCTTTGCAGCATGGCCTGAAGGTCGAACCCTGCTGGACTCCGAATCAGAAAGTGCTGCAGCACATGTAGCTGTAAATGGAGAGTGCTCTAGGAAATCCCTCTGTCGAGCGCTGCTCCAGGATCTGCAGCCAACAGCCCTAACTGAGGATTTACTTAGGCAGCAACTGGTCTTCTGCAGTGATGAGAGGTGTCAGGCTTTTGGAGAAATAAGCTCTGTTTTCTCTTCTCTCTTTTCCCCATTGTGACCAGTAGTTTCTCAAATCTCGAGCGTTTATTCAAGCAACCAGCCTTCACTAGCAAATGGCTCAAGTTTTGATGTTTAATGTCGCAGGGATAGCAGTAGGCAGCTTTTCTTGTTTTCAGCTCTTTTAGCACACTGTTTTGCCTGAAGCAAAATATGGTTTCAAGCAGTCTCACTCCACTGGTACTTTCTCCTTGCCTCAGCTAACAGCACTTGTGTATGTATTAAAGATGCTGCAGCAGAAGTTGATGCTACAGGGCTTGCTCACTTATTTCAGATAGTCAGCAATCCAACTTTTTTAAAATGCACTTTTTATACAAAGGAATTACTTGTTCCTTTTTTTTGGTTTACAGCCCAATTTCAAAGCCTGTGAAAGCTTGGATAGGGGGAGTTGTGCACTCAATTGGGACATCAACATAACATGACATTTTACAAAGACTGTCAATATGCCTCCTTAAAGAGACACTGACATATTAGTTTAAGTGAGTGGGTTTGCTGAGATTTCTTTAAGGTTGACTTAAATGTCAGATGCCATTAGCTCTGAAAGTTCAAACAGTCTACCACTGTGAGCATCTTGTGCAGTGGAGGTTGAAAGGGTCACAGGTAAGCAAAACCACACTAAAACACTGCCTACTATGGCTGTGATACATGTAGCTCCACAGTGAAATGCAGAAACCAAAGCCCTGAAGATAGAAGATTTATATTAATGTCTTCTCAAATAGACCACCAGGTCTAGAGTTGTACCTCTGCAGCTTCTCACTTAGCAGCTGAAGTCTTACTCCTCTCCTCATCTACATGTACGGTCTGCTTGCGTTAAAACTTCAGAACATGTGTGTGTCTTTGAGGATGAGAAAAGTGAACTATTGATTAGCAATTGACAAATGCAATAGAAATTTTATATAGGCTGAGAAAGACCCATCTATAATTTATGGCTGTGCCAAATATGAGTGACAGCGAACAGCAGGAGGCTTGAGCACAATATTGATTACTTTAAAAAACTGAGAAAGGCACCGTGCTGAGGACTGGAAGGATAAAGAGGAGAGGCAGCAAGCAGAGAAAACAGGAGCAAAGCCATTAAGGATGTTGTGCTACCAGACACTGCCAGACTAGGAAACTGAGGAGACAGTCAGGTGGAGAGCACTGCTCTCTCCTTTCCAATCAATAATACCATGTCAAAACATAAAATGCATGCTTTTGCTCTTAAGTAAAATGTGTCTAAGATTTTTAAAAGCATTGATTCAAGGTGGATCAATGAGAATCTAGGCGTATTTTCCTGTGCAAAAAGGGGGTAATAACACTTTGTAGATAATCACACAACAGAAGAGATTTCCAATGCTGGTTGTAAATGTCCTATTTATATTACAATCTTTTTGTCAGTTAAGGTTAAGAATAGTAGGTCAAGGAGCCATGCATTGTTGAAGGAGGGAAGGCAGGCATGTAAATGTGGGAGCATGGGATCTCTTTAAAAGATGAATGCAAGGACAGGACTGAGCTTGGGCAGGAGAGGCTGTAAAACACATCCTCTTGAACTCTACTTCCAAAGTGCTTCCAGGGGCTTTTTCACTTAACTTCTTAGCACGTTCAAAGCTCCAGACTCAAGAGCAATGCTCAGCTGAGAGGCAATGAATGAATGTACTCTGCAAGGCCTGTTCCTGGGGGTACTGGATTTCTTCAGCAGCTGCTCAGCTGCAAGGTCCTGGCAAGGCTGGGGCTGGTGTTGAAAAGGCTCTGCTACTGTAACTATTCCAGCAAAATTTGTTCTAGCAATTTTCATCTCCCAAAAATGTGTTTGGTGGTAGAGTATACAATGGTCCTCTAATTAAGCAAGTTATGTGAGGATAATTGCAGCTTCAATTAGACTTTTTGCCTAACAAGGTTTTGGCCAGCATTGAGATGGCATTAAAACCAAAACGGAAAACATATTTATAACTGGCATCATCTTACCAATATGGAGAAAAAAGGCTTTATGAAAGAAGAAAAAGTGGAACTAAACTTCTAACTGTCCAATTCTCCCCCGGAGAGAGCCCAGCTTGCATTTCCAGAGATGAGCAGCAAAATTAAGTGAACAAGATGTGCATTTCAAATGCTGAGAGAGAAAGAGAAAAAAGAGAAGTGCACCTGCAGAGGGCAGCTGGAGATGTGAAAGGTACCTCAGAGATGGCTCTCACTGCCCTTGCAGCAGCCCTGGTACCTGCACAGCACAGCAGCTACTACACAGGTACCTGAGTAAGGAATTCCCTGTGCAGACAGAAATCTTTGGTTCCTGCACTGGGGTCCCTGCACAGACCTGCCCTGTCCAGTGCTGCCCTTGAGGGAAGTATTTGTGCTGCTGGTTGTAAAGCAAGGTACTGATTTTGTGTACTTCACACAGGCTTGCTCTGAGCATTTTCTCTTTGATCCATCAGGAAACAAAATTTGGCTTTTGCTTATTAGACTGGAACATTGAAATAGGACTCTGGCAAAGGAAAAGAAAGAATTCTTCTTTCTTCTTTAAAACAAAAAACTTTGGAATGTTTCAGAATACCCCAAAATTCCAGACAACGACTTCAAGTAAATCTCATCTTTAATCACTCATTCTTCAATAGTCACTGATTCTTGCTGGGTTTTCCTAGCAGGTGAAAAATTATCTTTTTTTTTTTTTAAGACCTATTGCAGAGCTATAGTTGAATGACATAAGAGGAAGGACAAGAAGAATTGTCCACGACCCACTTCAGCAACAGCATGTTTCCAAATCACCCATATAGTCATAGAAATAACTCTCTTACAATACTTCAATGTTTTTTTCTCTCTTATTCAAAGGCAAAATTTTTCCATAATAATGCAATGTTTCACTGTCCCGACCATTTACATGCCCCTGAAGTTCTAATACTGATGCAGTAATTCCTTGGCATCAATAAAATATATTCCCTTTGCGAGCTCCCACTGTTTCCCTCATCATCGGTAAAATCTGAAAAGCCTTACAAAAATAATTATTTTGCTGCACACTGTTTTTCATTTTTGATAGAATCTTAACTGCAGACTTTTCTGAATGTACATCTAAGGAAAACCTTGTCATTATTTCCACTGACCTGAGTAATGAGGCAGGAGCATGAAACCCCTGCCTCCCAACTGGCGAGAGGTGCTGCACAAAGCACACTGAGCTCCCCTCCAGCAGCCAAACGGCACAAGCTGTGGAAAGCAGAATGGGAGAAGCATTTGGAAAAGAGAGGGGTGTAGTCTGACTGCAGCTAGAGCACCAGGGTAGGGACAGAGCTCAGGGGGTTCATGATGGGGCCCCTGTGGGCAGCACTGGCTCCAGTGAGCTCAAAGCGCACCACGCACAGTCTCTGCTCTCGTGTTCACTGCAGTCACCTGCCTCTTGTGCTTCCTCAGGATTCCCTCCAAAAGGAGCAGTTTCACCCACCCCAGATATTCCCAGAGAGGAATCTGCTCCAATCTCCATGCTCCTGGATCTGATGGCAGGGAGCACATCTGGTCTCTACTCCTCAGTTTTTATGCTGGTGTTATGAAAATGACATTTACCTATTCCCTTTACAGGGCTGTGGAGGAGATTGATCAGGCAGCTTATATATCCTGCTTTCTGTAATCTTCCAAACTAATTAGCTCCCAAAGAGATACCATGCCGGCAGGCCAGATCCCTCCAGCTTCACCAGTAAGAACAGCAGGTGGGAGAATAGCTCCACACACGTTCCCTGCTTGGCCCTTTCTAAAACTGCTTGTGACACTAATTGATCAGTGCCAGTAGTGCTGGTGGCAGAGACTCACACAACCCACAGGGAAGCTGTTCAAAGCTGCAGTAATGAGTAACCTATTGCTGCTTGAAAGCACTACCATGGGCTTTGAATTCTGCTATGATTACCTGGGCTAGCCAGGCCTCTGTCCCCTCACAGTGTTAGAGACGAATAATATTTTAACCTATTTGAATTTTACACTAATGACCTGGGGAAGAAAGAAAGAAAGAAGACAACCCGCTTCAAACTACTTAGTGTTCAGTGATGTGGCAGAGGGACTTCAGAGAGAGCCCACCTAGGAGGAGGCACACTTGAGTCAGCACACAGAGGTGCTCCAGGTTGTTGCCAGTGGGGGACCTGGAAATCCTGCTCTGCTGGCAGCGTTGCTCCATGCACTAAAGCCCGTGCAGGCAGTGAGCCTCCCCAGCCCGTGGCAGCAGGGGATGCCAGGGCATACACACATCCGATGTTCTGGCAACCTAAGACCAAAAAAGCAACCCCTCTGGAACCTTCCCTGAAAGCACTAGCTACAACAGCCCTGAGATTACTCCAACTCTGCCCCAGGCTGGCTCCCAGCTGCCTCAGCATCTGGGGAGAGAAGAGAACCTGCCACTCTTCAGAGGTTATTGGGAATTTACTAATCTAAGCAGTAAATTAAAAAGCTGAGGAGACCAAATCAAATGGAAACAGTATCAAGGGTGCAGCTCTTTTCTGGTTACTACTGTTCATAATTTCCCATTTTATCTGGATTTGACACAGTTTTCAAAAGGAATACTGGCTCTGCTGAATGATTCATGCAGCCTGTGTTGCAGTAGACACTGACATTATGAAAAACTTCTCTGCAAACCAGCACAGTGATTAAAAATAGAAACAAAAATATACAATGCCACAATTCAGAAATAAGCCAGCTCACAAGTGTCCTAAAATACACCTGCATCACTCTGGATACCTCCATAAACCACATTAAAGTATCACCATTCCAGGAATTACTGCATTCAGAGGGAGAGGTCTGTGCTTCTGGGAAGCTTCGCAAGACAATGCCATCACCAGGGCAGGACAGAAGTTGTATTGTCTGCAGGAAAACTTCAGTGTCTCAGCTGCAGCAAATCCCTTCATGCAAGAAAGTGTTTGCAGCTTTTCTTACCCTGCTGTGGTAAAAGCTCAGCATTGAAATAAACACTGATCATAGTGAAAAAATTTCCTTGAAATGACAGAGTCTATACCAAGTACCACATTAGTATATAAGGGCTCTGCTTCAACAGCATCCTAATATGTTCCAAGAACTGCTCACTTAATTCTACTAGTAGTTAATACAAAGAATTAATGCTCACTGTAGTAAGGCCAATCGCTGTCATGCTTCAGCCTGTGTGCACAGAGGAACACAAGGGATGTCCTGGCCAACTTGCTGCTCTAGAGAGCATGCACACCAAGCTGGGTCCTTCATGCTCTGTAGATCTGTGTGAACACAGCCCAGTGGAATAACTTAGCATGACCTGAGGCAGCTCGAGCCATGGGGACTGCCAGGACCCAGAGAGAGTGAGCCCAGAGCTCAGCCAGCCTGCCTACACTCACGTTTCCCAAAAATGCATTTTCTGCTCCCCCCAGTGCAGGTGACACAGGTCTTCTCCTACCCTACAGCAAACACCAGTTCCTGCCTCCCAGAGGAAGCAGTTTGTAGCCAGCAGAGCTATAAGATACGCTAAGCAGGTTACATCTGAGCCCAGCATGGGGCCCTTTGCTTCTGAAGGCAATTCAACCCAGTGGCTTTCATCTGCAAACCCCTCCAGGTCCTCCTGGCTCTCTCAGAGTCTGATCTGCTCGATAGCTGAGATCAGTGCCTGCATCCTTGCAGTGAGCAAGATACTGCTGTTAACAACACAGGACAGCAACCCCGGGGCAGAAGGACGGCACACAAAGGCTTGAGATCACTTTTCTCACCACAGATTGCCTGGCCTTTGCTCTCAGCCGAGCAGTCTGAGAGACTAAGCACCTTTCCCAGGATCATCTGGACAATTTAACGGGGCTTTGACCTCCTGTCTCTGATGTGGCTGTTGTAGTGCCCTCATGGATTGCATATTCCTGTTAATTAATTCCTCCAAGCATTTGGTATTTACTTTAAATAGCTAAAATGCTATCAGGGGCTTGAAAATGCTCTGTCAATGTTGTGGATGTCCTATCAGACTGTAGCTGGAAACACATTTACATTTCACATCTGCTAAACCTCTGCCTCAGGAATGATTAGATGTTCTACTCATCTTTGGAGCACTTAAAGTGGTGACAAAACTCAAATAAGTTTATGTCTTTTTTTTCCCTGATAGGACAGCAAAGACAGCAAAGCTCCATTTTGTTGGAGAGCCACTGCATGGGTACAAAGGATGCACTGAGCAGCGAGAATTCTGGATCTTATTTTCTGCTCAGCAGATGTTTGGCTGATAGTGAAGTAGTGGGCAGTCATTTTACCAGGTAGTGCTTCAGTTTCCTCCATTTTTTAGCACTATTAAATTAATGTTTTTCTCCCTTTAAGGATACACTTTTCAGGGCAAAGACTCTTTTACTTTGCACTAGAGCTCAATTCAACAGAGCACCAAATCCATTTGGGACCTTGCTGTACTAATGTAACACAAACCAGCCAGATTAGAAACAAAAAGTACGGGGTTCTGAAAACACATGTTTTTCAGACTGCAGAGTTTAGTCAGACACTAGGAGTAAAGCTGCTGAATAGCATATTTAAAACTCAGATGGAAACCAGAAACTTCCTCAACCACAAGTTGTACAAGACAATATACATAACCCATTGAATGGAAAAATAGACTGCCTTTTTCATATTAATGATGATATATAAAAGCAGATGCTCCAGAACCAAACATTTCATTTCACTTCTATTCATTTATACTCAGCTTCAATGATGGCTTGCTATATTGTTGATTATCTTTTGCCTTCACACCCGTTTCTGTTCCTGTTACCCTGTTAATCATTGTAGGCAGTTTTAGGCCTGGTATCTCCCTGGTTAAATGGCTCCAGGGTTGCTTCCTAGACAAGGAGGTTTAAGGGAAAAAAATCCATTCTGCAAATAGCATCACAGCAGTGCTACCTGTAAGCATCCCCAGAATTATCCTGCTGGTTATTTAATTAGCTCAGACAAAGGTTGCAGAGTGCACAGAAATCTATCAAGGGATCTGCAGTAATATTTGGAGATAGTTGCTTTTACTGCTTCATCATTAATGTTTTATGTACTCTTGCAATTGATAGAAGCAATAAAACATTTCTGAAAAATACAGAAGAAACAAAAAACTAATATACATGAAATAAAATCTCATCTGAAATTCCACTAGCACTACACTCATGGCATCATTTAGCAGTTTGCTAGGTCTGGTGTACAGACTACATTTCACTGCATCATGACAAAGTACTTAGATCTAAATAGATTTCCCCTATTTATCCCTGGTGGAAAATCTAAATGGAAATTTTGAGTGAGAATGAATATATCACTCTTTAGTTTACAGAACTTGTATCTTGCTTCTCAAGAATTTCTCTGAGAATTAACCTGGACTGCTACATAAAAGAAAGAAAAAATGTTTCAGTAAGATACATCACAATTCAAAAGCCAGTTGTGGTTGTAATTATATACAGGAATATATTATTATCTGTTGAAATATTTCATCATTACCCACAGTTCAAGTGGCCTGAAAAGAAATCCTGAGAATGGCAAAAAGCAAAATTATCAGTTCCTTAACTCAAAGTTCAAGTCTTCCTGCAGGATCCTTCTGCAATCCTCATAGTCAAAGAGAACAGGACGAAGATGCATCATTTTAATGGCATATCTTCAGGTTTTGTAGAAAACACCAAAGCACCCAGCACTTAGGGGTAGTTAAATGTCTCATTTAATTTTAAAAGCATCTGTCCATGGACAAGGTTGATGCTGGATGAAGGAGAAGTGAATTTGATCAGTGGGATCTTTATTTCCACCCAGAAAAGCACATCCCAGAGAGAAGCCAGCGTAGTTCTTAGTTTCTAGGCTAAGTTGACAGCTAGTAAAGGCCCATCAACCCTTCTATTTGAACTGGTTGTCTTTAAAATCCTATAAATATAGAACACAGCTTGGCTTTTTTAAGGAAACATATGTCTCGATTCATTTTCTTTTTAAGAATATAGTTGGGGGATAGTACCTGCTAAGTTCAGCATCACCAAATGATCTGCTGCTAAGCCAGTTATGAAACTTTTGCCAGTAAGTGTGCATAGTTTAAAAATGTTTGTATTCAATCAAATAACTAACATCACATACAGCAGCCACAATGCAGAAAGGACAGAATGGACAATTTTTATTGTCCTGGGAATTCAAAATATATTCTACAATCACAGCAGGAAAAGCAGGAAAATTTAAATAGTGCATCATGATGATTAAGTCAGCTAATTGTATACATGTGAGCAGTGATGTCACATCAGCAGTGTCATGACTTTGCAAGGTAGTAGGAACAGAATGAAACTCTCGTCAAGACTCTTTAAACACAACATGTTTGACAATAATCAGTGAATTTTCAGCATAAATAATCAGCAGCCTCACTAACATCCAAGATTTTTCTCATGCTTATTATCCCAATGCCAAGTCCCAATGGCAGCCAGTATTCCTGCTCCCAGATATAAACAAAATAAAGGCCAATATGTGCATGCAGAATGAGCCCTTTACCCTGCCTCTGACATCAATGCTACTTTTCTTACATATTATGACTTTTATTTTTCTTTTTTTTTTTTTTTTTCTAAAGCAGAAGCCAGCTGTTGAAATCTGGACTCAATTCATCTACAGTGTGAAAGATCATGTCAAGTGCAGGCAATGACTCACACCAGGAAGAAGGACACTTTGTGATTTCCCAACTATCTGATCAACTATGGTTTTAGGCAAATGATTGATGTTAGATATTGGATTATGTCTTTTTGAAAGTGTGCCATAACCAAGTGTAGTTAGAAATAGAGGACACAGTTGAGTAAGGACATATGGAAAAGGTTTCTGTGCTCATTCTTTCTGGAAATATCATTGCAGAATAGCATGGAGGAGAAAGAGATGATGATTTTTTTTTTTAAGTGGAATCTCTTTGCATTTGGTAAAAAATGGTCCACGGCATCTAGAAATGGGCTTTGTAGGTACTTTTGATTTCTTTTTAAAAGCTGCTTCAAGGGAAGAAAATGAAGCCATACACCGCAGAGCAGAAAAAGCAGAATTAACTTTTTGGCTATAGCTGACACTGCTGCAGGAGAAGTCTGGTGATGGGGCCATTAGGAGTAGACTTGGGTTATTGGGTTACTTTCCTGTGCCATTACTCTTGTGTTGTTACAGCACAACCTGCACTCAAGTTTTGTGCACAGCCTTAGGCAACACCTTGTGCTCCCCTGTGCCTTTACTGCCATCTATATCTTGAGAACGATAACACTTTGCTTTGTCACAAAGATGTCACAAATCCTTTAAAGATAGACATGGATTTTTTTATTGGAGCAATAGGTTTGCTGCAAGTACCTGAGAGAGGTCTTCAGAGGAATTCAGTGTTCTGTGGACATTCTGCCACTGCAGTCACTTACAGTGACTCTAGGACAAAAAATGACTTAATGCCTTCGTCACTGTCAGAAAGTAGAGAACATAGTGAAACCTTTTTTCTGCACTAATATCAGGGCTCTGTGGGAAAGAGAAAGCAGAGAGAGTCAAAACTGAAGCCATCCTGCTGCATACGGGCTGGGACCTAAATATCTTGCATTTTCTTTATAGAAAAGTTCAGAAAAGCTTGCCTAATGCAAAATGTTATAGTCACATCAAGGGATCATAGCTACCTGGTCTCTAGGACAGGTGGGGCAGCACCACCATCCTGGAACTCTGCAGTTCTTGTTGTGCCTTGATGAAATATTTTAAGTTCATTCAATTCACAGTAAAATGCCTGAATTGGCTGAAAGAGCTTGAGGCACTGCAATGATAGAATTTCCTGTTATAAATTTGCAGTGAAGATAACTTAGCCTCCCCTAGTTTACAAGTCTTAATATCCATGTCCCAAAATAAAGCAAATACAAGAAACCACCTAAAACCCACTGGTATAGACAGGCAGCAGTAAGGAGTTTACAAGTAAATAAAATAATTTTTTTCCAGTGTATTTATGTGCTCATGCATCTGTGCTTTATTTATCTGTAACTCTTCACAATCAGGAAAAAGTATAGGCTTTGTCTAGTTGAAGGGACTGGTTTATCTCTGCTCGTGACCCTTTAATTTGTCATCTAGCCAGCTTCCCCTTGGTGAGAATGTTTCTGGCACTCCAAGTCTGCAGTTAACTTAATAAGGAATGTAAGCACAGTTAGATAAATTAATTTCAAGGTCAAGCACACTGACAATGGAAAATGGATGCAAGTGGCAGGTAATAGAGGAAAATTCACATGCATACTGATACACTGTTAAAGGCAGATGTTACTAGATAATTTAATCTCAAATGTAACTGATGTTTTCAGTTGCCCTTTTCCATTAAAAGAATTGTACCAGATGCAAAAATCAAAGATTATTCAAAGAATTAAGATATGAAAAGCATGTTAGATCACTAAACTCCAATTAGTTAAATTAAATTGTATACCATTATCTACCTGTAGTTTTATTAGTAGCTAGCATTAGCACTCAGCTTGAGCAATAATAAAATTAGAGAATAACACTTTAATTGAATTGCACTTAAAAGGATCATGCTGACAAATGTGATTGTATCTGGCTGTAATGCACACCTTTTCCAACGATCATTAAATCCAATGAAATGAAAGTCACAGGATGTTGACAGCTCTCTGAAATAATCTGTGAACCATGCTATATCTCGCAGTTCCTAATCAATTTAGAGAAGCCTCATTAAGGCTTTGGCTAAAGAACACTTAAAAATCAAAACAAATTACAACATGTTATGGATAACTAGATAATCATATCGATACAACAAGGATGTATTGTGTTGCAACAATTCATTTCCTTTGTAGGAAGAGTTTGCCATGGATGATTTAAGAATTGTTATTCATAACTGCAATCAGCCAGCCCTAATGTCAAGTTTTTTCATCTTTACTCATAATAAACATTTCTTATGCTTTGTCTTCACTGTATTCTAGATCTAATACTGGACTCTATGATCCCATGGCTGTTAATTATTTGTGTGTCTCTGTGTATATTTGTTTCTCTCCTGTGTTGTTTTTGCCTCTCTGGAGTATGCAGAAACAATGATGTGTGATTCTGGGAACAAATTAGACATTATCAGATACCCCTGTGAATATTTCTCAGCAATTTTTGTTCCCCATGAGTAAGTACTTTGTTGCTGGATTATTTAACAGCCAATAACTCACCCTCGCTCTCTCCTACCTTCGGTGGCTGTTTCCTTTTTATATGACAGCTAATTCAAAATAGTGTACCTTGATGTAACACTTACACATAAGCAATTTGAGCTGGGTAATTTAGCAGATTAATGAGACCAGCCAACAGGCATTTAAAACTGAGACATATCTGTGGCACTCCTTCTTGATCTACTTAGTCAACTTGGACTTGGCCAGTCACCTTTCCCAGTGGACTCATCTCAGTCACATGATAAATCATTCTTACTCAAATATTTCTTTTTAAAGATTCCCCATCAGCCTTAGTTGATAAAAGTCCCAGGCATCAGATGGGGTGCGTGGAACCAGATACAAACTCCTTTCTTCCAACATGGACATTATAGTTAGTCACTCTTGCGGCTGATTAATGTTCCTTTAGCTTCAAGCCTTTGAGGGATTGTTATAGTGTGACTTCTACTCTCAACAAAGCATAAAATTGGATATAACACTAAAGAGACACTACATAATACTGTCCTGTTTTCTCTCCATTGGACTGATTTGCATGGACCACTCCAGACTGACATGGGAACAGACTTTAAAATGCAACAGTAGATTAAGACAGAATATGATACTGATGTTAAATACAATTTATAAAACAGAGGTTAAGCTATCTGAAAAAATATGGCTTTAATAAATACATGCTGTTTCTTCTGTTCTCTTTCTGCATGAAAAGCAAAGCAGGGTTCCAGACAACATATGGATTTCCACAAAGTATTTGAAACAGTTTTTCATCTTTGCCCAAGGTATACGAGGTGGCTATCACACACAGTATACTGCTCAGCAAAGGCAACAGTGAGTCTATAAACATTTGAGAGGGGTTAGAGATTTAAACATAAAGACAATAGAACCAGTAATTGACCAGAGGTTTAACACCAGTTAAAGTTAATATTATTGGCATCATGGGAGTGCCTAGAAATCCAGTCACACCAGACCCTTTTGCAAACACTGAAAAGCAGAAACAAAAGACAACCCAAACATCTCCTGACATTCTTCTGCAGTGCAAGGTGGGTTTGGGCCATGAAAAAACAAGCACCCTTAATCCTAAGGATCTGACCCAGCTCTGATCAACTCCCACTGCTGTCACCCTCTTCCACACAGGGATGCACATTTTTCTCCCTGCAGTTTGGAGAGGATGAGCCCTTCCAATGTGTTAGCTCATCAAGTGAGTTCACCTGGGATACCCTTGAAAACCATTTTCTTGACCTCCCCTCCCCACTGTTGCTTCCATGCTGTACCTGCTCTGACTATTTTTACTGTCTGACCTCCTCCAGCATGACACACTTACACACATATTTCCATAATTTGGCAGATCCAGGGTTTCATCCTGCACTTACTCCTACCTCTGACAGCCAGGATAAACACTACTACCTGAGTTAAAGCCATGACATGGAGACCAGAATGTTTTAGACATGCTCAGCTGGGTGGCTAATGCACAACAAGAAGCTGTGTCCTTCCGCCTGGGACTATCACCTCTGCCCCTGCAGAAGGTGCTTTAAAAGAGGGGCCATTGCTTGTGGTGCATAGACTCATACTTAATTCTTACTTCTCCCAGGCATAAGCGGCACTGGATACTAGATGGATGCAGGACTGGAAGCACACAACTTGAGTATGGGTCTTACCAAAAAAAGAAACCCTAAAGACAAAAACAGATTGTGGGAGGATAAACAGTTGTATGCTACCACCCGTAGGTCTCTGTCTCATTATTTCAGAAGTCTCCAAGTTCATTCTCCAATGAGGTCTTGAAGGGCTCATGTTGTTGAAATTGGTGTCTGTTTACAAATATCTGCACTCTAAAGAAATATAACCATCTACTGCAACCAGGGCTCAGTGGGACAAGAACAGCTACTTGAGATAGGGAGAGAAATGTGAAAAGCTCAGCAGGGTAAGGGAAGGAATCTGACTGCTGTGTCAAGAAACCCGCTTCACTTCACTACATGGAGCACTCTTTACATAACCCAGCAATTAATTAGAAACAACATACATTTGTGGTTCCCCTTAAGGCAATGAAAAATAACTAATGTACATGTTCAATAACTTTCCTTTTAGCAAGAAATTTCACCAGGCTATTTCTGTTTTGAACCAAAACACAGCGTGTACATCAGATGGCAATAGCTCTGAAAGTGGTGAGTCCAGACCCAGTAACAAATGGGCTTTGAATACGTTTATGAACAGGAATCCTTTCAATATTTCAAGGCCTGTATTAGAGAGTGAATGATGATGATGCCTGCCAGAAAACATATAAAGAAAAAAGGAGCTGGGCCCTGGGCTCTTCTGTCATCCCAGCCTGTTATCACCAGCGCAGTGCCACGCACGCGCCTCCCGCGGGCCCCTCTGCCCTGAGCCCGGTGACAGCAACTTTGAGTTTTTCAGATCCAGTGGGGAGCCCACAAGGGTCAGCAGGGTGTAAGGGCTGTTTAATGCCCCCCTCCAAAGGAGGGCCTACCAAAGGCATTTCTGTCCTTTCCCAGTGTGTGTCCCCCCCAGAATTATCAGCCGTTTAGCAGATGGCCCAGCAACAAGGCCCCTGTGGAATTTAGCCTGTGCACGCGGTGTCTCTTCACACACGTGATTTTGGTTCACAGAAGGCTGAGTTATGATGTCTGCTGGTCCTTGACTGTTATGCAATGCCAGTTCTGAGCACAAAGGCTAAACATAAATCAACACTTAGGTAACCAGTGTGTCCAAAACCAAAATTTCAAAAGCCTCAGATAATGATAACTAACAATTTGGCATTTATTTCTGCATTCACACTGACTGCTTTTGTCAAAACCCTTAGTATTTACCCTAACCACAATCTGAAATCTCTTTCTGCAACCATGAAATCTAAGAAGTTTATTTTATAAATGGAGTCTATCACATTTTTACCTATTTTCAGAAATAAAAGTACTAAGAAAACCACCAAGTCTTCACAGATTTCCATTAAGATCACCACAGCTGACAATGCTGAACAATTCTAGAGCTGCAATGTGGCTCCAGGCTTGCCTCTGGCTGACCTGGTATGTTTATGTCTCAGAAAAGCCAGATTAATATGGGCCATGTGTTTAATGAGATGGGCTCTGTGCTCTCCACACACCACCATGTGGGACATAGACAGTGCTAGAGGTCATTTTAAGCTCAAATCCATTTGTAACACCCATAACTTAGCACAGAGCTGTTCTGAACTGTTTACAACTTTTCTCTGAGAAAAACCTTCCTCTACAAAGGGGTTAAAACATATGTCTGAAACACATTTTCACAATTTCCTTCTCTCTCTCACCCAACCAATTTTCAACTTACTCCATCTCACACCCATTCTCAGCGCCCAGTTACCATCCTTCTGAAGTTATTTGCCTGCTTAAATGATGCTGGAATAATATTAACAATTTTTTTTTTGATTGTCAGATTACAGTTCACATGTGAATCAAAACTGCATTAAGGGTTTGATCCTGCCACCCTTGAAATCAAATGTGGTTCCATTCAGTGAAACCAAAGCAAAGCAGAAATTGAAGATGCAAAATAGCAGGCAGGTCCTTCTGAAGGGCTGTGAGTGGTCAATGCACCTGAGTGAACTGGGTGCACTAAAGAGGCAGAAAATGGGACACTAATTTCACAGACTGTCATGGGAAATACTGCAGCAGGAAACTGCATCTCCTCCTGCACACAGGTGTTGTGGACACAAAAGAGCACTTCACCCTCTTTTGAGCTCCACACTGGACTGACATCTAACACAGCAGAAGCTGCAGTAAAGTAGGTCATTTCAGAATTGCAGCAAACCTGAATAAAATTAATAGTTCTGGTTTATGGCAGGGTCATTGAGAGTAAACCAAAGAGGAGAGGTAGAATGATAAAACCGGAACATTCAGGAAAAAAAAACCAAGTGCACTTTTAAATCTCAGCTGTAACAACTAACACACACCAGCTGTTACAAGGTGCAGACCAACAGCTTGACCAGTTCTATTTAGCTATGAACAGCTGCACCTAAGTTGTGTGCCAGTAGATGGTGTGTTTATTTTAAACTAATAGTTACCTGAACACAATTGGAGCTCTCTTTGCCACTGCCGCTTTGTTTAGAGCCCATATTGCTTCTTGAACATGCTTCAGTTTTACCCTCTGAAGTTTCCCTCTCCTATTTCATCCCCTTGTGAAATGTCACAAAGAGGATCACAGTGGCCAATGTGATGGGAACATTCAGATCGTTGAGTGTAATATTTGCACTTCAAAGCCTTGTGCTTTTGCAGTTAGATATAATCCTGTGCCATCTTTCATAAGAAATGCCAGGATCTTTCCTCATATGCTGGCACAATAGCTCAGCTCCAGGTTTACCTCTCCTGGCTTATGCAGGTCGTGATTTATCTTAACAAATGTCCATGCCCCTAAGACCAAGTGAAAGCAGCAGGAAGCCAATGGATTGCAACGTCCTCTTGACACACAGCACTACTTCAGAGACAGCTTGGCTCAGGCTCCAGATCTTGTTTTCACAGAAGGTTTCAAGAATTTGTGAGACATCTTTTCATTTGCTTTTATCTTACGATAGCTTGTTCAGCCCCCTTCACAATTAGACTCTGACATTTTTATGGCTCAGAGTGGCTGCATTTTTTTCTTTTTTTTTTTTTTTAAGTAGGTCATGTGAAACATGAATGCGTTGCATCAACACATCAAGAAGGCTTGGTGTGTCTCTGTTCAGGTGCTCAGCATTTGAGACCACTACTCTGAATGCTACCTAGCCATCACCCCCACTGGGTGCCCTTAGCTCACCCCACTCTTCTTCAAAGAGAGATGGAGGGAAAAAGATTTTTTCTCAGAATAATTGGCAGCTTAGAGGAAGAGGCAACAAAGATGAGCCAAGAAACAGGAATTCTAGATCTACTCATCCATGACTGCTGCTTGTCAAAACATGACATGTCTCCCACCTGACAGCCACAATAGGTCCAAAACATCCCTCCTGACAGCCAAGGTACCAAATGATGAAGCTACTGAGAATATATTAATTTTTTCTCCTCTACCACAAAAGAACAGCCTACTTACTTCTTTACATCAAGGAGTAGTATGACTGGTGCACATTATAAAACCCAGATTTGAAGCTGATTGGTGACCCATAAGAAGGTATGTGATTAATTCTGTAAGAAAGTTCATCAACCAATTCCTGAGAAGTACCAGCACAAAACTTGAAAGCTAAGGAACATGCTCCTGCAACACACATTCAGAACTTCAAAACACACATACTTGTTGGACTTAAAGGACCAACAACAAAATTATATGCCAAAGCACTGAACTACTTGACTCACAAACAATTAAAGCATTCTTTCTGCATACATTATATTTTGTAAGGTTAGTTTTCCCAGACATTATATACAACAAAGTGGATATGCTCACAAGAATTGTATCAAGCTCTTATATTTCTTTTCCTGTATGTTTTGATCTAAGTCTCCTGAATTTAAGGAGTTGTGGGCTAGACCCATAAACTGAACTGAACTAAATCTCCCAAACTGATCCTAGAGACATTCTCTAGAGCAGCAGGGGATTTAATCCTGTAAAAAGTTGCATTGGATTGTGTATTTTTGGCTTTCCTAAATTCAGCATATGATAATTTCCTTCCTTACTATCTCAGATTAGAAGAAAGGATGCCTATGGATAAGAAACCTCTCTTATTTCAGACCTACTTCTCCTCCTCTAGCCCTTTCACAAAAAAATTACAATTCCACTCATATAAGGTTGTTGTCATTCAGCTTTTGACTCAGTTTGGCAAGCCCTATATATCTAAGAGGCAATAAGTCTGTTGTGAATTTATAGCTGACTGATCATACTCTCAAATGGAACAGCACTCAAGACTTAATACTAACAGCTTCACAAGTTCTTCTTTGCTTCTAAATGCACAAACCAATTTTTTCTAACATGGTGTCCAACACAATTCTTACACTTGTAACTTTCAGTACCAGAAAGTCAGGACAAACTCTTTCACTCAATTTTCTCATCACCTGCATAGTGTTAGGAATTCACTTTTACCTGAAACACATGAAAGCAATAATTCTGCTCCATGGAGTAATAGTTCCAGTGTAAGCACAGACATGAGATCACACTGCCAGTGCATTGTCTTTATCTTTATCTTCCAGCTGGTTTCAGTCCCAAAGGCAGCAAGAATGGAAGGAGTTTGTTCACATCTGGTTACAAAAGATCTTATAAACACACCTGATGTGACTCAGGGTTAAAAGGGTATCGATCCTAGATCTCAGAGTTCTTTTCAAGTAGGTTTCTCATTCTGTTTACTCTCAAGCAACATTTTTTTTAATCAGATGTAGCAACAAGTAGAATAAAATAACCTCAGGATCTAGCCTTTTATGCCCAGTTAGAACACACTGGCTTTCAACTGCAATTATTTGCCTTTCCTAACTTAAGATACAAAATGTCCTGTCTGCCAAGAACAGCCCAGCACAGCTATGCCTGTCTTTGCTTGATGCAGACTGATTTTCCACTGTAGATTCATTATGTCATTGAATTCAGTCACGGGAATATTAACATTTTCACACATGTGGGAACTCATCTTGTGAATGCAAAGCTCATTTATTACAGTGATTTCTTCAGAGGCTGTATGCATCTCTGCATATGCTCATTTTATAACAAGACTTGTAAAAAAAGACAGATTCTGAAGAAGTGAAAGCATGCAAATTTACCAGAAATATGAAGTTTAGAGCCAAGACTGTTTATTGCTGGTAACTGGGGGGGAGATCCCTTTCCCCTTCCCTCCCCTCCCTTTTTTTGGTGTCTTGAATATGAATAATTTAATATATAATGTTATAAAGGAAGCTTAGGAACTTTGAGGCAGAGTGGGTTTTGATTGCTTACTTTGAACTCACTAATGACTTTGTTAAGACTGAGCAATTTAAAGAGAAGGGCCATCTCCAAAGCTACATTGCAAGATGTATTAACACCTTTGAATGATTCTTGGAATATTGCACTGAAGCCTGAGAAAAGAACTGGCTACACTATCCCTGTCTAGTAGAATGAACATAATTTAGACATAAATGATAACTTAATGCCATGAATTTATTGCAGCATCTGAATTAGAGCACGTTTTTTATTTTGGAACATAACATTTGAATGCTTAGAATATGCAAACCCTTCATGTTATTGAAATGCTCACCCAGTTAATGCTGTTAGCTCTGAAACATACAAGGAGTTTTGGTCAGATATTCACAAATCCACGCACCAAGAGAAAAATCAAAAGAAATCAGCTGCAGTTCTGAACACATATTTGTAAATCCTATTCCTTGAAAAATCAACAACTAATTATCTGGGTCAGCAGAAGAGGGAGCTACATTTTTATTAAGAAGTTTAATAACACAGAAGTTCCTTTCACAGATGTCATAGCAATGGTTGGTATTGAAATAAATAATAATAAAATGAACTCTTGTTTCAGTGAATTAGGAAGAGATGGTCTCCCTGGTGGTTTAAAAGAGAAAGCCTAGTAAAATGCTACTATAGACTTTCCTGGAAAAGTGATGAAGTTAAAGTTTCAAATAAAGCAAATGTTCCAATTCAAAGAAATTGATCTATCTTTTTTGCCACATGAAAGGAGTTATTAAAGTTATAATTCTCTTGGGTTTTATACCTATGCTGTCATTGATATGACTGTAAAGATGTTGCAATTTGGCTTAATTCTTCTACACAAAAAATCAAACCCTATGTATATTTGAGTATACTCTTAATTAAGCTTATTTTAAACATTGTAATCTCAGCCTCATTTGCAAGAACAAAGTATCTAGTTATATATTTTAAATCACATTTTAAGGCTGTAGGGCCAGGTTTACTACTTGTTGTGCCATGTCCCTGAAGCAGACATATACACCTGAGCCTGGATTAGGAATGAAGTTGACCACCCCGAGATGGACTGCACAAAACTGGTTTCAGCTGCACTGTACCTGCATCCTGATGCTAATAAATACACAGAAGTGCTGAGAGAGCGGCAGGAAAAAAATCACAGACAAAACATCAGCCTGCAGTAGGAACATGTGAACAGGTTCTTCAAGCTCTTGAAATCATAATAAAGGAAAAGATGATCTACAGTTTACCCTGCAAATATATGTCAAGGACATGCAACAAAACAAAACTGAATGCCGAAGGGTTATTTTAGCCCTAACATCATGTGTCCATCACCTCTGCATGCAGTGAATGAAATTCAACTCCACTCAGACCAGGGATCTATGCACAAGGGTCATATTTTCCTGTAAACTCCAGGTGATGACTGGACACATCTGCTGAGGGCTCTGCCAGTGAGCAAACCATTTACCAGCCTGCAGCCCAGATCCACAGATTAGGGGATAAGCGATGTCCAGTCAGAATACCTGGCCTCTGCAGAAAAAGCATGATTTTGTTGTTTTCTCCATACAGTCATGCACATGTGATCAGCACACTCTCCAGGGCCGGGCAATGTGGTGTGCAGGCAACACAAGTGCAGGCACCCCGAGCTGCTGTGTGCAAAGCACCCGAGCCCCGCGGCGGGGGCTGTCCTGGCCCCACTTGCCTCTGCCAGATCCAGGCTTCTGGTGCAACCCCTGGGATGCTTCTATCCCCACTTCCAACGGGTTTTTATGCACAGACACCACACTGCCCACAGGCACTCCAGCTCCAGGCTGGACTGGGGCATGCCCGAGGCTGTGCCCCAGATAAGAGCCCTTCTGCAAACAGCTGCAGCAGGGAGACAGGCAGAAACCAGCTGTATCGGTGTTACCAGGGACTTTCCATTATCTGCAGTGTTCCAGCTCTGCTTTACCTCATGAAACAAAGCTGGTTGTGTTGCTAACCCTCAGCATTGAAAAACCATAAAACAGGAGTCACACACATAAATCACACCTAAATACCTCTGGGGGCTGAGCCTTTAAAGTTCCTTTTTCAGGCTCTTCTCCATAACCATAAGAATGAAAACGTCTCTTTCTGCATGAAAATTGAGATACTTTTCTCGCCATTGGAATCCACAAGCTAGAACTTTAAGCAAATAGTGTAATACTGGGGATGAACTCTTGAAGGCTGATGACACTGCTGATTGTGCAGCGGTTTCTGGCAGCCTGTGGGAGAGACCAGGTGTGAAGCCCTGTGATGTTCTTCGGGGAGCAGACCTAGAGTCCCCTTTATGCTGGGGTTTGTGTGCACCACCAAAAATACGAGTCTGAACTTAGCATCTCCACTTGACATCCAGCACTAGCCCAGAGGGTCTAGTCTGGAGGTCAGCCAAGTTTTGACACAGATCGTTTTGTGAAGCATATCATGGTTATTTTGTGTACCCTACCTTCATCTTGTTCTCATGCGATTGAGAAAAACCCTCCCACTACTCTGATTTTAAATGGCTCTGTAATGGAGCCTGTAATTTATCAAAGGGTCCAATTAAGGACTCCTCTTTGTTGTCCTGTGAAACTATCCCTTCAGAAAGCCAAGAAATATATCCCACAGTGTGTGAGCTCTAATACTTGTAAGCAAATGGTCGTCTTTTGGGTATGCATCTGGGTCATTACATAAACAAAGCACAAGCAACACAATGGGGCCAATGCCTTATTGTCTATAGGATACTTTTAGGTAAATATTTCAGCTGCAGATGGTAAATACAGCTTCAAAGCATAATGATATCTAACTGTGAAATAGCTGAGTCAGGTGCATTTACTGAAGTGGGGTGAGCCAAACACTAATTACAGTGCGGTTGCACCAGGATTAGTGTTACATCTGACATATTTTAAAAGTAGGTATAAACCAGAGCCAAATGAATGTGATGAACTTCCATGAGCTTCACCCATAGGCATTTTATTGTGGCTAAAGAAGAAAGTTGCAAGAGATCCAGAATGTATTAGAAGGTATGCTTCTCATTTCTGAGAATCAGCACCAAATTTTCCTGGAGCTCTGACTAAGTGGCTGAAAAGTTTAGTCACTCACAGGTGTTTTGCTGCCATCTGTCAACAGCTGATTATTGCAAACCTGTTTACTCAGACTAGTGCTGTGAAAGAGAACTTGCTATCTCTGCTCAATCTCTTTATACAGCTCCTGAGCATCTTCCCCCAGAACCAAACTGCCCCAGGGCTTTGGGAAATTGCAATCCACATCCCCAGATGAGCTTCACAGCTGGGCCCTACCTCTATGAAGTTCCCAAACTTCAATTCTGGCTCAGAGTCCTGAATTTGGAGATTTAATTATAGCACTGTCATTCAGAGGGAAGTCTTCACAGGCTGGGGTATTGCCATTACTTGCCAGATGCATCCACACCCTGGTACAGATTACATACATCACTGACCTCAGCTGAACCAGGAGAACAATAAGGCTGGTCCTGGTCAGGAATCTTCTGACAAAACCTGGTTTCACTAGGAGAGGCAGATGAGAATCTAATGTGTTTCACAGACATTTGCTGCATGCAGAGCTCCAGACAATCACCAGCAGGCTCTGGTTGCTCCAGCCAGCCCAGCAGGGCGCTCCCTGCCCACCCCCTGGCAGCTCTCAGGAAAGGACCACAACACCCACGTGTCCAAGGTCCAACAGCCTACAGATAAAGCTGGGGCAGGCCCAAGATGTAAGCTAATTTCTGTCTGAATTGGAAGAGAACTTCAGCTCATGCCAAGGAGCTTTTGGAGGACACAGGAGCAGGTCCAGAGCCATAGGGTTTGCAGCAGAATGCAGGTCTCTGCATGGCCTCCTGCTGCCATGGGTGGAGTTGGACAGTAAATGTTTTTACTTACACTTGTAGACACAGAACACTTGAAAACCTTCCCTAGCAGATTGCTAACCTGGCCATAAAAATGTAGCCTGCTGTGTCTGACCATCAGCACTGGATTATTCTAATCTAGGTAGGATTTTATTAAACATATAAGTTTCTTTTCATAAATATTTATCAATATAAATTGTTGTAAAGGAGCACCTCTAACTATTAATAGCATCTTTTTATCTACAGCCTTCAAAGAGGGCATCCAGCCTTTTCCTCTTAAGTACAGGCACCACAGTATTTGTTTCAATCTGATTATGTCTCTTTCGATAGAGAAATTCTAACCTTGCTCAAGCGTTTTGCAGAGTGAAAGGGGTGATATGTTGGCCTTCAGCTCTGTCAGAAGACATACATGCTAAATCTAGAAGTTTACAGGCTTTTTGTCTTTCTGCCTCCCCGAATAACTTTCCTCATCAACAGCATTAAAGTAAGCTAGCCATGAATGAACAAAAAGCAGAAAAATGCTTGACATCAAATCATCCCAATGTTAGAAACCAAGGTTCAGCATCACTGCACCTTCCCATACAGCACTATCCCATTAGGAATACTTTCATTTGATTAGACTGATCCATTGGCTCCTAGTCCATATTACTTACTCAAACCATTATGCCCTATTGAAAATAATTGGTAATGACAGTTTCAGGTTTAATATTTAATACAGTGGTTAAATGGAGTCGTACTGTTTGTGGTTATAGTTTCCATTGACTAATAAGCAAGTTAGAGAGCAAAATGCATTTTTCTTCAGCTGCTACATTAGCAGTAAACTAAACACCATGTTACTCACAAGAGCCTTAAACATTTTCAGAGAAATAGCTCCCAAAGCCAAGTCAAATATTGCATTGATTTGTGGTTCACTTGTTTTCCTTCTTATTACTGGAGGACAGTCTTTTCAGGGGTTTTAAGGACTGCTGCAAGGTGGATGGATGCACTGACAGTCATTTCTTTTCATGCCAGGCCAACTCTCAAGCACCCTTCCCGCAGTGCCTTGTGCACGGGCTCCTCCTGCCTGCGCAGCTGCAGGGGCAGGGAGCGCCGTCCTCTGACTGCCCCTGCCCATCCCACAGCAGCTGCTCTGCCCCCGGCCCTCCGGGGGCTTTGCTGTGTGCCACTGACCCCATCTGGCTTAGAAAAACCCACAAGGAAACGAGATGGGACCTTCCTCACCCAACCAACACCACTATCTCAGAGACGAACCCTTCTGCACTTTACTCCCTTTTCTGCACAACAGAGGATGAAGGTTCTGGAAGAGCAGGACTTGAGCAGCTGTGAGATATCGAAAAGTAATGACAAACATATGGAAGTTTGTCCTGCAAGAGCTCACCCACCTGTACAAATTTTGGGTCAGGTTACCTGGTGTCTCGCCAATAGCTTCAAAAGAACTTTATTTATTTACTCTAGCCAAGAATTTGGCGCTCTATTTTTTAATCTGCCCACATCTTTCACCTCCTCCTGTAGTGCTTGTTCTCCCAGGGCTTTTTTTTTTTTTTGCCATTAACACTCCCAGTGTTGGATGATTATTACATTAACAGGGATTCCAGCTGAGGGTGGGGCTCACTCCCAGCAAATTAGTCAGTGTGGCTCTCCACTCCTCCATGGCTTGGTTCCCACCAGTATCTGAGCAGGCTTGTACATATTGCAACTGCTGCTGTGATTTACTGGAAAGAGACCCCTTATGTGTCATTCATAAGCTGAGTGGATGAGGCAGCACTGACACCCAAATACCTGAATTACAGAAAGAAAACAAACATTCACTAACCTGGTTCTGTATTTTACAAGTGACGGATGCTGCTTCTGCAAACCTTTCCTGCTTGCTCCTATGAGCTGAACGTTTGTGCACTACCTTGAGTGCAGGAGACTCAAAAGACTCTAGATACAATAAGGACATTCCAAGAACTAGATCCTTCAAAGAGTTGAGTACCTTCCCAAATGTGCTAGCTGCCCAGCTCTATGATTTTATTTGGGACACATCAAGCACTCAGGCTTGGACTCTGAATTCTTAGAAAAGGGCTTGCCAGCACCAAAAAATTAGTATTGGAATTGGGTCTTGCAAATTCTTCACCACACTGAGACAGAGATGATTTGAAAAGGCCCGTAGCATCATGATTTGAGGATGTCCATGGATACTTTCAGAGATGAGGCACCTAATTCCATAGCTGATAGTTGAACTGAAGCCCAGATATATGGAGACATAACTCACACTGATTACAGTGGAATCATTCCTCATCCAGCCTCTACTGTAAGAGTACATTCAAATAAACTTCCTGAACTAGATGGTCAAGCCAGGCTAGCTTCACAGATTCTAAGGTGGGAGAGAAAGTGATTTACTGTCATTGAATCTTCTGAGGTCACACATTATAATAGGAAGATAATTTACCAAAAAGGGAAATAAGATTACTGGGTGGACTCAATGCTTAAAATGGACTTAGCATTGGTTTTGAACTTATTTAGATGTATGACGGAGAAACACAGCTTTGTTTCCATTTATAAATGTCCAAAATGACAACCTGAATTTAGACAAGTGCCTGACTTGACCAGTGCCAGGCTGACCTAATTGGTAACAGAAGGACCATATTCTTAGCTGAAACGTGCAGACAGCACAGGCAGCTGTCAGGCAACCTGCCCCAACAGACTGTAGCACAGGGTGGACAAAGCCAAGATGGAGAAATGCCATATTAAGTCCCTCTGGTGCTCATCTGGGGACATGATTCCCCCATATATACCTGTGTGTAACCAGTGATGTCCACAGACTCACATTAGGGTAGCACTTTGGATTTATTTTTCCCAATATCAAAAATTTAATAGCCCTACCTAGATTTCTCAAGAAGGAAAATAAAAGACTAAATAGTTTGAGACTATTCCTGCAGTATTAAAAACATTTATTGCAGGTTGATATAGTTCCCAAAATGTTTCTTCTAAATTTCTTCTAATTGGACATACAAGTGGTATAATTCAATAGCAGGGCTTGAAAGGAAAAAGGCAATGTGAGAGGCCACCAATATTTCTCTTTGAGAAGTGTTCAGAGAGAAGCTGCAGCTGCTTCCCCGAATTTTGCCAGAAATTGAGGATTTTGTCAACTGCCCCAGGGTGTGTCACTCCCAAGGAAGCCAAGTGAGGCATGAGGGGTGAAGGCTGCACTGCCCTAGACAAGCTGCATGGGATCAGTGCCTTCGGTGGCACATCCTTTTCCCGCTGCTCCCTGTTTGCTATCAGCACCTGTGATAACACAAGTGCTTCCGTGGCACCAAGCACAGCAGCAGCAGCAGCAGGGGTGACCAGCTCTTCTTCAGGCAGGCCCAGTTTCCCCAGGCTTGCTGGAGAGCTTCTCAAAGCTGTATGTATTTAGTGACTTGTTTCTTAAGAATTTCCCCATCACAAAGCCATGTAAAATAGATTCAGCCAAGAACTGAAACCATTACTAAGCATAAATTATTTTATCTTTCATTTTTACCTATTCACAGAGGGGAAATGCACCTTGTGCACCATGCAAATCCTATTTAAGCTCTGAGAATAAGGTCTAAGTAGGACTTAAGTAGTATAGAGGCTGTTAGGCTGACCCTCTACACTGGGGTTAATTTCATCCAAAAGCTTTTCCAAGAGATAAGGAAACAATCTTTCATGTACAAAGTGCTTGAGGAAACCAAGAAACAGTAAAAGAATCTGCCTGCTTTGAAAGCTTTGTATCTCACCTCAACACTCAATAGAGAGATGTGTTGTGTTGATGTACTGTAGATTATACCTTACCCAAACGGTGAAGTTAAAAGAAAACAGGATCCCTTGACACTGTCTTAGACAACCCATAATACAGCACTATCATTAAACGAAGTTTACAAAAGGCTTCTATTTACATGTCTGCAGAAAATAGACCAGGGCACAGGATGCTGACTGCAGTGTAAATGTTAACTGAGGGACTGCACGGCTCTGGCTGCGCTGCGGAAAACCGAGGGCAAACAGAAGGAGAAGAAAACGGTGCCCAAAGCAGCCCTGCATCCCAACAGCAGGCTGGCTTTCCGTGGAAAACAACTCCACCAAGCTACAGGAATGGAGGGAAAGGTATCTGGCAATTTAAAAGATGGCTGTGAAAAAGTAGCTCAATGCTGAAAGAACAAGAGACAGGACTAGACATAAATCAGCCTCTTTGCTGCTGGCCTCCAGAAGAAGTCTCTAGAATTGGTGATTAGAAGTCAAAAGAGATGGCAAGGCACATCTGTACCTTGGGAATGAAATGTTGCTTTCATGGCAAAATTTCACTGTTGTAAACACCTGGGCCAACCACTATATGCGTGGAAAAGTGTATGGTGCTCATGTTGGAAAGGTGAGGCTTCTCTATGGGCAAGTGAATCCATATCTGTTTTGCTTCTAGATATGTTTGGAATTGGGAAGGGAGAAGGAAATCCCAGTTCTAAACAGATGTATGGATAAAGAAGAAGAAAATACCTTTCAGCAGGAAATAGATGAATTTAGGTGTATATTAATTGCTTTTAACTTCAATAACAAAAATGCAAAAGAAGAAAATATCTGAGAATGGTATTGGTGAGCAGAATATGACCAGCAAGGATAAAGACACCAAGCTTAGATTATTTACAGACCGAAGTTATTTTGGGCAGTGCTGTGTCCTTATTTTCTCTTCCTTCCAAAAACATTTCCAACAAGGCTGTGCATAAGGACTCCTGTCGAGGTGAATGCTATTTGGGACTTCACTGTTTGTAACCAACTGCTTTTACCCACACACACAAATAACCCTAAAATGACCTCTATTCATGACTAATCTGGGGCTGAATTGAAAGGACTGCCCTCGAAAGAAACCTCTGCATCTCACAGCAACAGGCAGTGCCAGCCTATGCTTCCCCCCAGTCAGCATGGCCGGGCCACTCACAGCCCCTGCAGCTCTTGCCTCCATGTACTCTCTGGAAGTTTGTAATGCCCAGGTTTGTCCTAAACACAAGATTCTTCATAATTTGACCCATTTTCAAGTTAAGACATCACTGTGAGAGTTGAAATTCAACGTTCTATTCTATTATGTAGCTATTAAGACACAGCCCTGCAAAGATCTGCTGTGAACAGCTTCTCTCAGAGGAGCACTTCCCTGCTAGGCCTTTGCATCCTAGACGTGCTGTGTCACACATGCTCTAGTATCATGTGTAGCCACACATTGTCATTAACCACTCTTTAGTAGGTAATAGGGTGAAACATGTCAGTGAACCATAAACCCAGACTGATTTAGAAGATAAATTGTAATGGCCCAGAAGTAGCTGTTACAGCCTTTCCTGTCAATACTTCACCTTTAAAAAAATTCCCTAAATACTTACTAATACTACCAGATGTAATGGCTGTCAATAACATTTACTTTAAATAGTCCCCAAACACATTACATAACCTGCATTTAAAAAGTCCATCTCGCCAATATTTGAAGGAAGTGCAGCAAGCTACCCTGTCACCTCTGGTGAGCTCCTGGGAGCAATGCTGCTTTGCTTTTCCACATTAACCCTTCACTGCCTGACCTACCCCTTCCTGAAAGTTAAGGTGAGGATGAGAGAGGCAGAACTCTGGGTGTAGCTGCAAGATGTGTCAGGTTCAGTGGCAGAGCTGGTGTCTGTTGTTCCTGCTCCCTCCTCTTCAGACAAGGGCAATTATCAAGCAGCCCCATTTTGATGATGGAGGCTGCAGTGTGGGCACACTGGTGGCAATGAGTCAGGAAACTGGGGTGGGAATGAATGGGAAGGAGCAGCCCAGTGGGCTAGAGACCTCTCATGGCAGTTTCTTGGGCCAACAATTGCTAAGGACAGCAGTAAACCTGCATGGAGGCTCTGCCCTTGCTTTGTCCCATCCCTCAAACCATGGTTTTGTGTTTTAAATACCAGCACAGCAGTGCTATCACACAGAAGTTGTAAGCTGGCAGCTGGGTGATCTGAGCATGGATGCAACCCTGTGTGCATTACCACTGCTGAAGGTTGCTTTTGGTTAGGAGGGCAAATGAGTGGCACATACTGTGATTACACAAAATAGGGATCAGGATAATTACTGGATTGCTTCAATGGGGAGGCAGGAGGAATCATTTGTCACATCACAAACATTAACTGTCAGTTTTAATTACAGGTATTTATGTCTGCCACTTCTGGGATTAGCCAAGTAAGCACGGTATGATGAAGAAGGGCATTGCTGAGGGAAGTGGAATCCTGTTCCTTGGGGCAACAGCAGAGCCATAGGATAATCACAAGTGTCTTCCAAGTCTCATTTGCCTCCTCTTCCTCTCTGGCAAAGCAACACTTCACAGTTCTGTATGTCAATAGCACTGAGCAGAAAATAATTTGGCTGAGACATCTGCAGTTTTTAGATTTCACTCAAGCAGGGTCAATGCTCCACAGTCTCCAAAGAATGGGATGATATTAGACCTTTGAAAAAAGTGGCCTATGTACAAATATTCTACTTTCAAAAGAAGTCATATGTCTAATCCTTCTGTTGGGAGCCAAGACCTAGACTTCTACAGTGTTTAAGGCCCTGGGACCAACATAGTCATATAAAGAGTAAAGTCCTCTAAGTTTTTAGTGCAGCTGTTTCAAACTCATCCAGATGTTGTTCCAGGTGTGGGAGGGCACAGCAGGAATAAAATCACACTCATGCCTGGATCTTCCAGTATACAAACCAGAGGCAATTGTGACAGAAGCACCACACTTTACCAGGGCCATTTCTAAAGGAATCAATAATCTAACTAATTCAGAAGTCAGCATTTCCAAAACCTAGCAAGGAACAGTGGCAATGGGACAAGTTAAAGAAGGCTATGAACATGATTTGTTGTGTGCCAGAAGCAGGAGATACCAAAGTATTTTGAGGAAAGGTGGGGAGAGTGGTTGGGGCAGAGGACAGGAGCTGCACCCCAGGGTTGGGCACTCCTGGATGCCAGGTACTGGTACCTGGCCTGAGCATTCAGCTGGGCTCTGGTGCACTCCTCAGCCCCAAGTCCAGGGGAAGAGTGAGTTACTAACCCTCACACAGATAACTTCACTAGAGGTGGAGGTGTGCACAACTGACTGTATTCACACACAGATCAAGTCTTATATGTACTCCTTCTCTCCAGACTAAGTCACCTAAAAAGACTGTGGAGTTACTTAGGGCTGTTCTGAGCCCTACACATGTCCACTTGGGATGACAAAATTATAGGTGGAGGCTCTGAGGGTGCAACTTCACTTTTGGCATTGCCTCTAGGTCACTCAAATGTACAGAAATGGCTATACAGTTCTTGTAAAAAGGAAGATCAGAGAAAGAACAACACTAAGAGCTATTATACCCCAAAAATAATTCAACTATAAAGGTTTTTTTCATGCCACAAACCAATGGTGTATTTTTCTATTTCATCTTCCTAACACCCTTTAGGTGAAAGCAGGGGATGCACATTGTCCCATCTCTGTAGTAAATGCCCCAAGCCATGTGGTAGTTCTGCAATAAAGACCAAGAATACTGAATTACCATCACAATACTGTTATTGTTTTGGAAGATCATTCAACTCATGTTTTTGAAATGGGAATATTTCAAATTGCATTTTAAGAGATTCAAGTCTTCCTGGCAAAGCATAGTTTGTAGACAGAGGTGCTGCCTTTCATTACACCCTTGCAATCTAGAAGGCTTTAGGGCAAACAGGGATCTTGGTGAAATGGCAGAAGAACCTGCCATTGGATGAGAATAGTACAAAACTGCTCATTTGCACTGTATCTGTAGGAATGTGAAGAAACAATACCTCTTCTGTGTAGGCAGTGGTACCTGTTTACACTGGAAGAGGGATAGTTTGAAGGATGCCTGTTAGCATCCTTCTGGAAAAGCATTAGTTTGAAATGCTCACTCATTGTAAGCTTGCAGTATAACAAAGGTACTAAGGAAGCTCAGATGACAATTCCTTCCTAATCTAGATCTGAACATTCTCTGTTACTTTAATGAGCTAATTAATCATATCCTGAGACTTCTATTTTTTCTTATAAATCTTGAAAATGATGAATAGACTGTGAATCAGTCACTTGCAAATTTATTGTCTGAACTAGCACTTCAATGCCTTCTAGTACCAAGGCACTGCTGGAAATAAAGATGCACTTCTGAAAGAGTTAAATAAAGCAGGGTCAATTATCACTGGAATGCTAACCAGAACTCTCTAGGGCAAGATAAATCAATAGTAAATATCAACTTACTAGGAAACTGTGTGTCATTTTCAGTTCAGTGTACTGGAGAACACATTGCCCTGTTAAAGTAAGAAAGAATTGTAATAATATCTTGGCATGTAGTAGAAATAGCAGAAGGTGAAGTTTCCTCCATGAAGCCAAGAAGTGATGCAATGGCAGCTTGTATGGCTATAATTGTATATTTTGCTAGAATCAAAAATAAAGGTTTTAATGTATTATTAAATTCTTTGCTTGGAGGCAGGCATCCACACACCTACAATTATTTTAATTGCATGTTCCAGATTTTTTTGTCTTTCAGAATTTTATGACAGAAGCTGAAGTTAAAATTAATACCTCTCAATATACCTTCCTGAGTTTCAGTAATAAGTTCTTCTCTTTGGGTAATGGAGTGGTTTATTCAGTGTGTTATATTTTTAGTTTTATGGAAAGGTTTTGGAAAAAATTGTGCCAAACAAAATACACGTGGTAACCAGTATTCAAACTACCGTAAATTAAATTAGTCTGGAGAGCAGAAAAGAACGAGTTTGGAAGCTGAAGACATCACTACAGTCCAGGAAGAGGTGACAGTGGATTCACACATTGCAGCTTCTGGAGTCCTTCTGGAACTGTGTCTCTAAAGACAGGGAAGAAGCAGGCTCTTGTGGCTAAACTGCAAGTAGGGGGTTGGCTCTGTGCACTTGGTACCTGCTCATGGCAGGCCAATACCTGGGTTTGCAGCACGTTCCTGCTCTGCACTACGGTTTCATATGCACGCTTAGCAGGATGTAGCTTATCTCACTGCCACAACAGAGTGGTCATGGGAAGGACAAAACCCTTCTCTCAGCACACAGTGCTCTCTGTGCTTAACATGGAGCATCTGACACTACACACATCCCACCTGAACTGCTGGAAAGGTCTGGTGAAGCTTTTTACTACCACTTAGCCTCTGTTCCTGATTCTGCTGCTGAATTCAATGTTCTGCAGAATACCAGGCTGATTTCCCTTCTCAAAATCTCCTGCTGGATCCCTCAGATTGACATTTTCCCAGACCACACCAACAGATATCTTTCATCTCCTCTGCATCAGCAGATCACAAGAACTATCAGGACCTGTTCAATTTCACTGACACCAGTGGTATTTCTCCTGATTTATAGCAAACTAAGTGGAATGGGAATTGGGGCTGAGCTCTGGGTGGGGGGGGTCAGACACATTGCCATTTGCCACCCCTTTCCACTGGGGCAGAAGGCTGGATAGCAAGTGCTCATATTCTCATGGCAAGGGCACCTCCTTTTAGGAAAAATATTCATATATACCCAAATCTTGACTTTCATTAAGCTTAATGCATTTGCAGCCAATTGCATTTGATAGAAAGCCTTTCCCAGGTAGTATTTAAGCTCATCAAGAACACTAATCAATGGCTGGTAGTTAAATGCATTCTTAACTTTTTATGTGCATTGTCCTTGTGCCATGTGATGTGATGTCTTTATAACAAGATCATTAGGGAGAATCACAGAGATTAATAAAAATACAAGGAGAATTGGACGCAAGGGGGTCCATTAAATAGAGCAGGATTACAGACAAATGAGGCTCTGTGGTATTCTGAATTGTAAGATTTTAAGTGGGTTTTGGCTATACTCTATTGTTTGTTGGCCTTTTTCTTAGTTCTTCCCTTTACAGCTGTACTGAGCTCATGCAAAATAGGCTGGTCTCAGGGCAAACCTAGAGTTGGGAAGAGAAAAAAGCTCATGTTCCCAAACGGTTGTGTTTTTATCCTCCCTCCTGGAAAGAATATGAAACCAGGACTTAAAATAAAAGGCAGAAATTCTAAACAACCCCTTTGACTGCTTTTATCCAAAGACAGAGTTTTGAGCTGAAAAATTCCATTGATCTATCAATATGTTGCTTAGAGAAGAGTGAGAGAGGAGACTGCATTTATTTCAGGAAGATAAGCTCTATTTAAAAACAGAGTAGTCAGCTTGAGGCTGAGCTCACACACTGACTCTGCCCATTACAGGATATAAAAGCTCATCAACAAGCAGTTGCACTCCAGACACCCTTCCAGCATGAGGAGCAGCAATCTCTGGAGGATGGAGCCTTTCTGGGGCTAGTCACCACATTTCCCTGTGCCTCAGTTTCTCAATGTGAAATGAGGAATCATCTTCTACCCTTTTGTCTTTCTTCAAAATACTACAACTTGCTACATCTCTTGCCACATGTTATACACAGTACTTGATAAATACAATGAGGCCAGAACTAGCTCTGGAGCCTGTAAATATCAGTACTAACTGAGTTATAACTAACTGAGTAATAACTTATTCAGAAGAGGCCAAGCAATAAGGACAGTCTAGGAATATAGGAGTGACTTGTGCCTTGGTTTGGGGTGAAGATTTAAGAACTAACTCTTTCAGCATTATAATAAACTTGATGGGTTTATTTTTTCTATTTTTCATAGAAAATCCTCTACACTATTTCTTTGTTTCAGTGAAGCCTTAGCTAGTCTGTGCTAGCTCTGCTGACCTGGGAACAAGATTCAGCAGTCTTTAAGGCACCCAATATTAACATGAAAGTCTGTAATCACATCTTCCCAGCTGTGAGAGCCCACAGTGTCACTGGGAGTTTGCATGGCTAAAACAGAATTTGCTGTATAATCCATGTGCCGTGCTGTTCATGCATGGTAATTATGTATAACAAAATCCATAAGAAAGGAAGCAGCTACATATAGTCTGCTTTAAAGTATGAAGGGAAGGACTTATTTTTACTATCCAAAGAAACCAGCTAAAAGGAAAATTTTTCCATACTTTGTTCATGATTGGCAACCACTAAACCATCAGTGGGCCCAAATTTCACAAGGCACTTTCTGAGTACCCTTCCTATCTCATCTGGTCAACTATTAACCTCTTCCAGTCAGCAGATACAAAGTTCTGAGTTACAGCTGTTGTCTTTAGAGAGCAAATCTTTTACTGTATTCATAATACAACTTACAGGCCCACATGCTGGAAAGAAAATGTTATAGAGATGCCAGACACAGAATGACCTCAATTTCTGACTGCCAGCATTCTGCCACTACTGTACACCCACTCCCATGTAATCTGTGGCCCACAGAAGATTTTTTTTTCCATGCAGAGAGAGATATATGACCAGCTTTCCAATTTGACATAACTTATGAAATACTTCTTCATGGAAAATTTAGACAAAACAAAACTGTCACTGTTATATTTCCTACCATCTTACCTCTGCCTTTTTAGTAGCTCATGGAAGTTGTAATTTGGGTGCCTAATTTAATTCTGTGGTCAGCATCTCTTAAAATGTATTACTTCTGAGACATTGAAAGCTGTGAAAAAATAGTCTTGTCATAGTAGAGGCAACCTGAGCACAGACCCAAAATGCAGCAGATATTCTTATGTGTATAAGAATTAAATGAAGCAGACTTTCCACTAGGCCCTGAGAGTAGGCTTTAAAAGCAAAAAGCCTCAAAAAACCCAAAAAAACCCAAACAAAAAATGCCTGTAAAAACACCCTCAAAACCCCACCCAAAACCGAATTCATGTTTCAGAGGAAAAGAGTTACAAGTATTTTTTATATATCACTACCTAGTTGTGATAAATCACAATCCAGTTAAATATCAGAAAAAATAATATAGGCAGCGAAGTTGGGAGCAGCTCTGCTAGAAACAACCTATGATTAAATGTGGTCCTGATACATGGAAAATCAGAGGTTCTTGGGACCTGCTTTACTTTTAGACCTCATAAGGACTAACTCAATATCTCAGTTACCTTTACTTCCCTGTTTCCAAGCCGTGCCTTGCTCCTCAAAGCCACAACTCCCCACCTAAACACTCCTGTCTTTGGAGCAGAAAGGGGCAGGGAAAAGAAGCAGCCTTCAGCAGAGAAATGGAGCATTCAGCAGGCAACAGCCTGGTGCTTGTGCTTTTGAGGCTGCTCCTGGGACTCTGGCATTGCCCAACAGGAATATTTCTGCTTTGTTTAACACAGTGAAAAAACATCAGTCGACACTGTAATGTTAAGAGTGGTGGATGCAAGTACGACCGATAAACAAACACATCTTTGTTTTAATAGTGGGGAGTGACTTATCATAGTTAATTATAGGAATTTACAGCTATTTATGTGAACTCAAGAAAGCAGAAAACATTCATTTGTTGGTAGTGTAACTGCTGGGTGGAGGCAGCCCAGATGCATGGAGATGAATGCTAGACTGTATCTTGTTTGCCTTGTTATGCACAACTTTACTATGTAAATTTGAACTTCAGTGAGTAGCTACTTGGCACATTAGAATGTATAATTACAGACACACAAAAAACCCGTGGAAAGTGACATTTAAAACATTGTTTCTTTGTCACATATAAGTTAAATATAGAAAAAAAACCCATATTTACTTTAATCCGCAGTAGACACTTGGTCTCGCACCTGCTGCTCATATGCAAAATATGTCATTATCACTCAGCGTCCATCCTCTGACACAGAGAAAACAAAGTCACTTTGGTTCAGTTTTGTCTCACTTCGAGCCTCGGAGGAACTGCACTTACATTGGAATGTTAAGCAGAAAACAAAACCAAAATAGCACGACACCAACCACAGTTCATTTCCAGGGGGAAAAAAAAAGGCTGCTCTTGTGCATATTCAATAATTATCCCAAACCAATTATGATATGATGGAATGGACCCCAGAATCAACATTTCCCCCACTTTTCAAAGACAGAGCAGTGATACTGATATACCACTGTCAGCATTAGCAGTCACACCCCTGCTGCAGAAAGGGCTTGGCCAGCAGCACAGAGCTGGCAGGGCCAAGGACCGTGTGCTCCCCTGCACACTGCTGCCAGATAAGGCTGCTTATGTTCCACATATTTCTGCTGGACAGGAATCATTGTGAACAATTATTTTAATCACATAAACCAACAGTTTCTAAGGAACACCAGATCTTCTGCTAGGAAGGACCTAAAAGCATTCCTGGCTCTGTAAAGACAAGTTTCAGCGAGCAATGCCTCAAAAAAACCCTTAGATATATAAATAATTCCCCAGTACTGCAGTGGTTACCTGCACCATATCCTGTCAATGCATTTATCCAGACCTCCTGGAAGAAGTGAAATTTATTTTGCAGAGGGAAGACTAAAGCAGAGAGACATTTAAGGACAGAGTGGATTGTTTGAAGCAGCACAAGAGCAGTCTCTCCAAGCTGACCTAACCTTATCCTCTGTGGCAATGTGCAGCTGTGACAGCTCATGCTCACAGACATGAGCCTGGGTGGCTTCAAGTTGGGCTCTTTATGAAATCAGACTCTCAGCAGGGCTTGACTACATGCTGGGGAGCAGTGCAAGAGGCAGCTCCATCCCCACTGTGGTCACAGACATGCTCCCTGTGATTTGCCCAGGATTACACCCAGGAAGCTGTGCAAGTAAAAGAGGCGAACCAGAATTTTCAGGGAAGCAACGGATCACCTTTCTTCCCATAAAAACAGCATTCATATTTGACAAGATCTTGCAAATTTTCCTTTCTTCTAAGACCAAGGAGTGCAGGGATGCAGGATGTTGCAACCTGGATGCTGCAATCTAGTATAATTTTGATTAAAAAATTCAAATAACTCTCATCCCAAGCACATGTTTCTCCCAGCAAATAACTAACTCATCTTTATATCTCATTTACTTTTCTGCTTCCAAACCATGCCTTGCTCACCAGTACCTGCAATTACACAACTGCCTAAGAACAAGTTTTACATGTAATTCCCACAGAACATGGGACATGTCTATAAATCCCTCAAACTCTTTACACAGGATGCAGCCATCTCTGGAGTGGAACAGGCAAACTGTGCAATTGCTGCAAAGCAACAGCATTGAAAAGTAAACCTCCATGTTTAGTCAAAGCTACAGCAGGGGATTTAGAGAGCACTGAGGACTCCCACAAGCTAACCAACTTCCCATGGCTGCCTATACCTTTTTCTTATCCTTTTCTTTTAAAGAACCAACTACATGAAGCTAATTTTTTACCAATCAGTTCTTGCCTAATGGTATTCTGTCTTGATTTCTTGATAAAATCCTTTCAGCCATTTATATATTACACCTTCAGCCTGCACATCATGCATTCCAGAAGGAAAAGTGAGCAGCATCTTCTGGGCCACGTTCCCACAGTTTTGATCCACTATTTGTTTTGCAGCTATAATGATTATTTGTAGTTAAGAGATCAATGGAAGCTCTAAACATATTCCTGTGACATCCAGCATACAGCTTGCATTCAGTCACAAATGAAAATAACCACACTGTGCGTGGGTGTCTGAACAGGCAATGCAAACACCCAAAGCATAACAGGCCCGAGGAGGTACCGCAGAGAATATCAATTCACACTCAAAATGTCATATGGCATCATTACACTGCGCCTAACAAAAATAAGGGAGCAGAATGGAAAGGTTGCAAAACTGCTTGTAAACAACACTGCCAGGTGGGATGTTAATGCAGCCTCCTGAAATGGCAAGTGGAGCAAACTGTGTAACCTTCAATTAATGTGTCTAAATTCAGGCTCTTCCCCCAGTCAAAGTACCACTGAGTTGTAAGGAAAGAAAAGAGGAAAGTGAAGGGAGGGCAGATGAAGAAATTATATATTTTCTTAGAGATTTTATAGTTGGACATATTATAAAACACCAAAGACATCTGCAAAGTCTGCTTCATTCTGCAGTAGTAGTATTTATCATACAGGGTGCTTAAACCTTTGTGCTGTTTTTGATTTCTCCACATGCTTAGTTTTACATCCATCAATTTGTTTCAAGCCATTCTTACACACATCTACTTTAACAAACTTTTACTAAACTGCATTGTTTCTTAGGTCATACTTTAGTTTGTACAAAAAAAAAGATACCAATTTCTGATATTTTTAGATCTTTCCTTAATGAGATAATACTTATTCCAAAAGGTTTTCTACTGATCTGGTTGTGGTTTTGTTTTCTCTGTTTCTTTCCCAGGGCAAAAATTCTAATTCATCCTGTTGCTACTGAGCTCCTCTTTCGCAAGACAATCAGAAATACAGCAGCTACTGTCTAAACTTCAAAATCCTGGAGTGTAGTCCCAGCATGGAGGATGCACATAGACATTAGGGAGAGCTGGATGCATTATACATTTGTCTGACTTGAGTATTCACAGCTGAGGAAATCAGATTGGTTGGTTCTGTCTCTCTTGGGAACTCTGACAGATCCTCACCCACATTTGTCATTTTAGTCATTTTATTGCAGCCATAAAAGCAACTTTATGTTCACACCTTACCTGCTCACTGGGAAGCAGGAGACTAATTTATTAGGGTAAGAAGTAGACATTAATCAAATTATTCACATGGCAGAGACTGGGCAGTGTGTATCTAGTATTTCATAGGCTGGCCTATACCCATGTTTCAACTCAAATATATCCAGTGTTCAAATGCAAATGCAGCCTGACCTCCAAATCTAAAAGAATAGCACAAAAAAGCTTCATCTTCCTTTTCCTCTCAGCACTGGCCAAAGGGTGCCTACGTGCAGCATTAGTGGGTCAGACTGGTTAAAGGCTCCAGACAGATGCTGCTGTCACCTCTCTTAGTTGCCCACTGCTCCATGCTGCCTTCAGCATGTCGACTGTGAGCACACACAGATTTCCCCATTTTCCCACCTGCCAACCCTTCTGCAGGGTGAAGGGGCTCGAGTGAAGCTCTGTAGGCCCAGAACACTGGGCTCCCCTGGCACTCACAACTTTTCCACAGCCAAAGCTCGGTGTTTTCCTGCATGGAACAACTTGCCAGAATCACAGGTCACTTTTCACATCTCCTTGATAGGCATGCACAGATCTGAAACTTCCCTTCTGTGAACAGGCTGTTTGAGTTGCTTGTTTTTACAGTCTTACCCTGCCTGTGTCAGTGTGTGATATTTCAAGAGGTGAAAACACCCATTTAGCTCACCCCTGGATCTGATTGTGATTCTTTTTCTCTCAATGTAATTTTTTTTCTCAATGTTGTGTCAATGGGACAACGTATCCTGCTCATTCTTTGATTGCATCCAGATTGCTTCTCTCCCAAGAAAGAGGCACTTCATGATTTCTGACACTGAGTCAGTACCAACTAAAGCACTCGACAGTTTGCCTTTGAACAGCGGGGACAGGAATTGATTAGGACTAAGCGAAGCTCTCAGACTACAGTTTACTAAGACAAAGCCATCTCCATCACCCTGCTCCTTACAGTGTTTTGATATTTTCAGACATGTTACTAGTGAGCATATATCGATTGCCATTCCTTGAACGTGGCAGAGAGCATTTCCCTACTGAGTGACTAATGATGTGTATGTTGAAACATTTAATTGAATGTAAGTATGTTATTGGTAATTTTATTCAGGATTCCCACATGAGGCAAATCACACCCATTATTGAGAAGTCCAGCTCCTGGAAAGGGGCCCAAACCTTTATCTGAATTTAAAGACACTGGGAAAATATAGGGGGAGAGGGTGTAAGGAAAATTTAATTGCTCAAGTATTGCAGGGACATAAGAAATGGATTTTTCTTATATTACTTACACTATTTAAAAATTGTGCACCTAGACTTCTTTCCAAATACAGATAGAAAGCTCTTTTAGTTAACTATATGAAGAGGGATTGAACTGCCATGTGAAGGCAAAGATAAAGGACAAAACAGAATAAAACTCTTAATCTCTTACCAATGACTGTACTCTGTGGCCTGAGTCTACCCTGAGATATTTCTTACTTTACTTTCCCCTTGCATAGTATTTCAGAAGAATAGTAAAACAGGTACAGAGGCACAGGGCTAAGAATTAGGTAACTGATGTATGCAGGTGTGGTCTGTAACACAACAGTTTGGGTGTTTGGATAATACATATACAGCAGTATAAAACATGAATATTCATGCAGCAACAGTTCCTAATTTTGCAAAGGTCTGAAAGAGTGTGAAAAATACTACACTAAGCTTGTGTGAAGACAATAAAATCTAGAAGACAAGAAATACAATCTACTAGCATGCAAATAATGTCCTCTGTGATGTTAACAAAAATTGCACACCTGCATTTACAAGTGAGTGTAGTTTGAAATTCCTACGAAGCAGTATTGGGGCTGAAAATATTCCAAACAAATACACAAACTATTAATTTGAATTCTGATTCAGCTGACAAGCACTGAAGTTGTTGAAATGCCATGTTGAACATGCGAGAGAGAGGAGAGACTCAAATTGTGGAACTGCATTTATGACCAAAGCAAATCCTCTGACTGCTTACCAGTGGAGTAAAGCAGCGTGCAGGGCTCTCCAGCTTCCCTCTGTGCAGAGTAATATCACATGACAGAACCTCTACTGCACGAAATGGCAAGCTGGGAAAAATAGATAAGGAAAGCATTGGTATTGAAATACACAAAGAACAGCAGATACTCTTTATTGTGTAACGCATTAAATTATAGTGGATAGTGTAAGTAATTCGTAAGCGTCACTCAACTGTAAAAAAAGCACTTAAAGGAAAAAGTTTGCAAAATTCATGAAACCTTTCTTCCCCAGTTTCTGAATCCCCCTCTTTGAAATATCCTCAGGGTACAGATGGGAACATGCAGATTTTTAAGTTGGAGTATGTATTTCACAAGCCCCGTAAAATCACGTAGCGTGCTGCAGAATCCAGCAGCAAAATGGCAGGAAACAAACATAGGATTCAAACTGACAGTGAAGATGGAGCTCAATTTTTTTCCCCCAATCCACCAAAGAAGTCCCTTTGCTATGTGGAGAGGGGAATGACATGTGGATTCACATTTCTGCACCTGCTCTCTTGTGCTGAGTGCAAGCTTGCTCATGCTAGTCCAGCATGAACGTGGTGCGTGACCCAGCTTCACAGAAGCCTCAGAGAACTGCCTGCATGGACTTCTGCAAGTTCTGTCAAACAGACTTTCTCAAATACCAGTGGGTGAAACTTATTAACACCAGTTATGTGTGTTTCCTGTTCCTTTACTGGATGGCAGATGTCCATACCCGATTTCCTCAAAAAACTAAGAAATTCTCCATAACAATATGAATCAAACTGAATTGCCTAATTGCCCAAGGTCCCTACACACATAGAAACTCACTTTTTATTTCCCATAAACTACATGTATCATGGTTTCCAAACAACTGCTAGTCCAATAGATTATTCACCTTTTCATTCACCTTCAAAGCTGGAGATAATACATCCCAGGAGGGTTGTTTTGTACTTCAATGCAGACATGTCCATTCAGTGAGGGCATATCAACAAGTATTTTCAGCTTGCAGATAATGATCTCTACAATTTAAGTCTAAAACATTTACCACACTGGGTGAAATGATAACACAATCTCAGCTTGCCTGCACTTGCCAAAGTCTTAGCAACCAATCCCACTGAAAGCCCTGCTCTTGTACCTTTCCTTCTCTACTTGAAGAAAGCATCTTTGCTAGCAACCTTTCCTCAGCACCTTCTTTTCAATAAGCTACTGAAACCTGAGACCTTACATGTGACAACTTGGCATACAGGTCTTAAACAAAGAATCAGATGCTCAGGAACAGGACCTGCTAAGCTTCCACAAATGTTTGCATTTAGTCCTTACACAGTTGCTCAGCAGAGATTTCCATGCTTTGCCCTATGGGCTTCAGAAATGTGGTCAGTACCTGCTGGCACTCACAGCCTGCTCAGGATGAGGGGTCATTAGCCATGCCTTAAGCAGGAGCTGGTTTTTAAAGTGTTTAGCCCCTGTAAACAGCTTTATGTTATCAGCCCTGAAAAACGAGCCAGAAGGAGCTGCTTTGTCACCCAACACACACTGGGTGTGTTCAGACACATCAGCAGACTTCTGCCAAAATCCCTGGCTGGCATGACTGCAGCACAGCTGACAGCTGGCAGGTTCCTTGCATCTCGCTACCCCACACCTCAGCCATTTTGTAAACTTGTATGTTTGAACATTAGTTTTGTGTTGCAAGAACAGCCAATATTTAATATATCATCCAGCTGAGACTGGTGGCCCACTGCCATCATTTGGTTTCTGCTGTGGTGGGGAAAAGCTCTGGGCTGACTGGGAGGCCAGCCTCTGGCACAGGGTGGGCAGCTGGGAAGGAAGGAGCTCCTAAGCCTGAACATAGTGAGATCCCAGAGGCACATCAGCACTCCTGAAGTAGATGCTGTCATCTTCTGAAGACATTGAGGAGTTTCGTCCAACTCAAAACTGCAGTAGAGCTGACTCCAGAAAGTCTGTGAGTTCCTGATCCTTCTCCCCACGCACTTCACTGTGTCAAGCTCGGAGTCCCCAGCCAGGGGGAGCTGAGGAAGCCCACAGCCAGTTTTTACCTGCTTGGCCACTGTTAGACTTCAGCTTTCATTGACCTGGACAGCAATACACAGACACTACTTCCACATGAATGAACTAATCTTGAATAATTTCACCAAATATTTTAAGACCCAAATTGCTTGCTTTGAAATGCTTACCTTTACTTATCCTCCTTTTATCTCACAAGCCAGGAAAAGGAATGCTGCCAAGGCAGGAATCTGTTTGGCTGGCGATGAGCTCCTTGATAGGCTCCTTATAACATTTCAGTGCACCGCAGGCCTCCCGCTAATCATTGAGGTGAATGAGCTTGAGTGGCTGCCTGGAGTGAGCTTTAGGAGGACTTGAACCCTCCAGAGGACAAAATTATTAAAAGAACACGGGCACCTAGGGCCAAATCACTTCAGCATGAGGGAAAAGCATTTTATTTTGTTTCAGTGGGTTTCTTTTGAAGTTATAACCACTCAAAAGTGAAAACTAAAAGCCATCTCATTAATATTTTTTGCATTTCTCCCCATATCATCCTGTCTAATAACTACCTTTATGTCTTCTTTAACTGTCCTGGATGCATTTGATTTCCACACACTGATTTTTATCTGAACTTAGTAGTAGATTTTTTCCCTTGTCCAACTCACAGAATATTCTTTTATTGCTCACAACTGCCACTAAATTTCTTTTCTTCTGAGATTTTACGTAGTCTGGCTATTCTCCTGAATGAGCACAACAGTATACCTCTTCCATTGGATCCCGTTTGCAATCTGGATTCCTAATCTAACATAAAATTCTCAATGATACAACTGTTTGCCTATTTTTCCTGGCATGTTTATTACCATAACTCTGACAAAATGTATATAAATCTCAAAACCAAAGGTTTACTTCCAAATTGCCACCCATTTGCATGAGTTTGTGCATCCTTCTTGTGAACAGCCCAGAAACCAAAGCTGCTGGCAGGGAACATGACCCTGTCTGCAGAGAACAAACCCTGAGGATGCAAAGGTACCACACTCCCAGCTGGTGACATGGGAGCCCAGCATAACTTAAACCTGCTCACATTGTCAGCTGGGAGTAACAAATCTCTGAGTACCTCCTTTTGAATAGGCCCTGGGAAGATAGGAAGGTAGAAAAATTTAATTAAGTAGCTTGTTTTGCCACAGTCAGGTTACTATTCTTGCTGGTTTTGATGTTAGTAGGACCATTCCCAGCTTTTCACCATCCTTCTCTCTACAGAAGAAAAAGGAATTCAACCTCTTTGAAACAAACTGAAAGCAGAAATTGTAGATTCCTCTGATAATCCTCAGCTACCTGTGAAGAATTAGACTGTCCAACACTACACAACAAAGCAGCAAGTAAAGGTCAAACTGGATCAAACTTGCAGCTGTATCATCAGTGACTGTATCAGTCCCAAGACTGGTTCAGAGCCTGGAAGACTGTGAGATGGGCTCAACAGATGATATCCTAAGCATCTAGTGGCATGAACAGTCATTCCTTTTCTAATTTTGCATTATTATGCTCTACATTTATTATCTGAATCAGGATAAACTTCTTCAGATTTATGTATTTGAATTAGGGTTTGTTTTCTTTTCTGAAAAAAAAAAAGCCTAACAATAAATAGGAAAACAAGTACCTTTGGTCTTATTTTCCTTCATTCTCTAACCTCTTTGTTCTGCCTGCATTTGGTGTGCAAGGGCAAGTTCCCAAAGGAACAGAATTTTTCCTTGATTCGTAGTTGGGTTAGTGTAGATGGAGCTGAAATCAGGCTCCAAATGGTTTGTTTAGAGTTTTTCCCTCTGTTTTATTATGCCCACGCTACAAGCAAGTTTGGCATGTGCATCTGAGTCCCTGCTACAAACACACCAGAGCAGAGGGATGTGGTGGCTGCACCACAGTGCTTCACACATGTGTAAATGAGAGTGGTACACTGGGTTACAGAAGAGAACCCATAAATATGCTCTAGCCCAGTGGTTGGGAGATGCAATTAGATGTCTGCTTTGAACATAAAATATTATCCATTTTGTTTGCAGAACCTGCCATGTGTTTCCCCAGAGAAAACAAGACACTAGAGGAAAGCCTTAAAACTTTTCACGCTTTCACAGATAACCAAACCCCCATTATTTTACTCAGCCTGAGCTGTTGGTCACAGCCTTTCCTGGTAGGTGTTCTCACTTACTCTGGACCCTCTCAACATTTAGTCACCTGAAAAAGCTTAATCCCACAGCAGATGACAGACAGTACAAACAGCCAAGCCTGTTAGGAGGAATTTCACCAGAAATTGCTGTTGTTTTGGTTGCATGGACTGAGTCACATTACAAACTTTCTAATCAGATTTCAAATAAACTAAAATTCATGGCAGACTGAGTCAAGAGCTTTCTTTCTTTCTGCTCAAAAGACACGGCTGATTTACCAGCAATCAGGCTGCAGTCCCTTCACATGCAAGCACTTGCTCAACAGCTCTCCAATTAGGAAGGAGCCTGGTCCCATTAAAATTAATCACACAAACCCTTACCCTATCAATTTGAGTTCAAAACTTGACCCAGAGTCCGTATCTCACACAGCTGATGCCCAATATCTTAGATCTTCCACTTAGGGTCTAGAATTTGGTTTAAAATAACTTTTGCTCTATGGATAGGAAAGTTTAAAATCTGGTGTACAAATGCTTCTGATTACAAGGTCACTGAATATTTCAGGCTTCCAAGGATAAGATTTAACAAAATTTGGAGCTGAACCTTGGAAACTGTATGGAAATCCCCCTTGGCCTAAGTGCAGACATGAGAGTTTCTCCTTTTTTACCTACAATAGCAATATGCAAAATCATAAACAATAATTTCCAAGGCCATCAGAAAAGGAATTATCAAAACTGTCTAAGACCCACAGAAGTATCTGGAATCTTACATGGCTTTTATGCAAATTTCCCAAACAACTTCAAACACTTATGAGGCCCACAACAAACATCATTCTCAGAAACACCTCTGATTTCCTTTTTGCAGTAAGTATGTAATTTAGTGAAAGTTAAGAGAGAGTCAAACATTATTTCTAGTTACAGACATTCTAATGCATTAAAAAAACAGTAATAAAAAAAAATAAACTTTAAAACAAAATTAATTAAGACAGTTCCTAAGGTCCTTTTATTACAGTAGCTCTGCCTGGCCAAATCTCACTTGACATCTGTCCACTTAACATCCTTTTGAACAAAAGATATTTTTATTCCAGAGCATTCAGAGACAGCTACTGCATTTTAATTTCACACCTTGCCTTAATAACAAATTAACTTGAAAGCATAGATAACCCTTTGTTAAATAGAGGCTGCTGTGGGCCTGCAATCTCTATTTCCAATGGAATATTGTAGAGCCAGGTTTGCACTGTATCTATAAGCAAACATTAAAACATAGGAACAAATTCAGGGGAACTGTTTTATTCTGGTGAACACCAACATGATCAGCTCTTACTCATACCATCTGAAACAAAGCCCAACAGAAAAGGCCCTGGATCCGGCTCATAAATATTTGCAGTAAGACAATTTGAACTCTCCCAATGGATAGGAAATGTGCCAAGGTGTACTGTTAAAATTATTCTCTCCGCAATGAGAAGAGTGGCTCCTTTCTCTGAGGCCCAAAAGTTGCTCCACCTGGGGACTTACATGTGTTCACATGCTCAGCAGATTCCCCCACAGCTCCACAGCTGTGATCAGCTCTCCTCTTAGATGTGGAAATCATCAATCAAAGGCAGTAAATATGTAATGGCACATGACTTGGGACACCTCCAATTTGTGACTTAGACACTCCTCTACAGGTCTTGAGGTGACCACATGAGGAAGACTCTGTTTGTTCTACTGCTAAGAGCCTATGGAAGGAGAGAGACACAAAGTCACTTCAGTCTCCACCCAAATGGGAAAATAAGTGACAAAAGTAAGTTCTAAAGACACTGTTCACTTGCTGCTTGCTGCAAGTCTGATGGCCTGCGGTCAGGCTATGGCCAAGGGCTCCTGAAAGCGCCCTCCTCACAGCCCAGCTGTGCCTATTCATCATCATCTGCTTCATGGGTATTTTAATCTGACGGGCGGGGGGGACCTTGACTTTCGTGAGTACTAGGAATGTTATGTAAAGAGAAATCTCACTGTTTCCACTGTGAAATTTTGCCTCGGGCAACTTATGAATGTTCCAGGGAAGATATTCACCATTTTCAGTAAAACAGCTGACAGATCCATCTGCTGCTCTTGCTGATATTGGGTGCAATTTTCAAGTGCCTCAGTGACACACACTCCTACAGTCCCAGTGAAAAGCCAAGTTCCTCCTGCACGACAATTTCAGGGGAGGGGAGACAATAAATTTTTGCTCTAAATTTTTGAATAATTTTAAGGATGACTTGCTTTTGAAATATCTCAACATTGACGTCTATGAAGTTTAGAGGAACTGGGTTTATACAGTTACAATGAGTTTCCCAAGAAATGTAGATGCTCAAGAGGGAAATTTCCAGTTCTTTTTCTCTAATTCTTTTATTTTATAAAACTTACCTTCATTTTATCCAGAAAAAATATACATGGAATTTTAGTTGAATGAAGTTATAATATGGAAATCTAGTTATTTCACACTTTTTAAACAGTAAAAATGTAGATTTATGTCTATTGCAATTTTCTTTGATAGCTTGGTGGATAATATTTTCACTTGGTTGTTTTTTAATGCAAAAGTAAAAATGCTTCTTTTGCTATTAAAAAATGAAACATTTCAATTTGAAATTTATTTTCACTGTATGAAAACCAGGTTTGAAGATGAAAAGCTTAATTTGACTTTAAATTACATGGTTTAGCCAAATTCATATATATTACTTAAGCTTTTGATTTGCCAAACAAGCAAATTTTTCTTGCTTTGAAACCTTTTCACCCTAATTTTTCAGCATGATTTGAATTAAAAGTGAGTCATTCACACAGATGTCACCACAAATTTATAGGTCAGGGAATTTTGAGTTTACTCTACCACAAATGTGTGAAAGAGAAGGACTTGAATGCTGCTCTATGGAAAAGCTCCCAGTAAATGTACCTGCAACAGAGCTGCACAGGCACCTACAACAGTCACAGGCATGCTCATGCCCATGGGCTCAGCTGCCAGCAACCTCAGCTGCCAAACATCCTGTGGATGTGGCATCAGGGAGACACATATTTATATATTTAACCCACAGGGGAACACATCACCATGTCTGTAAGGGAGCCCCAAGGCTGGCAGCCTTCCCTATGCCTTGTGTCAGGTTAATAAATAAAGATGGTCACTACTGCTTTGGTCCTCTTGACCTACGTCAGCAAGCGGGGAGTAGGAATTTACTGCATCTGACAGCCTCCTCACCTTGTGAATAAAGGAGAGCAGTATAAAAAACAGCCCACTGAAACTCATGTTTGGCAGCTGGCAACCTCTCCTGAACTGCCATGGGGGCTTTCATCTTTCTATGAACACTGCACAACTGCTGGGGGAAGAGATGGCGACAGAGCAACAACAAAAAAATTACACACAACTGTGTTCATCGGTGCCAAATCTCACTCTCCCAGTGCTGGTGAAAAAGGCAAAGTTTCTCAGGCTTTCCTGTAAGGTCACAGCTGGTACTTCTATGAATCTTCTTATTACATGGGAACGAGGCAGAGGTTCATAGAGAGAGACAGATGGCGAGGAGCAATGTTACTTATCCTAATGTGCATGTGAGACAAAGAGCTGCTTGGCATACCTCTCACTCCCAGTCCTCGCTGGGCCATGGCGGGCAGCCGACCCCCGCCAAGTGTTTGTTCCCCTCCACTTTTTATTCCTCCCCTAAGTGAGTCTGATCCTACTTGTCTTTGGTGTTTACATGAATCATACTAGATGTTTTCCAGAGATTTGGGCTCTAATGAGCAAGTCCAGCAAAAACAGCAGCAACAAACAAACAAGCCAGCCCAAGCCAAGCTTGCCCACCGCTGTGCATTTGCATCCACGTAGGCCACCCGCTCCGCCTGCCCCGTCTGCCAAACCCTGAGAGGGGTGGCAAAGGAGGGAATGGGCAGCCCTGGGATGAAGCTTCAGGATTTGGGTTGTAGATATACATATTAATAACACTGAAAACACAAACTGTGCCTGGGGGTTTTCATGTGGGAAGGACAGGAGGGAAGCAAGATTTAAGTTGGAGGGAAGGGGGATATTAATTGTGGCTCAAGCCAGGACTTCAACAGTGGGAATTAGGAGAAGGGAAAGAGAAGGTAAAAATGCAGTTTGCATATTCATTGAAGTATAGCTTAGAATATGAGGGAAGAAGGGCAGACTTTGATCTCTGTGGTATAAGGCTATCACTGGAAGAACCTCACTCATTCCAGCTGAATTATTTCTGTTTTTCAGCAGCAATGGAGAGGAGAATCTACTCTCCTGAGCCCAACCTCCTTCAGCTGCAAATGGAAAAATTCACATAGCACTTCCACTGCCATCACAGTGAAAATGCATCTGGAATTAATGCTGAAATCATATGAGTAGGATCTTCCAGGAAAGACCTTGCAGAACCAGAGGCAGCACTTCTGAGAGAAGATAAGACAAGATATGGCTCCATCACATGGCAATTGCCCTTTCAGACCACCAGCAAAGGATGCAATTCTTCATTCAGGCAAGTAACTATTTATAACCAAGCTGGCTGTGGGGAAACCTCCTGAAAACATGATAGCCAAAAATGCAAAGATTGCCCCTCGAACTGGCACTCAGAGGAAGGAGGAGGAGCTGGACTGAAAATTGGCAAGTTGCAGCAAGAAGATGAAGGGAATTGCTCGTTCAGGGTATTTTTATCTTGTGGTTCTGTAGGCAGGAAGATAAATGGAAAGGCAGAACATGATTTGCTTATAGCTTATACAGAACTTTGAGTAACTCCTAACTAGCATGCCATCATGGAGGGAAAGAAGGCAAGATAAAAGCACAGCTCTTTTTTCTTTGCTTTTTTTCCCAACTTTTACTAAAAGAGTTTAATTCCTCAGCAGAGCAGTTGATATCCCATTCACTTTAATACCAATTACATTTAACTAGGTTTTACTTAGAAGTAACTAGAGAACATTCTTTCAAAGAAACCAAACAAGGTTTAATATGTTGGAAATGTGACAGATTGACACATGTGGACAAAAGTCTACAGCAAAATTGTTCATGATCCACCCTGTACAAACTCTACTGATTCACACACATTTCTCTGTACACTGAGAATCCCTTATTCCAGTCTACCCCAGAACCAGTGTAAATTTTTGTAGCTTCAGCAAAAGGCTGATCTCTGGCTCTATGTTATGTCAGCCTCTGCTATCGTTCTGCCTGCTGTCCTTGTAGCACAGGCCTGGCAGTGCCAATAGTACTTTCTGAAAAGAACTAGGCACCTCTCCCTGAGAAGGACTAGTGGAACTATCATTCTCAGCTTCAGTGATGACGACTCCCTGACATGGGAAATCAAGGAGTGGAATCCCTCCTGCAGCAAAGCTTACATAGACTCACTGTCACTGATGAGCTACCACAAACCTAGAGACATTGGGCTAGCAGGAACTTTATATTAATAAGCATAATTTCACTCAAGACGAGGTACATGGCCACCCCCCAGGCATCAGTGTTCCTGTGACTTGCAATTTAAAGGAGATGAGGCAGCACATGTGCTTAAAATAAATACTGAAAATGTTTGACGAACTTTTGTGTTTACTATCTACTTGTGATTTTTGTAAGAAACACCAAGGAGGAGGAAAATAAAATTTCATTTGGCATCATTTTGGTTTCCTTCATGTTTGTAAGCAACTCCCACTGTCTCCACTACAAAAAGCAACACCACCACTTCTTCAACACCACCACAACACAGCAGGGCCAGTTTCCAGCTCTCACTACAACACGTGGGAGTTTCCCTATTGGTTTTAGTGGGACATATGAGCAATCAGCATCTCAGAAAATTAATTAACTTCCATGACTCATCTGTGCTTCAGCCTAAGCTGACTTGTCAACATCAGGGGCAGAAGTCTGCTGGCACTGACTTTAAAATTCTACCTCTGATATAATTTCAACTAAGACCTACTGTAGCCAAATGCTTCAGGATTTGACAGTCTCTCAGTTTGAAGGGCTGTTAACATGTTACAGGTTACTGTTTCTTGCTGGCATGGGCTATCAGTTTCTGCTGCAGTAAAACAGGGTACTGGATTCATGCTAACACACCTTTCCTGCCAGCTTACCCAAACCAAGAACAACTGTGAGACAGGCCTTTGGCAAACCAGCACAAATGCAGCAGTCTGGGTTTTCAAATACACGAGGCCCCTAACACAGCTGCACTGTGGAGTAGGAGCCAAAGGTGCAGATCTCCATGCACATAACAGTCTGGCTGCATCCCCAGATCCTGCCAGGATCTCAGCAGAGCAACTCCGCAGCCACGGGAGCAGGTGGATGGGCTGGGCTATGGGTGTGCTGCCCTGCCTGGCACCAGGAGCCCTGGCAGAGGCATGGCTGGAGCACACCCACCTCCATCAGCACCACGGTGCCTCGCGGTGCTCACACCAAGCAGGCCTCACACCGAGCAGTGCTCACACCGAGCGTGGCTCACACCCAACACGGCTCACACCAAATACGGCTCACACTGAGTGCAGCTCACACCCAGCACGGCTCACACTGAGCACGGCCAACACCGAGCGCAGCTAACACCGAGCGTGGCCCACACCAAACACGGCTCACACTGAGCGCAGCTCACACCGAACACGGATCACACTGAGTGCGGCTCACACCGAGCGCGGCTCACACCGAGCACAGCTCACACCGAGCACAGCTCACACCGAGCACAGCTCACACCGAGCACAGCTCACACCGAGCACAGCTCACACCGAGCACGGCTCACACCGAGCACAGCTCACACCAAGCACAGCTCACACCGAGCACAGCTCACACTGAGCACAGCTCACACCGAACACGGATCACACTGAGTGCGGCTCACACCGAGCCTGGCTCACACTGAGCGCGGCTCGCACCAAGCACAGCTCACACCAAGCACGGCTCACACCGAGCACAGCTCACACCGAGCACGGCTCACACCAAGCACAGCTCACACCAAGCACGGCTCACACCGAGCGTGGCTCACACCAAGCACAGCTCACACCAAGCACGGCTCACACTGAGCGCAGCTCACACCGAACACGGATCACACTGTGTGAGGCTCACACCAAGCCTGGCTCACACTGAGCGCGGCTCGCACCAAGCACAGCTCACACCAAGCACGGCTCACACCGAGCACAGCTCACACCGAGCACGGCTCACACCAAGCACGGCTCACACCAAGCGTGGCTCACACCAAGCACAGCTCACACCAAGCACGGATCACACTGTGTGAGGCTCACACCAAGCACGGCTCACACCAAGCGTGGCTCACACCAAGCACAGCTCACACCAAGCACGGATCACACTGTGTGAGGCTCACACCAAGCACGGCTCACACCGAGCACAGCTCACACCAAGCACGGCTCACACCAAGCACGGCTCACACCGAGCACGGCTCACACCGAGTGTGGCCCACACCCAACACGGCTCACACTGAGCATGGCTCACACCCACCATGGTTCACACCCAACACGGCTCACACTGAGTGCGGCCCACACTCAACACGGCTCACACCGAGCACGGCACACACACACCATGGCTCACACCCAACACGGCTCACACAGAGCACGGCACACACACACCATGGCCCACACCCAACACGGCTCACACTGAGCACGGCACACACACACCATGGCTCACACCCAACACGGCTCACACTGAGCACGGCACACACACACCATGGCCCACACTCAACACGGCTC